>NC_050579.1:140329598-140642098 GCF_011100635.1 Trichosurus vulpecula | reverse complement strand
TCACAAAGAGTTGGACATGGCTGAAAAACAGCTGAACAACTACATACAACATATATGTATGTATATATGCACATATACACATGTTTGCATGAATGCATATATGTTTGCTTTTTATAATTTATATAATTTAATCAGGAAATCACATTAAAATGAGGATATATATATATAAATATATATATATACACATATACATATATGTTTATATTTATTTCTCCAGCTATAGCTGTTACAGGAAAGAAGGAAGGAAAATAAGCATTTATGAAACACTTATTAGAATCACATGTTGTGCTAAGCACTTTACAAATGTTATCACATTTGATCCTCACAACAACCTTGGAAGGGAAGTGCTGTTATTATCCCCATTTTACAGTTGATTAAACTGATACTAAAAGAGGTTAAATGACTTGTCCAAGGTTACACAGTTAGTAAGTCTGAGGTCAAATTCGAACTCGGGCCTTTTTGACTCCAGGTACTCAATCTACTGTGCCACCTAGGTGTTCCAAATAATCAACCAATTAATAAACATTTATTATGCAATGTGATAAACACTGGGAATATAAAAGGAGGCAAAATATAGTCCCTCACTTCAAGGAGCTCACAATCTAATGGAAATACATACGTACATGAATGCACATATACTGTAATGAGAATTTTCAAAACATATGCATATTTGCACAAATATTCATTTCTTTATGTTCTGATTTTGTTAGAATGATTCAAGGATTTATTTTTCATTATGAATTTTGCATCCCTAAATCTGAGAGATTTCAGCCCACTCTGAAAATAAGATGTCCATCTGAAGAAGCATCTCTGCCATCTTGGGTATGCAATAAGAATGTTACCACACTGTTTTCTTTGTGGTACTGCATCCCAGCCATTGGCATGTATACTAGTAAGAACAGTAGTTACTGGAAGCCAGATATACCACAGACTACATGGAATACCATTTCCCCCGATGGAAGCTATGAAGGGCATTCAACTGTCACCCATTTTGAAAGCCAGCCAGTTCCACCTCAGATTTTCAACCCAATACATTAGGCATCAGATATGTAAGTTTAGTGCTTGATTCTCTTTAATTTCACTGGTTCAGCCTCTAAATTGCCACAAAAGCTACACAATGAAGGAATATTTGCTGCTAAGTGAGGGGATATATTAGGAAGGCAGAATTTATGATTTCAAAGAGAATCTCATATGTGCCTAAAAGGTCCGGAACCGCAGGATATAAGGAATTCTCTAGGCAGAAGGCAGGAGAACTAAAGCATGTATTTACACTCCACAGTAACAAGCCCACAAACCAGTGTCCCCATTTTGATATTTTCATCAAAAGCTTCCAGGCCCAATAAGTCCGCCTCACAAGGGTAACCAGGAGGCCACAGAGAAGCGAGATGGTATAAGGCAAAATCGTATACATGCTTCCCCTCTACGGTAAGAAGATTACTCACTAGCCTACAGTCAGCTCTGCTACTGGCAGCTCAGCTTCGGCTGTAGGCGTCTCTGGCTCCAACCGGAAAAGGAAGAGAGCTGTCCTCTCCCCTCTTATAGAGTTTTTGACATCACCAAGCACCGCCTGAATGACCAGGGCCGATTGGTTCTTGACTTGGCCCCTCCCCCTAGCGTAGACCAGGTTAACACACCTCCCCTCAGCCAGCCCCATGACTCATCACACAGGAAGTTCTCTGATTCCTGGCACGGTCTCTGGGCTTCCTGCCCCGGAAGAGCAAGCCCCAGTGTCCAGGGAAGCTCAATGAGGTAAGCTGAGTCATTCAAAGAAAACAAAGTCCATTCTGGTTACAGGTGAAGAAGCAAGATGCCCAATGAACTCCCAATTCAGCATATTGAATTAAATTACCCGTCACTACCACAGAAAAGCAGACTTAGAGCTGGGAGGAACCTTACATGTCTTCTATTCCAACCCCTTTATTTTACCTAAGAGGAAATGAATCCCAGAAACAAAGAACCTATCTATCTGGATATACAGTAACTTCTCACCTGCTCAGGGTTAGGATAACATTATTCCCACTATCCACTTCAACTTCATCAATGTTCCTTCTTAGTCACCAAGATGTTTTTCTTTTTTAAAAAATTTATTTTTAACTTCTTTTTTACATTTTGTATTCTAAATTCTCTCCCTCTGTCCAACCCCTCCCCACTCCATTGAGAAGGCAAACAATATGATATCGTTTATACATGAGTCATTAAAATCTTATTTCATTACAATGTAATAGGAGATTATAAAGTCCTGTAGAAGAGTTTCTCCTATTATTCCCTAATAATCTGCTCAGGACATGGGTTCTAGATACCCTATTTGTCTCAGTTTCCAATCCATGGAAGTTTCTTCTATTTAGATTAAGGATTTCTATTCACTCTAATTCCATATCATAATGAAGCAAATATTTTACTTAGATTATAAAATAAAATGTGTTAATATTAAAACATAGGAGCTACAATTAAACTTCTAAAATAAATGCTCTCCATAGCCCCACTCTGATACCAAAGTGATTGGGGTGGTCAAAATCCAAAGTACTTCACTTGAACTATCATCCCTGAGTAATTCTCAATCTCTGGGAAATGGATGCAGCAGAGATGGGACTTGTCTGTCCTCACAGAAACACCAGCATCTTCACAATCTGAAAGACACCACCATATTAAATAACAATATTGCTCCGCTGTGGAAAGTGAAGTTGGCCCAGTGATCACTGTAGCAAAAAGCCACAGTTCCAGAGGACTGAAGATGAAGCATGCTACCTACTTCCTGAAAAAGAGATGATAGACTCACAAGGCAGAATGAAACATATGTTTTTGGACATGGACAATAAGGATTTTGGTTTGTTGGACTTTGCATATTTGTTATGTGTTTTCTCTTTTACTTTTAGTGGTTGTTCACTGGGAGGTTGGAGGAGTGGGAAGGAAGGAAAATTTATTGTTAATATGAATAAATAATAGAATTTAATAATAAAGAAAATTCCACTTTATAGTCTTAATCAGAGTTCACCTCAGGGTGGTTTCATCAATTACTGTACCCTTTTCCAGAACATTGTTTGATGAAAGAAACCATTTCCAAGATTACACTTTATTTTTCATTAGATATATTACAAATTACATTACAATCCCACAAGTATTGCTTAGCTGATCTCTTGAGCAGACATCAACCTCTGTAGTATTCCAAATCTTGATATAATCAGTGGAATGCCAACCCCCCAAAAGAACCATAAAGAGAATTTCACTATCAGGAATGGCTCTCCATTTGAACTTCAGGTGTTGTCTTTTTTTCTTCTTCTTCTTCTTCTTTTTCTTATTTTCTTTCTCCTTTTTCTCCTTCTTCTTCTCCTCCTTCTTCTCCTTCTTCTCCTTCTTCTTCTCCTTTTATTCTTCTTGTTTTTTGTTTTTTTCATTCTTGTTCTTTTTGTTGTTCTTATCCTTATTCTTCTACCTATTTGTCCTCCTCCTCCTCCTTGTCCTCTTCTTGTTTTTGTTCTTGTCCTTCTTTTCTTTGTTCTTGTTCCTATTTCTTGTTCTTGTTCTTCTAGTAGAAGCCCCAGATCCCTTGCTGAGATTTAGAAATGTCCTTTAGTGTTGTTAGCAACATATTTACAAGCCATCTCTTAGGGCTGGTTACATCTTCAGTTGCCTGATCTCTGTTTTATGTTGATTCTTACTAGTTTCAGTTTCACAGTGTGACATTTTCTAACCTTGTCCCCAAATTCTGGATGTTCTTTCTACTATGAGTCTGCAGTTTCTTTTACTTATGGATCATAATAGGCAATGAATATCCATGTCAATCTCTGCTTGTAAACTTTTAAAAATGTTTTTTTCATGGTTTCATTGTGATTATTGTATACCTTGGTATAAAATTAATCAGCAACTTTCTAGCATAACATTTAAAAAAAAACCCTTGTATCACTATCTAAGAACGTTATCTTATTAATTCATTCATTCATATTCAGCCAGATATCTCTCAACAGCAACCCCTTACTACATAATCCTCTTTAGTAAACCAGAAGATAAATAGTTTTGGAGATCGCAGACAAGGATGCCTGCAACTCTAGGCAGAGATTGAATGTACCCAGGGAAATCTAATTAAAAATGAAAGGAACAGCTTAACCCAACTGGCAGAAGAAAATAAAACAAATTCAAAGGACAGAGGGTTATATGGCTAGAACAATGATTATTCAGTCTGAATGTATACATTTGGACTCTCCTGAGTTGGCTGGCTGAGCTGAAGCAGAGAATCTATCACAAGAGCTTAATAACAACTTCATTCCATTTCCTTGCTTGGCTCAGAGTAGAGCTCCTACTTTGACCTTAATGAAAAACCACTGCAGGTAAGAATGACAACATGTACACAGCACCAGGGTTTCTGTGGCCCTATTTGAAGAGGTTTGATTTTAGTACCAATAATTTACTCAAACAAGATACCTAAAAAATAAATCCTGGCCAAATGAGAATCTAGGTATAAAACCAAGCATGCCAAATCACCAGTATGGATATGAAGAGGGAATTGTTCCTGAGAAAATGAAATGAGTAAAGTTTGAGCAGTTGGTCTGAAAATATGTTATACTGAAAATCTGTGCCTCAAAACTAGAGCAATGAGGCAAAGCTAAATTCATTCTTACCCACTGATAAGCTGTTATGAACAGGATGACATTTTAGTCATGGACTGTTTTTGGGCCATTGATAAACAAGTCTGGCTGCATCTGCATTTATGTAAGAGAAACAACTTTGGGGGATTCAGATAAATAAAAATGATAGCTTTCCAAATGTTAGTCAATTACAGTCTCCAATTAACTAAAACAGAGCCATCTCTAGACTATTGTGCTAGGAGGATGGTAGTTTAAAACTCAAAACATTACTATTACATTGGCCCTAATCCTGGAAGGTTTGAATAGGTCCTCTGTAGTCACAGGGTGCACCCTGATCAAGACACTCCCTTGAAGTGTCCATAAACATTCATTTGTTCAAATGCTCCACTATAACCAGCAATTTAAGAAAATTTTGCTGTATATAGTCACAAAACCTCCATTGTGAAGAGATCATTCCCCAGCAAAAGAAATATGAACTCTTACCTGCTTAGAAATATTCCTAAAAAGTACCACTCTGAATGAGTTGTCTTGAGGACATGAAGACCTATGTGATCTGTGAAGGCACCATCCAGCAAGTAGGGCTATTATCAGTTAAAAGGCTGAAAGATCACAAAACTAAGATGTAGAAGCAAAGAGTGGAAATATCACCTTGTCTACATACCACTGCAAACACTATAAGGTCCAAATGTATTATAGATGAAGTAGCATTCAGATATAATTTTTTCTCCAAGAAGGAAGTATAAAATATCAGAGATGGGTAGTTAGATTCAACTCATTTCTATTCATGGATTCAACTCAGATGCTATCATGAAACTGTACAGGCTTCAGAGATATGGCCCTTGGGAAATGAATTGGCACTTATGGAAGGACCAAAGGCAGCTCTGTCTGATCCATCCTTGGATCAGCCAGTTGTGAAGTGGGTAACTGTGAGTGTCACTGGACATGCAGGTATGTACTTGTGGTGGTATTTCAGTGCTTTGGGGAACATAGAATTTATGTAGGAGAAGATTCAAAGGCGGGGGGGTAGAGATCACCTCCTTCACCTTGACTTAGCTTGACATAGTTCTTGACTTTTGCCTAATTGTTATGAACTAGTCTGCCACTCCTCAGATACTACCTGATCAGTCTGCAACCTCCATTTTATAATGGAAGGAAAACAATACCTCAATGGCAGAGTGTCCAGTCTAGTGTAAGATCCAGTTTTTTTGGTGTTGCTCTGTCTACCGTCTTATTCTTTGGTGGGAGATTTCCCCCTTGTTTACCAAGGGAGGTGTTCTTTACTCAATGGAACCACTTCAAATCAAGTTCTTATTTCTTTTCACTTGAAGTATAACAATTACATAAGAACAAATATGGTTACCCTGAAAAATGCTAGACTTTCATTTTCTATCAGCAACTCTGCTTAGCTTGACTCCAGAGAATTACATATGCCTCCCCAAGATAAGTTGATAACACTACATTTCACTATCACAAAGATTGATTCAGGTTTTGATACTCAACATCTTCTCAACTCACCCTCAGTTGCCTCTCCCCTTTGATTAGAGGACCGGAGGGTGGAGAACTAAACTTTCCCCAAAGCCTTCCTCTGTAGAGGGTTCACAACCTTTTAACTCCATTTGCACCTCTGCTTGGTATCTACTTGAAAAAACAACATGCCCCTTGGTGCCCCTCCACTTCCCTTACCTCTTTTAAGTTTTCTTTTGCGAGTTGTCTTACCCTATTAGACTGTAAGCTCCTTGAGGGCAGAGAGTATTTCTTCTTTTTTTTAAATTTATATTCCCAGAGCTTAGACAGTATGTGGCAATAGTAGGAGTTAATTAATGTTTATTAACTTGAATTGGATTTGGAGATAGATTATTTTGGTTTGGATCCCATTTCTTCTACTTAGACACGATGTGACCCTAGGAAGATCACTTAACCCCTCTCGGCTTCAGTTTCCTCATCTGTAAAGTGAATGGGGCCAAATGAGATGGAATCTAAGGCTCTGTCTAACTCTTAATCTCTGAGTCTACAATTATTGATTATCCAAATAGTCTTCTTCTCTTTTCCTTCCAAAACCTCTTACCCTTCACTTCCTCTTTAATATTCTTCATATTAATTCCTCAGTGTCCCTGTATTATCTAAGGAATATGGTCAAAACTCCTTACGCTTACATAGTCTAGCTCCCCCGCATCCCTCTGGTTTTATCTCGATTGATTTCCCTTGCACTACATTCTCTAGATGACTTAGGCTACCTTTCAATGAGAGGATCATAAATTTAGAGCTGGAAGGGGCCTTAGAATTTATATAGCCCAACGGCCTCATTTTGCAGATGAGGCATCTGACACCCACAGAGATTAAGTACTGGCCCAAGATCATAGAGATAATGAATATCAGAACCAGGATTCAAACCCAGGCCCTTTGCCTCCAAATTCAGCATATTTTTCACTGCACCATGATGTATCACCTCTGAACACATCTCATACTTTCTTACCTTTGTTTTTACAGTTCATTGTACCTTTAAGGGTCTCCTTTCCAATCTTGGCAGTGAGATTCTTAAAGAAAGACTCCAGGCCCAAAAAGGAGGACCCTAAATGAAACAGAGTCTGATCTCAGATTACAAAAGTGCTTATTATCTGAGAAGAACTTTCAAAAGTCCCAAGCAAAGTCTTGAGTCTGTAGCTGCTCCTCAAGGTTGTACTTGATGTGGTCAAGGCTGGTTCTGTGGTTTCAGGCAGCTACAGACATCTCCAAATTCAGCTAATGTTCACTTGTAAAGAATTATTGGTATGTCAAGCAGCCATTGGCTCCAGAAATCTTTCTAATTGGCTGGTTGTTGTGTATCCCCATTGTCCTGCTCCCCTGTAAAGAAGGGAAGCTTTAACATATCTAACAGGTTGCTATAAACTCATGTTCACAAGATATATACTAAGTAAGGATCTGTTCTAACTCCCACATTCTACAGATAAGGTAACAGAGGTACCAAAAATGAAATGACTCAAATTCATACAGTGCTTTAGAGAGAGAACTGAAACTAGAACCTAGGTCTCAAGGCTCCTATTCCAGTGTCCTTTTATTGTTTAAGTTAAATTTTATTCTATTTTCAAAAATTTACTTTTTCTGTCTCCCACATCACCTTTCCATGTTCCCCATTGAGAGAGAGAGAAAAATAAAACCCCTCTTAAAAGTATGTGTAATGAAGAAAAAGTAATTCTGCATTTGTGAGGTCCAAAAAGCTGTTACAGTCTGTACTCTGAGTCTATTGTCTCTTTATTAGGAGGTGGGTAACCTGTTTTGTCATATTTCTTGTTGTTGTCATTCAGTCATGTGCAACTTCATGACCCCATAGACCATACCATTCATGGGGTTTTCTTGGCAAAGATACTGGAGTGGTTTGCCATTTCCTTCTCCAGTTTCATCATGAGACCTCTGGAATTGTGGTTGGCCATTATATTGATCATATTTCCCAAGCGTTTCAAAATTATTTGTCTTTCCAATATTGCTGTCATTGTATAAATTATTCCCTTGGTTCTGCTCACTTCACTCTGCATCCATCCATACAAGTCTTCTCACAGTTGTCTGAAAGTGTCCCCCATGTCATTTCTTACAGCACAATAGTATTCATTCATGACACATTCATATATCATAATGGGTTTAGTCATGTTACAATTGAGTATTGTTTCCATTATACCTCATTAATTCCTCTAGCTAAAAGTGACCTTGACCTTCTCTAAAATCCTGAAGAAATTTGTACCTCTCATGAACTTATCCTATTCTCTTTTCATTCTCTCCCCTACTATTGTAAATCCCTAAGGCACAAAGCTCGAGGCAGCTGGTTGACTCAGTGGCCTGTAGGTGGGATGACCTGAGTTTAAATCTGGCCTCAGACACTTACTAGCTGTGTGAGTTAGGCTAGTCACTTAACCTCTGTTTGGTTTAATCCACTGGAGAAGGAAATGACAAACCACTCCAGCATCTTTTCCAAGAAAACCTCATGGGGAGGTGGAGCCAAGGGGAAAGGCAGAGACTCAACACAGCTTTTCCCAAAATGCCTCCAAACAGCTTTAAATAATGCCATGAAAAATTCCTGGAGCAGCAGAACCCACAAAAGGATGGGGTGAAATAATTTTGCAGCCAAAGACAACTGAGAAGGTCAGCAGGAAAGGCCCGTAACACCTGGGTAGAGAACAGTCCAGTGTAGGCCAGACTGACACAAATCCAGCCCTAGCAAACCAGGAGCAGGCCTTGGGAGCCCCTAAATCAGCAGTGGCAGCAGAGCTCTCTGCCCACAGATGGTAAAGGAGTCAAACAACTGGTCAGAAGGAGATTACAGGGGTCTCTTTGGGAGCACTGAGGTAGGATTCAATTGCTCTACCTGTACTGGGATCCGGGTCTCAATCCTGAGTGGCATTCCCACGGTGAGGAGGCAAAGTAGTACACCAGAATTTGTGTCAGCAATAGATTAGGATCTTTGTCACAGTTCTAGAGCAGAAAAGAGTTTTTGTAGTTTTTCACAGATCAGAGCATATGCCAGGAGTGTAGTAAATACACCTCTCCTTAGATCGTACCACCTTGGTAGAGCTGAAAAATTAGAAGTATCTAGAAAACTTAGAAGTGCCTAGAAGTATCTCTGAAAACAGCTGCACCAAACCTCTGAAGCTTAGGACAGTGCACCCTCCACCCTGGAAGCAGAACTCTACTTTAACAAAGAGTTAAAAGTCAAGACATAGGCTGAGAAAATGAGCAAATCACAGAAAACTATTTTGACCATAGAAAGTTATATTGTGAGAAGGAAGATCAAAAAACACACTCAGAAGAAAATAACAAAGTCAAAGCTCCTACATCCAAAGCCTCTAAGAAAAATATGAATTGGTCTCAGGCCATGGAAGAGTTCAAAAAGGATTTTGAAAATCAAATAAGAGAGTTGGAGGAAAAAACGGGAAGAGAAACGAGAGTGATGCAAGAAAATCAAGAAAAACAAATCAACAGCTTGGTAAAGGAGACAAAAAAGTATGAAGAAAACAACACCTTAAAAAACATACTAGGCCAAATGATAAAAGAGGTCCAAAAAGCCAATAAGGAGAATACTTTAAAAAACAGAATTGGCAAAATGGAAAAAGAGGTCCAAAAATTCACTGGAGAAAAAAAAAACCTCCTTAAAAAGTAGAATTGGCCGAATGGAAAAGGAAGTACAAAAGTTCACTGAAGAAAAAAATTCTTTAAAAAATTAGAATGGAGCAAATGGAAACTAATGACTTCATGCAAAGTCAGGAAATAATAAAACAAAACCAAAAGAATGAAAAAATGGAAAGCAATGTGAAATATTTCATTGGCAAAACAAGTGATCTGGAAAATAGATCCAGGAGACACCATTTAAAAATTATAGGACTACCTGAAAGTCGTGATAAAAAAAGAGCTTAGACATCAGCTTTCCGGAAATCATGAAAGAAAACTTCCTTGATATTCTAGAACCAGAGGGTAAAGTAGAAATTGAAAGAATCCAATTGAAAGAAACCTCTTGAAAGTGATCCCAAAATGAAGACTACCAGGAATATTATAGTTAAATTCCAGAACTCCCAGGTTGAGGAAAAAATATTGCAAGTAGTCAGAAAGAAACAATTCAAGTACCATGGAGCCACAGCCAGGATAATACAAGATTCAGCAGCTTCTATATTAAAGGATCAGAGGGCTTAGAATATGATATTCCAAAGGACAGAGGAGATAGAATTAGAACCAAGTATCATCTACCCAGAAATACTGAGTATCATCCTTCAGAGGAAAAAAATGGATATTTGATGAAAAAATGGATATTCAACAAAAATTTGATTTTAGGCATTCCTGATGAAAAGACCACAGCTGAATAGGAAATCTGACTTTCAAATACAAGACTCAAGAGAAGCATAACAAGGTAAACAGGTAGGGAAAACCTTTAACAAGGTTAAACTATTTAAATTCCTATATGGGAAGATGATACTTGTAACTCATAAGAACTTTCAAATTATTAAAGCAGTTAGGAGTATATACAGACAGAGAGCACAGGTGTTAATTGAATATGAAGGGATGATATCTAAAAAAAATTAAGGGGTGAAAGAGAAATTTATTGGGAGAAAGGGAAAGAGAGAGGTAGAATGGCATAAATTGTCAGAGGCAATTAAAAAGCTTATACAGTGGAGGGCAAAGATTGGGGGGAGGCGAAGGGCAGTGAGTGAACCTTACTCTCATCAAAATTAGCTCAAAGAGGGAATAACAATTGGGTATAGAAATCTATCTTACTCTACAAGAAAGTAGGATGGAAGGGGATAAGATAAGAGAGGGGAGTAAGAAGGGAGGGCAGATTAGGGGAGAGGAGTAGTCAGAAGCAAAATATTTTTGAGGAGGGAAAAGGTGAAAGGAGAGAGAGAACAGAATAAATGGGGGGGGATAGGATGGAGGGAAATACAATAGTGAAATAATGGTGAAAATATTTGAAGCAAGTTTCTCTGATAAAAGCCTCATTTCTCAAACATAGAGAGAACTGAGTCAAATTTATAAAAGTAACAGCCATTCCCAAATTGATAAATGATCAAAAGATATGAACAGTTTTCAGATAAAGTAATCAAACTATCAATAGCTACATGAAAAAAATGCTTCAACTCACTATTAATTGGAGAAATAAAAATTAAAACAATTCTGAGGTACTACCTCATACTTATTAGATTGACTAATAGGACAGAAAAGGAAAATAACAAATGTTGGAGGGGTTGTGGGGAAAATGGGACACTAATACACTATTGGTGGAGTTGTGAATTGATTTAACCATTCTGTAAAGTAATTTAGAATTATGCCCAAAGCGCTATAAAGTCATGCCAATGCTTTGATCTGGCACTACTAGATCTATATCCCAAAAGAGATAAACACACACACACACACACACACACACACACACACACACACACCATAAGAAGGAAAAGGACCTATATGAACAATAATATTTATAGTGGCTCTTTTCTGGTGGAAAATAATTGGAAATTGAGGGGAGGCACATCAATTGGGGAATGACTAAACAAATTGTGGTAGGTGATTATGATGGAATACTAATGTGCTATAAAGAAATGATGATTAGGATGCTCTCAGAAAAACCTGAAAAGACATACATTAGTTGATGCAAAGTGAAATGTACTGTGTTCAAAGTAACAACAATATTGTAAGATGATCAGCTGTGAATGACTTAGCTATTCTCAGTAATACAATGATCCAAGACAACTCTAAAGGACTTGTGATGAAAAATGCTATCCATTGCCGGGAAAAAAAATTGATGGTGTCTGAGTATAAATTGAAGCACACTTTTAAAAACTTTCCTTATTTTTCTTGAGGCTTTTTTTTGGTCTATGTTTTCTTTCACAACATGATTATGTTGGATATGTTTTGCATGACTTCATATAACCTATATGGAATTACTTGCCTTCTCAATGGGGGTGAGGGGTGGGGAGGGAGAAAGGGAGAGAATTGGGAACTCAAAGTTTTTCAAAACAAGTGTTAAAAATTGTTTTTACATGGAACTGGGGAAAAATAAAATACTAAATAAATGTTTTCTTTAAAAAAAGGGAAAAGAAAGAAAACCCCATGGACAGTATGGTTCATGTCATGAAGAGTCAGAAATGACTGAACAACAACAAGGTGCAAGGATCGTGCATAATTCATCTTTGTATTCCCCTCAGTAGCTAGCTCAATGTCTTGCACAGAGTAGTGGATGCTCAATAAATACTTTTTGGAATGAATTTACAGGAAAATGAATTGATCAAATTTTTACTAAGTCATTACTTTGTATCTAACTCTTAGTTGGTATGCAGAGGTGGGAAACATGTGGCCTCAAAGGAACATGTGGCTTTCTAGGTCCTCGAGTGCAGCCCTTTGACTGAAGCCAAACTTCACAGAGCAAATCCCCTTAATAAAAGGATTTGTTCTGTAAAACTTGTACTTAGTCAAAAAGCTTCACCCAAGGATCTAGAATAAAAGGATTTGTTCTGTAAAACTTGTACTTAGTAAAAAAGCTGTACCCAAGGACCTAGAAGGCACATGTGGCCTCAAGGCTGCAGGTTCTCCATCCCTGGATGGAATACAAAGACCATGAGACAAAGCCCCTGCTTTCAAAGCCTTAACAGAATAGTTTAGTGGGGTCATGGGGTAGGTGGGAGGTAGGGGGATAACACTTGGATAAATGAGAGCACAATGAAGTGTTAAATTTTGTTGCATGGGTCTCTAACTATAGTAGTTTAGAGAAGATCAAAGCAACTGGAAAAGTTGAAAAGGGCACCATGTTTCTTACCCAGGTACAGTGTAAGCTTTGTGAGGGCAAGGACTTTTTTTTTCTTTATATCCCCCTCACGTAGCACAGCGTCTTACACTTAAATGATTTTTGGTGGGCTGGTTGATTGATTGAATGGAACTTGACCTCAACCTTTACAGATTTGTACAGGTGAAGACAAGGAATAAAGACTTTCCAGGCAGGAGGGCTAGCATGAACAGAGCACTGATTGAGGAACAAGTCCATTGCATTCAAGGCATGGTGAGGAGATCTGTTATCATGAATTGTAGGGTAAAGACCAGGGATTGGTGAAAAAGGAGTATGGTCATATAAGGTGAGGCCAAACTGTAGAGGACCTCAAAAGACAGGCAAAGGAATTACAAAAAAAATTCATATTTTTGATAGTTTTTTAAAGTGTTGCAAAGCATTTCCCTCACCTAGTACCAGTATTATCTCTTATTTTACAGATGAGGAAACTGAGCTCAAAGGTTGACTTGTCATACAGCTAGGAAATGGAAGATCTGAGATTTGTGCACAGTTTCCATAGTTCAAGTTGAATATTCTTTCCACTAAACATGTTGCCATTGTAACCTCTTAAACTGGGAAACCACATAGTAAAAACAATATTTCAGAGAGGTAATTTTATTCTTTATGACCCAGATACGGAAAAGTAGAAAACTGTGTATCAAGGCAATATCACCTAGCCATCTTATCTTTGAATTATAGGACTGATAAAAAAATAAAGATTAAAAATCCCTCATGTAGTAGTTTTAGACTTGTTTTTGCAGAGATGCTAATTGTATGGAGAAAGACTTTTGTAGTTTGATGGATGTTAAATTGATAGCTCGGCAGATATCTGAGCTGGCTTTGTTATAATGTACTTTTGATGAATCTAACTTGACATATGCTAGTTCTTCTGATGCAGGTTTATTGGGCCCAATTTTAAAGTTCTTCCTCTGTCGATAACAAAAATGAACTAAATCAAATTTTGCCTGAGTAGAAACTATATAGTCAGACTTAGAAAGCAATTGACTAATGAATATTTCATCAATACCTATATAGCAAGGTAGAATTACAATGGTTGAAAGTTATAATAATTTTCATATTAGATTCCTTCTCTAGATATGAAAAGTGTGAGTTATGTTACTTTAAAGAATTTGTACTGGGTCAATAATATGGGAATTTGGAATTGACTTTGCAAGTTTAATTTTTCCTTTAAATTTGCATAATTATTCTATCCATTTCTAATACAGCCATGAGTCAAAATTCACTCTCAGGGTATATGGTGTCACTTTTGTTTTTAATTACATTCACATATGTTTTTAATTGAAGCTTTTGTTTTTGTTAATGCATTCTTATATTCCAGTTCTAACATTACTGTGTTAATTTTGGAAAATAAATTAATATCAAATAAGAACTAAGTAGTCTGATGGCATCTTCGTAAATACATTGGCTTATTTTTTTTCATAGATTTTTGTGCTTATTTCAGTTTTGGAACTGATTTTCTAATGTACAAAATGCAGATGAAAGTAAAGACAAGGACGTCTAAGTAAAGCACTACAGTGCATAAGTGCGGTGAAAAATATTCTTAGATTTACATAATGGATTTACTCCATCACTCCTACTGTTTCACAGAGGCAAAATCTGTGTGCATGATAAATAATTTATACCACATCATCAATATCTTACATTTAACTGCATTGGAAGCAATACTTTTCATTACTATTAAGAAAGAGGAAAAAAAATTTAAATTATAAGGTTTATCAAGATGGCTCTGGATACATAAATCTAATTTTCCCAGAAATTCCATTTTTAAAGCATTGAATTCATTTTTTTAAAGGAAAAAGTGCTTTACTGCTTTATAGAGGATAAGGATCCAATAAAGCAATTAGTAATTAAATGAAGATGCTCTACCAGCCGATGGAAGGGAAGAGTCTCCCTAGAGTTCTACTTTGGAAATATCTGGAAGTGAATTAAATGTAATAAGTATTTTAAATGCCTGTTATGTGCAAGACTTTATGCTATGTATTGGGGACCTATAGAGACAAATTATTCATATTTTATTAAATGAGAGGCAAAGTCTTGAAAACTTCATTATCTGGCTGTATGCAGAATGTTATTTAAGGATATAATTACATTAGGAGGATCATACATATATCTGCAATTTCTCCTTTCTCCCAGCTCCAGCCTAAGAAAGACAAAACATGTCTCTCTGCCTTCCTACCCCCAGCCACCAACATCAGTAGCATTATTACCTTTATAAAACTCAAAACTTTCAATGCCTAAAATCAGGGATTTATAACGGAATTTTAAAAATAATAATTAAAAACCCTGTTCTTCAACTCCACACCTTATTATATCACCCTATTAACTTGCCTATGATTGTTAATAATAATGCTTATGCAGACCACTCTAAATTGTGCCTTTAAAACAAACAAAAAACAACTCTCTTGTCCTTATGACATCCTGGCTACCTGCCATTATTCCCATTAGACGGATTTGGAAAGTTGAGGCAAAGATTGAGGTGACTCATAGCTTTGCCGATCCTGTGGGTTGGTTGTGAAATAAATGTAAGGTAAACTAATGATAAATCCACGAGTTTGAGGCTGGTCTTTCTCAGAACACTATTTCCCCCATGCCCAATTTCCATCTCCTTTAATATCAGGTTATTAGGCATATGGTTGAAATATTGGCTATTTATACAGCTTCTAAGGGTTTGTTTTTTTGGTGACAATTGTGTGTTGTGACATATTTTGAGAGACAGCATTGTGGTAATGAAGAGTGCTGAGGTTAGTGCCTGGAAGACCTGTGTTTGAATTCGAACTCTGACACTTATTACTGTGTGACCCTTGGCAAGTCACTTATTTGAATCCTTATCTATGGGGGGGGGGGTTACTGTATAATACTTGCATTTCCCTCTACTTGGAGTTGTTGAGCTAAGGCTTTAGAGAAATGTCAGTTATTACCTTGGTTAGTACTAAATTAAATATTTCCAACCGTAACAGCCCTTAAGCTACTTAGCTCCTCCCCTCCGGAATCAACTCCAACAGGAACCAAGAAATATGTGTCAATATGATTTCTCATCTGCACACCAAGTCACTCCCCTATGCTTGAGCTCTAGCACACAAAGGGTGAGGAAGAAGGGAGGGGAAGTAGCTGATAGGCGACCCTCCCTTGCCCGAGGGCTATGACTTTCTATTGCAAGTGACCAGCTGGTGTTCAGAGGGAAGCCTGTGAATGATTAAAGTTGGGGGCTAGTAATTTGTGAATGCCTCTTAAAATTCCGTCTTCTGGAGAGAAAAGTGTAGTGTAGTGTAGTGTGTGTGTGTGTGTGTGTGTGTGCGCGCGTTCATTTGGGGGGAGGGAGGAGGGGGAAGGAAAAGACTGTGCCAGAGTGAGTGCGTATGTTGCAGCAAGAGCAGCACCGGGCAAGGAGAGTTGGGCTGAGTCGGAGTCTTGTTTTAGAAGCAGCAGTTGCCAGCAGCAGAAGCAGGACCAGGAGCCCAGCCTGACGCAAACCTGCCAGCAAGTAGCAGCGCCCCGAACACGAGGCAGGCGCCCCGGCGCGCGCGGTCGCAGCTGTCTCTCCACCCCAGAAGCCCCGGGCTGGTCCAGGAGAGGGAGCACAAAGGCAGGCGGCGGCAGCGGCGGCACAGAGCGGACCACTCTATCTCTGGTGCCACAGATGCGCGGCTCCTTCCCAGCGCCCCACCTGAGAGCGCGCCTGGCTGGGCTGAGAGAGGACGGGTGGAGGAAGCGACGGCAGCATCAGCAGCAGTAGCATCAGCAGCAGTAGCATCAGTAGCATCTGCATCCTTAGCTCTGCTCCTCGAGCGCCCCTCCCCCGCCCTCTTCGCCTCCCACCCGCTGTCTCCGAGAGGCAGCCGGGCTGCAAGGGAACCCATCGAGGGTAATATGTTCCCGCGGCGACTCCTCCCGTGCGTGTCCTTGGCCCCGAGTTCGGCGCCGCAGCTCCTCCTCGTTTGCTCTGCTCTCGCCGCCGCCGCCGCCGCCGCCGCTTCTCTGAGCTCTCTCCATCTCCATCCCTGCCGCTGCCGCTGCTCCTGATGGATGCCGGGGAGTGCTGCATTGCTTAAGCGCTTCACCCCCACCTCCCCTTTTGCTGGTAGGGTAGGGGCCCTGAGTGCTGCTCTTTCGCTTTTCTTCATTTAGGGAGGCTTATTGCCTAGCCAGACACATTTCTGTTTTCTTTTTCCCATTTCATTCCTTTTCTTCTTTCCCCTTCGCCCAGAGACGATGTAGATTCAGTGGGGAGAGATCCCACCTAGGCGGGAGTGGGGCTAGGCGGCTTAGATAAAAGGCTGAGAGGAGGAGGGAGAGAAGGAGGTAGTGGAGGGGGAGCCCACGCTGCTGCTGCTGCTGCCAACCGCCACCGCCACCGAAATATTTGCTGGTACCATATGAGATCACTGTACACCAAAGGGAGAGGGGGAGATAACCAGCTTTACCCAGATCCCTCTACTTGGATCAAAGGGATTTTAAATACGGATCTACAGCTCGTCTTTTTTTTTTTTTAATTAAATGACAAAAAGATGCATCTTTGAATAAGCAAAGAGATAAGTACGCTCCTTCCCCCTCTTCTTTTCTTTTCTTTCTTTTTTTTTTTTCTCTAAAGATTCTCTCTCCCCGCCCCGGAACTCTGCTGAAGAGCCACTTTATTATTAATCAGAATTCCCATCTTTATCTAGGGCTCTTCCTTCTGTGGGGACTGCAGCAGCACCAGAGTATTGGGTCTGAGATGTGCGTGGGGGCTGTTTTTATTATATCTTAGAAGAGAAGAGAGAGGAAGACAGCAGGGGCTGTTTAGGGTAGTAGGAGGGAGTAGAAGAGTGCTGAAAACTACAGGGGGACACATTCCCCTAAAGAGAAGGGAGCAGGAGTGGGACATTTTTTGGGGGTGGGGCAGGGAGTGTGGTGGAAGATAAGCTGGAGCAACAGGGTACCACATTTGATAGGAAGACGAATTGTTTCCTGTAAAGAAAAGGGAGGCAGTAGTAGCAACCAGGGTTCAAGCGCTTAGAGTGTGTGGCAGAGGCCAGACTGGTCAACAAGGAACAAGAGGAGACAAGGAACTGGAGCACAATGACTCATTTACAAGCAGGTCTCTCTCCAGAGACACTGGAAAAAGCCCGACTGGAGCTGAATGAGAACCCAGACACCTTGCACCAGGACATTCAGGAGGTGCGGGATATGGTCATCACCAGGCCAGATATTGGTTTTCTTCGCACAGATGATGCCTTCATCTTACGCTTCCTGCGGGCCAGGAAGTTTCATCACTTTGAGGCTTTCCGCCTCCTGGCCCAGTACTTTGAATACAGACAGCAGAATCTGGACATGTTTAAAAGCTTTAAGGCTACTGACCCTGGCATCAAGCAGGCTCTGAAAGATGGCTTTCCCGGAGGACTAGCCAATCTTGACCACTATGGCAGGAAGATCCTAGTCCTCTTCGCAGCCAACTGGGACCAGAGCAGGTAAATCTTCAATCCAGTCCTTGCTGTAGGCCAAACTTTTGCAAGGGAGCTGGGAGAAATTCTTTTAATAACCCCTTTCCCAGGATTTAAGTTAAGGAGATCACATAGGTTCTGAGATCTGATAACTTTTTCTATGTGGGCACCAGAAGCTGGGGTTAGGAAAGAAGCTTTCAGAAGTTACAGGGGGAAAGAGAGTCAACTTCAATTTAATAAACATTTATTAAGAACCTACTGTTTGCAGAGCAGCATGGCAAGAAGTGTGTGTATGGGGGAGGGAACATAGGACATGTAGATAAAATATGGTGCCTGCCCCTGACATGATTACTAGCCAGTCCCTGTTGGTCGGTAGGATTATGGCCAGACTTGCATAACCATATTGTTGAGAGTTAGCCAAGTAGCATCATAGAGGATGTCCTTATCCCTATCTTCCATTTCATAGCCTCCTATGAAAGTTCGTTGGGCTCTTGAGAAATGAGAATAGAAATATACTTTTGCTTACCCTCTTTTTCTAAAATGTCCTTAAGAGAGATTCCTATGTATCTTGTGTGCTTAAGCATTTTGCTTTTAAGGAAATATTCAGCCAGATGCAGGTAGTTTCATTATTTGGGGACATTTGTACTTAGTGATGTGTAAGTGAAGGGATAATATGATGTGTCACTTCAATAAAACATACCTTTTATAGGCTAAGGATGCCTTAAAAACACTAAAAAGAAAACATGATTGGTGTGCTTATTCCTGTATCTGTCACTAGCATTAAGCAACAAAACAATGTGCCAACAAAACAATGTTCAATGATGCTGCTCAGAGTGTTGGGTAAAAAAAGTAGAAAACATTTAGATGAGTTCATGAGGAAATTCCTTTAGATATCTGGGTGTTTTAAAAAACAGATATATCACCACACTATTTAGATTTTGATGCTAGCCAAAAGAATGCAAACCACTTCTTTTCTACTTTCTTATTTTGAAGTATCTTCCAAGGTTGAAAAATGTGTGAAGTTCAAAAAGACTTTTGTACTACTTAGTACCAGCTAATGTTCAAAGCTGGATGGGAGACTTAAAACTATATTCAGCATTATTATTTATAATGAGTTTTTTCTTTATAAAAAAGTTGTATTTTAATTTTTTTTGACAGGTGCCTTCTGGATAGCTTAAATCTGTCTTTGGAGCTTTTTATGAAATATTTTTCACATTGATTAATAGTTCTTATAGATAACCTTCCTCAGTCTTGAAATTTTAGAACATAAACTTTCATTTTCAAGAACAACTGATTTTCAACACTGTACATATATGTGTGAGTGCATGTGCGCACATGTGTGTGTGAGAGAGAGAGTGTGTGTATGTGTGTGTGTGTGTGTGTGTGAGTTATGAATGAATCTGTGTTATTAAGATATGGCAGTTTGTTCCTGTTGTGTCAAAATAAACTCTGTTTCTTAGATAAACATGGTGACAAAGCTCATACTTGAAGAAAGACGGTCAAGAGTCAAAACTCATTGGGTAGCTGGTGGGGTGGATCGTGAAGCATGGCTGGGAAAGTGATTTTAATATGAAGACATTCTGCTCAAATTCAAGGCACACATATGTGAAGGTTTGGGGTTAAGATGGCAGTCTTCAAATGGCAGTAGTTACTTTTCTCCAGTTTTTTTAATGAGGAAAGAAAGCTTAGTTATCTATTGGATACTCTGTTTTGAATTCTGTTTCTTTTAAAAGTGACATAACTACACTTGAAGAAGTGAGTCATGGGAATATGTAAACCATTAATTGGACAAATCAAAATGTAAAGCATTTGTTTAGAAAAAATTAACATTTCATGTGTCTGTTAAATGAAGAATGTGGGTTTTTATTTAGCTACAAGAAATAGGAACTTGGAACTGGGAAAATTTTTAATTTAAACACCATACAGGGTGAGTTGTAGAAAATATTCCAAAGGGAATTTCATTCACAGTGACACAAACACATAAGAAACTTACTTTCACTTAATTCTACATGTGAGCTAATGTTCATCTACTGATTTATAAACTAATCTGAGATGGAATTATGGTTTAGTATAAACAGCAAGGGACCTAGAATCAGTATGGCTGAGTTGTAGTTTTACCTCTGCTGTTAACTAATCCTGTGACCCTGTAGGTCCCTTAACTTCTCAGGGCTTAGTTTGCTCATCAGTAAAAGGATATTGGATTAAATTCTGTTCAAGAGCTTTCCAAACTCTAGATTTTTATGAACATAGTTTCAGCTTTACATGGGAAGGTAGCAACTCTGAAACTCATCAAAAAAGTTGTATTTTGTTCATTTTCTTTCATTTTTATAAGTAAAAAGAACACAAGTTATAATGGTCAAAATATAGATTTTTTTTGGTGATGGAAAGTGATTTATTGATTGACATGAAAGTTGGTTTCATCTAATTAACCAAATGTTTTAATATTTTTTCATCTGAGTAAAAGTAGAAAGATTACAACAATAATTATATAAAATTATAGAATTCATTCATTCAATAAAGCTTTTTTTGAGAGCTAATTATATGCAAGGCCCTTTGGAATTTTAGAATTGGAAGAGACCTGAATTCTAAGTGAGAAAAACAACTTTGGAACAACCAAGAAAGTCTGGAATATTAAGGTCAGTTGGGGTGAAATATTAGACATTAGATAATAGATTTTGAGTTGGAAGAGACTTCAGATGTCATCATTTTACAGATAAAGAATTTGATGCCCAAAGAGATCATAGAATCATAGATCATGCATAGATCTAGAGCCGGAAGAGAACTTAGAGATTGTTTAGTCCCATCCCCCCATTTTATAGATGAGAAAACTGGAGTGTGAAACAGGGAAGAGAAGTGAGTTTCCCAAACCATACAAGTAGTAAGTGGTGGAGCTAGAATTTAAACTTATATCCTCTGACTGTGTCCTGCTCATTCTACTATACCATACTGCCTCAGTCATGTCTATAAGACAGAAATGATTTAATCTGAACCACACGTTCAGATTACACAAAATTTTTCTCTTGCTTCCCTCTAGTCCACATGTAAATCTACTCAGGAGAGATGAAATTGATCAGTGGGTATCTGTTGTTCACTTGTTCAGGCCTGTCAGACTCTTTATGACCCCATGGACCATGGCACACCAGGCCCTTCTATCCACCATTATCTCTCTAAGTCTGTCCTGGTTTATGTTCATTGTTTCTATGACACTATCTATTCATTTCATCCTCTGCCATCCCCTTTTCCTTTTGCCTTCAATTTTCCCCAACATCAGGGTCTTTCTCATCTTCTCATTATGTGGCCAAGGTATTTAAACTTCAGCTTCAGTACTTGACCTTTCATTGAATAGCCTGAATTAATTTCTTTTAAGTATTGCCCAATTTGACCTCATTGCTGTCCAAGGAGCTCTCAAAAGTCTTTTCCAGAACCACAGTTTGAAAGTGTGGATTCTGTAGTGCTCAACTTTCCTTATAGTTACATTCTCATAGCCATACACTGCTAGTAGAAAGACTGTAACTTTGACCATATGGATCTTTGTTGGAAAGGTGATGTCTCTACTTTTTAGTATGCTGTCCATATTTGCTATAGCTTCCCTTACAAGAATCAAGTGTCTTTTAATTTCATGGCTTCAGTTGCCATCTGCAGTGATCTTTGAGCCCAACAATATAAAATCTGACACTGCTTCCATTTCTTCTCCCTCTGTGTGCCAGGAAACGATGAGACCAGTTGCCAAGATCTTAGTTTTTTTTGATGTTAAGCTTCAAGCCAGCTTTTACACTCTCCTCTTTCACCCTTATCAAGAGGCTTCTTAATTCCTCTTTCACCCTCATCAAGAGGCTTCTTAATTCCTCTTCACTTTATGCCATCCGAGTACATGAAAATAGCTTATTTTAGGGGTCTGACTGTGTAGGAGAACTAATTTTCTTAAATACTTGTATGCTAGACAGGTTTCTTTTCTGGTCTTGGAACTGTGAAGACCCCTTGCCATTTAGTTCTTCTCATTCTTATCACCTCATCACCTCCAACCTTCGACTTTTTCCCCAGTCTGTTGCATCTGACCTTTTATATGTTTACAGTAGTCTTTGGCTTTTTTAAAACTTCAGTGTTTCCACTGAATGCTTGATATTTCTAACTCTGCTTCCCCTATTCTTCCTCTTTCCCTACCTCCCCTCCAAAAACTCTTTGCTTTCCTATTATAGGTTTCAACTCACCAGAAAAATTCTCTACCCTGCTCTTCTAACCCCTCATTCAATTCTTTGCCTGTCCAACAACATCTAATTCTCATGTATCTAGTCAAACCCTCTACTCAAGTAAAACTTGACCATGAATTTCTTGCCTTGACCAAAGATAAAGCCAGCATCTGGGTTGGACATTAGGAGCTTTCCTTATGGTAGCTCTTTACGTTATAGGAAAGCTGGGTGATTGGTAGATGTGGATGATTTTTTAAGGGAGAATCTAGAAGCAGAGTAGAATAAAGGATTCTCCTTCTCCCCTGCCTATCCCACTCCCTGTAATGTATTGCTTGCACCCTTTGTTATGTTTTCTAAGAGATTTGTCAAACCAGACTCATTGAAGAATTGATCTGCTTAACAGGTCAGAAACAGTGTCATATGTTTCTTTTGTATCCTCCCTAGCTCCTAACAGTGCTAGCATTTTGCTCAATAAGAACTGGCTGAATTCAGCTGGGTTACATATGAGTAGGAAGTTAGCTGACACCCATTTTCTTGAATTGTAGATTTGTAGAATTAACTGGTGTAGCTGCACAGGAGACTGTTGGACAAAAGTAAACATGGGGGAGGGGATGCCAACCATCCATAAACGAAATAGGATTTGTTTCTGCAGTAGAATAATACAAAGCCAAATCCAGTTATTGTAAAACACTGGCATGCTTCCAGAAGCACTGGAGGACACATTTGATGGTTTTTTTTTCCCACAAGAATACCAAGGTAAAAGTGCAATATTCACAATGTCCCCCTTCCCCCTCCATAACTGGAATGCTCAAAGGCATTCTTGTCAAAATGCCTTTCTGTGTGGTCTCTGAGGGTGCTTTTTCTTTTTCTAAAAGGAGCAGGCACATGTGATTTATTACATTTATTGAGCAGGCTGTAACTTGGAAAAGATCAATAACATTTTTGCTTCTTTATTTTAGATCATCTAATATAATTTTTAAAAACAAGAAGAAAACTGAAGAATGAAAAACATGTTATCTGACTTCATGTCATTCTCTCATTGTCATATTGTAGATATTATTTACACACATATACATACACATATACATATATAAATATGTATGTTTGTATATAGATATGTTTGTGCATATATATATATATATATATATAAATAAATAAATAGGGAGAGAGAGAGAGATTTGCTTCATAAACTCTGAACAAATTTGATGTTGCTATTCAGTGGTTTCAATTGCGTCTGACTCTTTGTGACCCCATGTGGAATTTTCTTGGCAAAGAAACTGGAATGATCTGCCATTTCCTTCTCCAGTTCATTTTACAGATGAGGAACTGAGGCAAACAGGGTTAAGTGATTTGCCCATAGAGTCACACATCTAGTAAGTGTCTGAGGCCATATTGGAACTGATGAGTCTTCCTGACTCCAGGCCTGGTACTCTATCCACTGTGCTATATACTCTTCATGACCCCCATGGACCATGGCACACCAGTACCATCTATGGAGTTTTCTCGACGAAGATACTGGAATGGTTTGTCATTTCCATCTTCTGTGGATTAAGGCAAAGAGAGGTTAAGTGATTTTCCCAGGCTCATACAGCTAGTAAGTGTTCAGATTTGAATTCAGTTCTTCCTGACTCCAGACCCAACACTGTGTTCACTGAGCCAACTAGCTGCCTCAAACTCTGAACAGCAGCATGTAATTCTGTTTAAATAATCAAATATTTAGTAAGTTGCCTACTGTATTCAAGGCACTGAATATATGTTACAGATACTTTGTTGTGGTCATTGCTGGGTATTTTTTTCAGTCTCATCCTCTTCCTCTTTCTTCACCACAATCTGGTTCTAAGGCCTCCTCACTCATAGCTCACCCTATTCTAGATTGATTGTGATCTCAGCTTTTTGTATTTTCCCTTCTCTAGGCCAGCTAAGATTTCTACTTTCCCTGATCTTCTGTTCTAAATCTAGGCTGGTCTTGGTCTCCTATTCATTCTCTAGTCTAATTAAGATTTTTTTCTTTCTCTATCTTCAGTCTAGTGTGCCTTTTCCATGCTTTTGGCGTGGATAACGTCTTTCTCTTTTGTTAATATGTATGTGTATGCATGTACATGAATGTATGTTATACATAGCTACACACATATGAATATATGTATATGTATATGTGTATATACACACAGCTTCCAGTTTCTTCTCCTAATTGGTAAATTTTACAAAATGAGTAAGGTAAAGAAAGATGTCATGAAGTAAGGGGAGAGAAATGAGAGGACCTCAAAGAAAACATTTCTGGCATCATCAGGAACAGGTAGGGAGTAATTTGAGAAATGAAATCAATTCCAAAAAGCTTTAGTTGAATCCCATTATGACATACCTACCCAGTGTACAGATTCATATGTACCTTGAGTTAAATTATGCATCCTGAAACATAACTATATACAAGTCTGACATATCAGAGTTAGCTTGTAAACCAGGTGATAGATATTGTCTCCCTCAGCAATATCATAAAAGGTTTCCATTTTAATATAATAAGCCCCAATTTTTGGTTGAGTCATGGAGTATTCTGTTTAAGTGACTATTCTGTTCAACAAGGTTATATTTAAGATGGACTATCAACATAAAATAGGCTAATTCAATATAATTAAAACATTTAAGATGATGATGGTAGCATGATGAGAGTAAAGAGATAACCAATGGACAATTCATGTACTCTATTGGTATCCTTGTAATATTAAGAGAAAACAAATAAGTTAGCTATGTTCCCTTTGCCAGTGTTATGGGAGGACATGGAAAAGAATTACATGGGATAAATAGGCATGGAAGCATCTTCATCATTGGAAGGAGTAACCATATTGATGAGACCACAGATCCAGTTGAGTAATCCCATATATATGTATCCTAATATACACTAAGTAAAAAAAAAAATCCTTGATATCCACTTATCTGTAACATCTCTTTTCCATAAAAATGAAGATATAGTAAAAAATTCAGCTGTTTGAGCTTTCTGGGCATCTGAATTTTGTTTTAGCCAGAATTGACAAAATAGCCAATAGTCTTAATTCTTCTCTACAGGTTTACTGAGAGATATACTAAGCAAGTATTAAAAGAGAATCAGGCAGTCATCTGGACAACTGAAAGAAAAAAAATAGTTTGAACAGTAGCAGAAAAGTAAAAGTTTTTTTGAATTTTTTGGTTATGTTTTGTTTTGTTTGGGAAGAGAGGGATTGATTTTCCAAGTTCTATAAATGATTCAAATAATTTCTCAAATGTACACTTTGTCAGAAACAGATGAAAAGGAACTAGTGATTAAAAGGCTAAGAAGTTTCCCCACCAAGATTTGGGGAAGAGGTTGGTGATGACTATCTATGTATGGATTTGGGGCTGGATTGAGGCAGGAATTGATAGTCACGCAGGCCTCCATCCCAGTGCAACTGCCAGGCTTTTCCCAATTGGAGTGCCCTTTCTGCAAATACCTTGGGGATTATTGCTTGTCAAAATTTTGCAGTTCATTTCCAGACTTGGCCTTTAGTTCATTCCAGGAAGAAGGGAAAAAAAATAGGTTTAATAAGTGTCTTGAGAGTTGTTCTTAGGATTCTGGAATGAATTCCTGAAAATAAATGGGATAGTCTCTTTAAAAGGGATGCTTTTAGGTGTGTTGCTAGGACCTGAAGGGGCTTTGCACAGTCATCAGACAAATCAATTGATGCTGAAAGCAATAGGCATCCAAGGGAGCAGTTACTAGGAAAAGGCCTAGGTACTAAGTAAGGTTCTAAGGCAGCATATACCTCCTCAACTAGCATGGCAATTGACACCCCTAAATTAGGGCAGCAGCTGACACCTAGGAACTGGTACTTTCCTTCAACCATTACCTGGAGACCAGAATTCACAACTCCAGGGCAGTATAGGGAAGGGGAGGTAAGGGATTCAATCAGGGATACATCAGTCAGTCAACAAGAATTTATCAAACATCTGCTTGATGGAGAGGAGAGGCAGCTAGGTGGTTCAGTGGTTAGAGCACTCTTCCTGAGTTCAAATCCCACCTCAGATAGTTACTAGCTTTATGCTCAGGCACTTACTAGCTGCATGACCCCGGGCAGGTCACTAAATCATGTTTTCCTCAGTTTTTAAACTGCAAAATGAGTTGGAGAAGGAAATGGCAAATCACTCCAGCATCTTTGCCAAGAAAACCTTGAAATGGGGTCACAGAGACCCAACTGAAATGACTGAACAACAACAAAAATATGCCAGGCATTGTGCTAAGCACCAGGGATACAAAGAAGGGCAAAAGACAGGCTTTTCTCTCAAAGAGCTCACAATCTAATGGAGGAAACAATATACAAACAACTATGTACAAATGAGATATGTACAGGATAAATTGGGAGTAGTCTCAGAAAGAAGAAAGGACTGGGAGGATTAGAAGTAGCTTCTTACGGAGCATGGGACTTCAGCTGAGATTTGGAGGAAGCCAGGGAAGCTAGGAGGTAGAGACGAGGTGGGAGAACATTCTGGGCTTGAGGAATGGACAGTGAAAATGCTCAGACAGGGGATGGAGTGTGCTGTGTGAGGAGCAAGAAGGAGGCCAATGGCACTGGATTGCAGAGAATATGGAGGGGAGTAAGGCGTAAGAAGACTGGAGGTCAGGTTTTGAATGGCTTTGAAAGCAAAACTGTTGGTGGTGCCGGGAATTCTTGGAAATTATGAGTTTAAGCAGTGGCAGGAGAAGTGATTTCATTATAATCTTATCAGAGCCTGTTTACAAAGTTTGGTCATCTTGTTGAGGCTCTGAGATCCATATTCACTGCATGCTTCAGGGCAGCTCAGGGATCATGGTAGCTAAGGTGTTTAATAGGGAAGAGTCGGTTAGTTCTTAATGGTCTCCCGTCTCAAAGGTCAAAGACAGGCTGGAATCAATCATATGTAAAAGCTTCCAAAAATAGAAGAATCCAAATATTGGGGGATTGGGCAAGGTTCCCAGAAAAGGGTCAGGGCAAAAAGAAAGAAGTATCAAGTAGGAAGAAGGCAGGTAGCTAGAACGTATGTGTCTTACTTGATAGAGAAAGGATACTAGTCCCTGCCAAAACAAAGGTGTTTTCTTTCTCAATTACAAGATAGCTTATCCAGGACTTTATAAAACAACTGATAGAATAACACTGAAAGTTGAGAATGTCAACTTTCAGTGGCCCATCATTTAGCATTTTCTTGGATCGAGATGATTCCAGGTTCACATGGAACATTCTCAGACCAAACGGAAGATCATAAGATCATCCATTTATAGCTATAAGGGACCTTAGAGGACATCTGGTCCAACCCTTCATTTTACAGATGAGAAAACGGAGAACCAGGGAAGTTAAGTGATCTGCCCAAGGTCAAAAGCATGTCAAGCATCCCAGGTAGGACTTGAGCCCAATGTCTCTGACTCAATAACAAATACTTTTCCCACTGTACTGCCTCCCCACAAAGGGTTTGTTGCGCAAGACTGGCCAAGATATAATTACCCACCAAAGAAAGACTCAGCTAATATTTCAAGATACTTTGAAATATGTACTATGGACAGTAGTGACTAATATTTTCCTTGGAAATATAGACTGAACAATTTAGGAATGGTTTTAGCTCTTTAAGTCCCATGGGTAGGTATATTTTACTGACACTACAATTATTGGAATTACTCTACTGGTCTCAAAGAGTCAGTGGCTCTTGATGCTGGGTTTTTATGGCACCAATCAACCAGTTGAAGGATGAAACACTCAGTTAATTTGGTTATTCTTTATAAAAATTGCATTTTCCACTTTCTCTGTGCATAGCATCAGGCATGAACTTAGTCCCTGGTCTCAAGGAATTTGTAGTGTAGCTTGTGAGAAAATCTGTGAAGAGCCAAATAATAAGGTAAGACACCACATATTCATCACAAGGCAATGTGGCGCCAAGGGTGCCATGCAAGTGGTATAAGCAAGAAATGCCAGAAGTGAAGAGAAGTCACTGTGCTTGATTTAGGGTCATTTAGACAAAGAGGGATGCTAGCAGAGCTGGCCTCAAAGCCAACAAGACCTGGATTCAAGTCTTGCCCTTGACACATATTGGCTGTGTCTCCTTGGGCAAATTACTTAACCTCTCAATGCCCTTGGCAACTCTGTAAGGATATTAATTTTGAAGTGCTACTTGGTTTGTATAGAGTGTTTTCTCATCTAAGAGTTCTCTATACCTTTGGTCTGATTCTTGTCCTTACCTGGATGAACAAAAAGCTCAAATGCATTATTTAGGTATATTCAACTTTCCTCCTTCTGCTGAATTAATTGAATTGTTTATATGGTCAGTTTATATGTTCATATGTTCACTTGGTCAGTTATATGGTCAGTTTATATGGTCACTTAACAAGGGCAGCATAATTTTAAATATGATTAAAGCATCTTGGATTTTATCACTGTGGATATACTCTCAAGTGACAGAAATTTCCATCTCACTACAACTTGATACAGTCTGTAAGTGTTTCTGTGCCTGAAGAATTAATCACTTTGTGAACAAATATTTCCAGACTTTGTGACTTGGAGAAGAAGGGAAGAGAACAAATATTCATTAAGCATCTACTATGTGCCAGCCACAATACTAAACACTTTACAAATATTGTTCCGTTTGATCCTCATATGTAGGAGGTTAGGTGCTATTACCCTCCCCACTTTACAGTTCAGGAAACTGAGGCAGATAGAAATTAGTAACTTACCCATTTGGTCACTAGGTAATGACCTGCCCAGGATCACACAACTGGTAAATATTGGAGATAGATTTGAACTCAGAGCCCTGTCTCTAGGCCTAGCTCCGTGCACAGGTCCTCTGGTCCTCAGACCATCAATGTGCAGTCTATTGACAGGCTTACACTGAGAGGCTTTTCAGCTTGCTATAACCTGCCAGGGCTTGTACTTCACAGACATAGACTTTGAAAATCTAGGGTCAACCTCCATGCCATGATAAAAATCTTTGCAAGAGGGTACTATTTCTTTTAGTGGAGTGTATATTTCAAAATAGGGCAGCTAGGTTACACAGTGGATAGAGTGCTGGGCCTGAGGTCAGGAAACTCATCTTCATAAGCTCAAATCTGGCCTCAGATTCTTTTTAGCTGTGTGACCTTGAACAAGTCACTTAACCCTATTTACCTCAGTTTCCTCATCTGTAAAATGAGCTGGAGAAGGAAATGGCAAACCACTTTAGTGTCATTGCCAAGAAAACCCCAAATGGGGTCATGAAAAGTGGGACAGGACTGAAAAATGACTAAACAATAACATACTTTAATCTAACATTAAAAAACCCTCTATATTTGAGGGAATTTCTCACCTGAGAGTTCCCATACCAATGAAATCACAGAACTAGTCCCAGTCACTGACCCCTATTAAAAAAAAACCACACTGCTTCCCTTAAAGTTCTTTTCTTAAGAATTATTACGACCTTAAGAGTAAACCCTTGAGGGGACCTTGAATTCTCAAAGATCATAACAGCTGGACATGTGGTTTGGCAGGGCCTGATAAGATGAAAAATTCTTTTGAGTCTGGGACAGATTGCAGATGCCTGTCATCTGAAGACTAGTCTAGGTACCTTCAAAAAGTCCCACCACCAGGTTGGCCACAGGGTGACAGATTTTTCCACCGTAGCAGCTCTCAAAGATCATCTCTTGTGTGAACTGATACAGAGTAAAGTAAGCAGAACAAAGAGAATGCTTTATACAAAAACAAGACAGTAAAAACAACTTCAAAGCCATAAGAACACTCATCAACACAATGACCAACCAAAGTTTCAGAGGTGCATGAAGCATATTCCTTATCTCCTAACAGAGAGATGGCTTCTTGATACAGAAAGACACATATATTTTTAGTTGTAGTCACCATGGAATTTGTTTTCCTTGACTGTTTGTATTTGTTACAAGGATTTGTTTCTCTTTTTTCTTTCTCAGTGGTCAAGGAGAGGAATAAGGGAAAATAAATGCTTTGTTATTTGAAAAATTTTTTAAAGTTTCATTTGATTTCAACTATGAAAAATTACCTTGCAGAGTTGTCGTGAGAATCAAATAAGGTAATGTCCACAAAGTAATTTGGAAGCCTTAATGCATCATCTAAATGCAATCTATTCTTATTATCTTAACCTATTAAGGCACAGAATAGATAGTCTTTTGGTGAAGGGCATGAAGTACTGAAAGTTAAGTATGAAAAAATGTGAAGTTATATCAGGCAGAGTGAGACATCTGGTTTATTTGACAAGAAAAACACAGAGAAATCTCAACTGGTCATCAACATAGAGAATAATTCAAACAGTATGACGCAAGTAATATTTGCTTTGGTACACAAGTAATAATAGCATACCAAAGCATACACAAATCCTTTAAAATGATAAAATTTGAAGTTTAAGAGAACTAATAGCAAAAAAATTAAATAGCAATTAACAATAATTTCCAATCATTAATGTCTCTCAGAGCTATAGATTGGTAGTGGAGTGTGTGTGTGTGTGTGTGTGTGTGTGTGTGATTGAAGGTTGGACAAAGAATAAATAGATTAAAGGGGAACATATTAGACAGACACTTGCTTCATGGAATCTTGTGTTCAATCTGAATAATAGAGGGAGATAGCCGTCTTTTGGATATGGTTGTATTTTTCCACCATTATAGAACAAGTTCCTTCTGGCTGCAATGGCACTCACTTTCTACATTTTCTTCAAAGAATGATGTTTTTTCTTTCTATGTTTCATCTCTAACATTTCCTTCAGTCTATTCACCTTCATTCCCACAAAATTATAGCTCAGATAGCTAATATGCTAAGCTTGCTGATAGGAGCCAGATTTTGTTTCTGAAGCACACATTTTTGCCAGTGTTTTTACAGATTTCATTCTTTCCCATCCTTTCCCAAATGTATGTATGACTTTGTTATTTCTTTTCCTCCCAAATTCTCCCTGCTGTGACCAGCCAGGTCTGAAGAGTTCAGTGAGACATACCATCTGGGCTCAATTTTATGTCAGTATTGACTTCATAATCTGTCTTGTGAAACACACATAATGCCTGTGAGAGACAGAAAGGGAAGTTCTGTTTGTCCTCATATCTAAAGTCCCTTCTAGGAAGTAGTGTGTATTGGTGGGCAGAGCACTGCATTAGGAGCCAAAGGACTTGGGTTGGAGTCTTGGCTTATTATCTGTGTGCTTCCAGAAAAGTCATTTAACCTCTTTCAGGTTCAGAGTTTTATTCTGTAAAATGAGAGGATTGGACTTGACAATTTCTAAGGTCTCTTTTAACTCAGAAAAATCATATGATCTAACATAATCACACCTAAGAGACTGAAAGAGTTAATGTTCTTTCTAACAGCTAGGTGATGCAGTAGATAGCGTCATGAGCCTGGAGTCAGGAAGACCTGAATTCAAATCCAGTCTCAGATACGTATTAGCTTTGTAACCCTAGGCAAGTCACTTAACCTCTATCTCCTTCAGCTTACTCAACTATAAAATAGGGATAAAAGTAGCACCTACAACTCAGGGTTGTCTCATTGAGGATAGTACAGTGCCTGTCAATAGCAAGCACTTAATGCTTATTTTATTCCTTCCTTCCTTCCTTCCTTCCTTCCTTCCTTCCTTCCTTCCTTCCTTCCTTCCTTCCTTCCTTCCTTCTTTCCTTCCTTCCTTCCTTCCTTCCTTCCTTCCTTCCTTCCTTCCTTCCTTCCTTCCTTCCTTCCTTCCTTCCTTCCTTCTTTCCTTCCTTCCTTCCTTCCTTCCTTCCTTCCTTCCTTCCTTCCTTCCTTCCTTCTTTCCTTCCTTCCTTCTTTCCTTCCTTCCTTCCTTCCTTCCTTCCTTCCTTCCTTCCTTATTTCCTTCCTTCCTTCCTTCCCTCCTTTCATCCCTCTGTTCCTCCCTCCCTTCCTTCCTTATTTCCTTCCTTCCTTTCCTCTTTTCATCCCTCTGTCCCTCCCTCCCTTCCTTCCTTATTTCCTTTCTTCCTTCCTTATTTCCTTTTTCCTTCCTTCCTTATTTCCTTCCTTCCTTCCTTCCCTCTTTCCTTCCTTTCCTCCTTCTTTTATCCCTCTGTCCCTTCCTTCCTTCCTTCCTACCTTCCTTCCTTCTTTCCTTCCTTCCTTCCTTCCTTCTTCTCCATAGTGGATAAAGTGCTAGATTTGAAGTCAGGAAGAACTAGGTTTGAATCATACTTGAAACAATTACTAGATCTAGTGTGATCTTGGGTAAATCACTTCACCTTTCTCATTCCAATCTGTAAAATCGGGATAATAATATATATGACAAAGTTTTTGTGTGAGTCAATTAAGATAATGCATAGAAAATTTTTTGTACACTTTAAGTGATGTATGTGAAGTGATGATGATGATGATGATAATGATAACAATGATGGTAGTAACAATAATAAAGCAAAATACTCGGGCAGTAGAAGTGTTCAGTTTATTGGAAGCAAAAGATTAATATGATCTTGCAAAATGTAATGAGAAATGGACTAGCAGTTGGACTGATCTGGAGAAAAAGGGCATTTCAGCCTTTAAAGCTGTATATTAAAATCAGTCTCTCTGAACCTCAGCATCCTTAGCTGCAAAATGAAGTGCTTGGATTAGATGACCTCTGAGGTACTTTGCACCTTTAAATCCTGTGACCCCATGAATCTTATCCTTATCATTTCAGAAAGGAAGTATGGCAGGAGGTTAGAGAAAGGACTGAATAAGGAGGGGTGTGAATATTAGATTTCAGACATACCTAGCATACGTTTAGAGATTTCAGGAGGAAAAGAAAGGATGTCTTTTTTACACATTAGCAAAGCCCCTGAAAGCCAGCCTAATGAGAATTCTTTCAAATAGGGTAAAAGAGGGGTCCAGCAGCCAACATATTTGCCAATCTTACATTTCCTAGGATTGTGCTTGATGATCCTACCTGTCTTCATGTGACTTTCAGGTTGGATTGGTTTGGTTTTGGGAATTCAGTCTCAAAATGGACTAAAGACTGTTCTACTGGCAGCCTTCCAAAGTTATGCAGCTTTTGAGCAAGTTGTGGGTGCCTAATTTTGGTGACTGATTTTCCATGGGTTTGAAAGCAGTAGTCAGTCTAGTAAGGGTCCTGAGGAGTGGGGTCTTGCTTGCCACCTCTCTAGTCCAGAAGGAACATTGCAATGTTAATCTGAGACCAGAGAAGAGAGTTGAACTAAATAGTGTCCTCATATAACATTTCCTATAATATTGCAACACAGTGCTGTCTGACCTTGGGCAAGTTACTGAACATGCCTGAGTCTCCATCTCTTCATCTGTAGACTGAAGGCATTGGACAAGCTGGTCTCTGAAGCCCCTTTCATCTCTAGCTTCATGATCTTCTGTGTGTATAACTAAGTCGGAGAGATAAGGTGTGTACATATACACACGTGCTGATAATATATTTATGTAGATTTTCCAAAGCACCTTTTTCATGATAACCCAGTGATGTCAGTAGTACAAGTACCCCTATTTTACAGATGAGAAAATAGGAAGTTAGAAAGGTTTAATAATTTGACTAATGTCAGGAAGCACATAAGGGTCAGAGCCAGTATTGAGAGGAAGAGTTTCTGACTCTGTCTGGCATTTTTACATTTTTTTACACCACATTTTTTCTGAAGAGATAAATAACACTATACGATAACAGGCTAATGTCAAATGAGTAGTATAGGTGATAATTCAGTTGGCGTTTAGAGTCAGGTCTAGTTAGTAAGCATTTGTAATGTGGTAGGCATTGTGCTAGGAAGAAAGACAGCCCCTGCCCCCAAGAAGTTTATATTCTAATGCAAGAATATAACAGATAAGAGGAAGCTTAAAAACCAATGGGATAGGGGAGAAGGGGAAAGAGAGGAAAGTACCCAAGTATTTGGCATGGAGGCATGGCAGAGAAGGTCCAGAATGTTGGAAATGCAGCCTAAAGAGTAATGAAGTTAGGCCTGGCCTCATCTGGGAGGAAGCAGCAAATCAGAGGCAGAGGATCCAAGAACTGAGGATACTTCCAACGTGTGAAGTCAGGGGCTGGAATGATCTAACTTGAAGAGGTCTCTAAGGCATGATAGAGAAAGTCTGGGAAATCAGGAAGGCAGCTTTGGTTAGAAGGTGAGGTGACCTGAATCTTGAAGGAAGGCAAGACTTAAGTAGAGAGAACAAGGAGACTAATCCAGGTAGAGCAATTGGTCAGCAAAGGTGTGGTGGTGGTAATATACATAAGATATTAAGGGAATAATAAGGAGATTAGACCAGTCAAGTGGAAGTTTTATGTAGTGGGGTAATGGGAGAAAAGACCAGAAAGGTAGGCTGTTGTTGTCCAGTTGTATCTGGCTCTTTGTGACACCCTTATGGGGTTTTCTTGGCAAAGATATTGGATATTGGATATTGGATAATTCTCCAGTGGATTAGGCAAACAGAGAATTCTTTAAATTCCAACAGGCAAATTTTCAATTGTTGTATAAATGTCAATTACTGTCAGATCTTCATTTATTTAAAGGAAGAAGTGGAGCCAGAGGAGGCAAACTAGGAGTGGCAGGAGAAGTAAAAAAATAAATGTCATGGAAGTCAAGAAAGGACAAAATTTCAATAAGGAAGTTGTGATTTATGATATTGAATGCCTCAGCTAGGTCAAGGGAAATGAAGACTCAGAAAGGGGTGTTGGTTTGGGGTGTGAAAGGTCTCTGATAACTTGAGAAAAAACAATTTCAGTAGAGAGTTCTGAATAGAAGTGGGTTAAAATAGATGGTAAGAAAGCAGAAGCAGCAAGTGTGGACCACAAAATTTGTGTTCACACATGTTCAATATTTAAGTGCTTTGATTTCTCCAGAAAAAATAACATTGCTTGAACAGCCACGGTCATTGATTTTTGAATACATGCAACAACTCTGCAACAAAAGCCATATTTTTATGGTCACTTTATACAGGAAAATACTTCGAGAGGATCAGGTTATTTTCCCTAGGTTTCTCAGGAAGCAAGTAGGATAGATGGATATTTGTCTGATTATCCTACTGCACCTTTTTCCTATATTAGAACATCTGTGATTTTTCTCAAGGAAAACATTTTAGCAGTTTGATGGCCAAGTGGTAAAATGCCTTACCAAAGCCATTACTGCCTCTCACAAATTTGTAAAGTGGTCTTCCTGCTACTAATCTTAAAGTCAACAATCACTGTCAATATTTTTAAGATGTACAACTGGGGCTCAAGAGCCCTTTAAATGTGATAACTCCTTCCTTGTAGCTTTTTCCTCTATGTATGAGAGAAGGGTAGTTACAGTGATGGGTCATAGAGTGGTCTTGGTGTGAACTCCAAATAAGATTATTACTTCTTTACAAGTATCTCTGATTTGTTAATGGTAATAGTTAGCATTTATGTAGCATGTAAAATTTTTCAATGCATTTTACAAACACCATCTCATTTTATCTTCACAACACAGCTGGAAGGTAGATACTTTTATGATCCTTATTTTGCAGATGAGGAAACTGAGTCATGGGCAGCTAGATGGTGCAGTGGATAGAATGCTGGGTGTGGAGTCAGGAAGACTCAAAGTGAAGACATTGTATACAGATTGTTTAGTTGCTTTTTCTTTGTTTGTAACTTATCTATAAAAGGATATGCATGTGTAGTAATTAGGACTTCATTCCTCCATGTTTTTCTTCCCCTTATCTACTATCATTGTCCTGAAACTTTATTTTGGAAAATTGATCAAGTAAAATATGTTGGATGTGGCTTACTCTGGATATATCCAAGCCATTCTGCACATCTAAACTCATATGGAGTTGGTCGAATGAGGGAACATTTGGGTTTTGCTTTTCTTTTCTTTTCTCTTTTCTTTTCTTTCTTTTTTTTTTTTTTTTTTTGTAAAGAAGTAGTTTTCTTTAGGAGCTGTCAGCATGTTATTGATGAGTTGTAACTCTGTCTGGACTATGGACAGTCAACAATAGGTACTTAAAGTTCTATTATTGCAAGCCAGGTATACTATCCAGGTACTTATACACTATTTTTTTTTTTTGTACTGCTGGTCCTATACCAGAAAATATTTTTTTCCTATTGTTATTTGCTTTTAAAATTTTGTTTAGTCACTAATTTAAAAAAAAAAACTACTTATGACACAATTTACCTCTAATCCATTCCAAATTGTATATTTGTTTTACAATAAAAAAATTAGAATAAAAAAAATTCAAATCTGGTCTCAGGCACTTACTAGTTGTGTGATAGTGGGCAAGTCGCTTTGGTGGCCTCAGTTTCCTCATCTGTAAAGTGAGCTGGAGAAGGAAATGGCAAACCACTCCAGTAACTTTGCAAAGAAAACTCTGAATGGAGTCATGAAAAGTAAGACATGATAGAAACAACTGAACAACAATGAACTAAACCTGACAGAGGTCAAGTGACTTGCACAGGAGTACAAAGCTAGTAAATGTCTGAGATCAGATTTGAACTCGGCTCTTCCCAACTTCAGATCTGACACTCTAGCCACCGTACCACTTAACTTCCTCTAGTTGATTTCTAGGTTTTCACTATTAAAAGGGTTTTCAAGGCAGAGAATGGTAAAAGGAACCTGGGGGAAGTAAAATGAGCCAAAACTCCATTATAATAGCTAACAATTGCGTGATTTTCCATAGCTAGTTCGAGTATTATAATAGTCATTTTACATATGAGGAAAGTGAGATTTAGAGAGCTCAAATAACTAGCCCAATGCTACACAGCTCATAAGTGGGGGTGCTGGTAATAAAATCCAGGGCTTCTGATTTTCTGGCCTATGCTCATTCCACGACACTCCACATCCTCATTGCTTTGGAAGATACCTTTCAGGCTTGTTCAAGATTCTGGGTAATGATGTTCAATTTACAAATATCCCGCTGTGCTGCTAATAGTCATAATGTGACATGTTTGACAACAGAGGACTGGAGTGAGTCAAGATCAATTTTGACCTCATGGAGAATAATTAACCTGTAAAGTCTCTTCTCAATTATAGTCTATAGAGATTTATTCATTTCCCCTTTTCAAACTGGAGAATTAACATGATCCATCTGAGGACAATCCCATCTTTGTGATTAAAAAAGCAAACCCATTTTTAGTATTAACCTTGCAATTCTGCTTTTCTTTTTCTTCAAGATAATGGTTCTACCTGTCTTTTAATTTTCCTTCTGAAATAGTGATGACTCATACCCTGGAATTTTTTTTTTCTAAATGTGGGTACAACTAAGAAAAGCATTCTATATGGTTGAATCTTAGAACAAGTCAGCCAGTTTTCTTCAAGAATACTCATCATGCTCCAATACGAAGTTCCTCTAAAACCATTCCTATTCACATTGTAATTTGGAAGTCTTTCCCTGTTATTTGTTGTTCAGTCATTTCAGTTGTGTCTGACTCTCCATAACCCTATTTGGGGTTTTGTTGGCAAAGGTACTGGAGTGGCTTGCCATTTCCTTCTCCAGCTTGTTTTATGGATGAGGAAACTGAGACAAATAGGGTTAAGTGACTTGTGTACTTCTCAAACAGCTAGTGTCTGAGCCAGATTTGAACTCACATCTTCCTGACTCCAATGTTCTATCCACTGCAGCATCTAGCTGCCCTTCCCTGTTATTAGGATTATAGATATCGTTTGAGTTTTATCTTCCTTGATCTCTTTGTAGTATTTGACCCTGTTCACCCCTACTTCCTGTTGGATTCTCCTTTGGCTTCAGAGATACCATACTTTCCTCCTACATCTCTGGTTATACCTTCTCTTTGTTTTACTGACCTCTCCTCATTTTTTAAACAACCCCTTAAGGTGTGTTCCTTACACATCTGTCCTTGGCCTCTTTTCTGCTCTCTCCATATTTCCCCTCTCAGCATTCATTCCCATTGCTTCACCTGCTCCCTCCATGTTAAATGATCCCATTCTGTATTTTCAAACCTGACCTTTTTTCTGAATTCCAGATCTTGATTTCTGATTGGCCTCAGCATAGCTTATCTTCATTTGGATACCTCATCTCTCTCCTCTCGCTCAATGTTGCTAAAACTGAGCTTATTATCTTTTTCCATCAACCTGACACTTCTTCTAGCTTAATTATTTCTGTTGCTAGCATCACCATATACTCAGTCTTCCATACTTGAAACTGTGGTTCTCTATGACTTTTTTCTCCTTCTCACCTCATATGTAAATTTTCACAAATTCATGTTTATTCCACCTTCTTAATATCACTTACATCCACATTTTCCTCTCTACTGCCACTTCCCCCCACCTTAGTACAATCCCATATTATCATCAGCCTGAACTATTATAATAGCCTTTTCATGGATCATTCCTCTTCCATTCTCCCTGCCCTCCTTTCCAGCCTTCTTCTCACTGTAATGTTAATCTGTTTATGGGATAAAATTTGTAAAGCACTTAACACAGGGCCTGACACAGTAGACATTTAATAAATACTTATTTCCTTCCTTCTTCATTCATTGATCTAATTATGTCGCTATTCTGCTCAAAAATTTTCAGTGGCTTCTTCTCATTGCCTACCAAATAAAGTTCACAATTCTTTGCCTGACATTCAAGAGTCTCCACAATCTGTTATCATATTCCCTCTCAAAGTTTATTTTATCTCATTTGTCTTCCAAGTACTCTATGTTTCATCTAAATTGTAGGCTACTTTGTTCACCGAACACCTCCTTTGTACCTCTGCTCATTCTGTTCCCTGTGTTTGGAAAGTCTCTCTTCTTCTCTTTGCTTACCAAAATACTACCCATTCTTTTAAAATGCAACTCCAAAGGTACCTTCTACATGACACTTTCCTGATTCTTTCCTGTCAGTTGATTTCTTTGTAGTCAGTCTTCACATAACAGTTTGTTTTTACTCTTCTTTAATGTATTCATTACATAATATTCTTACTATAATTTTATGTTTATGTATCATTCTACTCAATCTAGACCATTTGCTGCATGAAGGTAGGGGCTTTTAAAATCTAAACTTTGTATTTTTCTCAGTATCTAGTTCAGGTCTTCATATATAGTAAGTGCTTAATTAATGTTCATTGAATAAATGAGTGTCGTGGAATCTTAGAGCTGGAAAGGAACTTAGAGGCCCTCTAGTGTGGTATTCTTGCTTTACAAGTGAGAATCCTAGGTCTAACCGAGATTTAATGACTTTCCCAAAAATAGATGGCTAGTTTGATAGTTGTGGTCATAAGAGCCTATGATTATAGATGCAGAGCCAGAAAACACCTTAGAGGCAATTTAGTCCAATCTCTTCATTTTACATATGAGGAAACTGAGGTTCAGAGAAGTTACATAGCTTGGCCAGAGTCATCTAGGTTGTAAATATTAGAGGTGGTATTTTATTTCATGACTTCCCCAAAACAAGTCTATTCTTCTGGTATAGTGAAAAAGCACTGGACTTAGAAACAGAAGACCTGAGCTTGAGTCTTGGACCCACCACTTTGTCAAGAGAATCCTGTTTCCTTACCTCTGTAGGACTCAGTTTGCTCCTTTGTGGGGAGGAGGGAGTTGAATTAGATTCCAAATTCCCTTTAAACTCTAGCATTCTATTATTCTAGGCCCCAGTGAAAACATTTCTACAATTATTTCCTGCCCTCCCCCATCCATCTTCTGTGGTGGGAAGAAACCCCTATTCTCACTCAGAAAGAGAAATTGTGGTCTCGTGACTTTCATAACAATGTGACAGTGAGGGCCTAACAACGGATTCTATGCCTATCATATGAGGACCAGCCTAGCTAGATTCTGAGCCACTCATCATCAGGTTAGCAACAGAGTGATGGCTTTTCCTTCCTGCCACAGCACGATAGTCTTAAAGACCATCTACTGGGTTATAGAAGGATTATGATATGAATTCGTAGGGGAGAGTACTTATATTGAGTAAATCATGGATCCTTGAAACAATGATGTCTAGTTACGTCAGTATGATGATAGAGGTTAGACCTGTGAGGGAAGCTCCTGACTGAGAGGGGGGAAAAACAAAAAACAAGCAAACAAAAAAACCTTTCAAGGTACACAGGTCAGTACCTTCTTTGCAGCCTCAAACCTCAGAAAATTGTGTGGGACACTGAGAAATTAGGTGACTTCTTCAGGCTCACAAAGCCAGTATATGGTAAGAGTGAGACTTGAACTCAGGTCTTTCTGTCTCTGAAGTCAAGTCTCTTTCCACTACATACCATGATGCCATGAATTTCAGAAATTGTAGAGTGATATTTGGAGGACAACAGGAATAAGGAATGTCTATGGTTTTCTGGATTTTCTATAGTATACCTAGGTAGCTGTTGATATTACTGGAATACTCAGTGGCTATTCCAATAGTGAAGCATGTCAGCCCTGCAATGACTAAAGCAAGGTAGTCCACCATGCACAATTGGAAATTCCAGAAGTAAATGATTGTTTGAAAAGTATAAAAAGGGTTCCTGGGACATATTCCCTGAAATTATTTTTCTTTTCCATTGCCTTTCACTCAGACAACTTATATAATTTCTGAAAGTTATCAAGTACATTGCAACACTGATCATAATAGCAGACATGAACTACCATAGGGATCACTGTTTATGCTCTGAGCAAAATATGCCTGTGTTCAAACACAAACACAACATCACTTCTATTTCTGCTTCCATTATTTCTTACCCAAGTGTTCTCCGTCATGCTTTCTCACTATGCTTCCTGGATTTCTTAATACTAAGTATGCCTTTTAAATATGCTATGTTAATGCCTATCCCTCTCTTAACTACTCTTACTTATCCTGTGATTTTTGTATAAGCTATACTTTTCCATAGCCATGTATCAATCATGGCTTTATTTTACCAAACCTCAGTTACATAGACATCCAAAGTCAGAATCTTTTGAAAACAATTTTTATTGATATCTGTTGTGTTTACATCATCATCCTTTTCTTTTTCCCAATTGCATGTAAAACAATTTTTAACATTCATTTTTAAAAAAAAATAGTTCCAAATACTCTCTTGCACTTCTCTGAGACAATAAACAATTTGATGTAGGTTATTCATGTGCAGTCATGCAAAACATATTTCCATATTAGTCCTATTGTGAAAGAAAACACAGACCAAAAAAATAAACCATACAAAATAAGGTGAAACATAGTATTCTTCAATCTACATTCACACTCTTTCAGTTCTTTCTCTGGAGGTGGATTGCATTTTTCATCATGGGTCCTTTGGAATTGTCTTGGATCATTGTATTGCTGAGAATAGCTAAGTCATTCGTATTTGATCGTCATACAATATTGCTGTTACTGTATACATTGTTCTCCTGGTTCTGCTCATTTCTCTGCATGAGGTCATGTAAATCTTTCCAGATCTTTCTGAAATCACCTTGTTTGTCATTTCTTAGAGCATAATAGTATTCCATTACATTCATATACCACAACATACTCAGCTATTCCCCAATTGATGGGCATCCCCTCAATTTCCAATTCCTTGCCACCATGAAAAAGAGCTGCTAAAAATATTTTCGTACAAATAGTTCCCCACCCACCCATTTTCAATCTCTTTGGGATACAGACCTAGTAGTGGTATTGCTGGGTCAAAAGGTATACAATTTAATAGCCCTTTGCACATAGTTCCAAATTGCTCTACAGAATGGTTGGATGAGTTCACAACTCCACCAACAATACGTTAGTGTCCCAATTTTACCACATCCCCTCCAACATTTGTCATTTTCATTTTCTGTCTCTTCTCCTCTCCCCTTCTCTCCCTCCTTCCCTCTTTCTTTCCCTCCCTTTTTCCCTCCCCTCCACTTTAGTCCCTCCCATTGCATCCTGGGTCATCTTCAGTCATCCTGATGAATATCTGGTCACTGGATCCAGATGGCTCTGGAGGAGAAAGAGAGACTGGTGACCTTGCACAGCCCACCCTCACTCGAATCAAAGTCAACCGCAAGTCATGTCATCATTTTACTGATCTTTGAAAATGAAGGACAAACACAAGACCTTTACCACTTCCTCTAATCCTTTCTGCCTTCTCCCTTTCCTCCTCCTCCTCAGGTGCATCTACTTTAGGACTCCTCCTCTACTCAGAGCCTTCTGTCTTTTTCTCTTCCTTAAAATTGTTGTTTTCTTAAATTTCCCTTCTTCAGAATTAATCGCTATTTTATAGTTTCCAAACCCTTCAGATCTCTTTCACAATTCCCTTCCTTTTTCTCCTTTTCTCTCTTCAGGCAAGGCACTACTTTCGCTCCATTTTCCTCACAGCCTTCTCCCACCAAAGCTAGTTAAAGTAAAAAAATTTTTTTTTGGTTAGAGTTTTCTGAATAATTAACTAGCTTCTATAGCATACATTCAGATCCAGCCTTATTGCTTTCCTATTATGTGACATTTAATATTTTAAAAATTAAAAGGGCAACTATACTTGTAGAGAGCTTTTGCCTCCCATATAGCAAGGTCTCTGAAATTCGAGACACTGTATTTAAACATATTTTCTTAACTGATGAATTTTTGGGTAGTAATAATTGTTAAAACCTGCCATATGCCGCTTATACCTTTCCCCTAGAATAGTTCAGTTATATTTTGTTACAGTATACATATGTGTATGTATGTATATGTGTTTGCATACACATGTATATGTATATATGTTTGGATGTATATATTAGAGTGATAGAATAGAAAGAGGACTGCTTTAGACATCCAGAAACCTTGATTCTGGTTCTGATCTGATCCTAATTAGCTGTCATTTTGGACAAGTCACTTAATCCTGGAGTCTTAGTTTCCTAGGAATAATAAGTTGAAGTAGAAAAATTAGCCTAATAATAGCTAGGATTTATATAGCACTTGAAGGTTTGTGAAGCACTTTCCAAGTCATTTCATTTGGTCCTCATGACAATCCTGTGAAGTAGGTACTGTTATTACCCCCACTTTACAGATGAGAAAACAAGAACAGAGAGAATTTAAGTGACATGCCTACAGTCAGGGTCTGAGGGCACATTTGAAGTCTTGTCTTCCTGACTCAGGTGCAGAACTCTACCTACTCCACCATCTAATTGCTCCTACATAGTAGATGATCTTAACGGTTTCTTCTAACTCTAGGATTCTAGGATTCTACAAGTCTGTATTTTGCTTTTTACACTCTGCTCCTTTGAATGTGTCAAAGTATGACACCTTATTTGGATTTGTTATTTTAGTCATTGATAATTGACACTACTACTTACAAAGAATCAAAACGGAATCCAGAAAATAAACAGCAGATGTCTAAAGAATATACAACTAAAATATTTAGTTGCAAGAGATGTATAGTCAGTAAAACAGAGGACAGGAGTTCCTACATTTATAAGATCGTTCTCATTCTTCATTGTTTATAAAATTCATTATAATTATTGACATACATAGTGCTTTAAAGTTCACCAAGCACCATATGTATGTGTGTATACACATATTATATATATGAAAATCACATATATGTAGACATTTACACTACACATACACAAATTTCACATATGTGAGTTTTTATATGCATACAATACATCCACATATGGAATTTCTATGTGTCTATTGTATATAGCATGTATGCACATATATATTTCATGTGTGCGTACACACATGCAGGTAGCTAGGTGATGCAGTATCTAGAGTGCTGGATGTGAAATCAGGAAAGTCATCTTTTTGAGTTCAAATCTGGCCTCAGACACTTACTAGCTGTGTTACCCTGGGCAAGTAACTTACCTTGTTTGCCTCAGTTTCCTTATCTGTAAAATGAGCTGGAGAAGGAAATGGCAAACCACTCCAGTATCTTTGCCAAGAAAACCTTAAATGGGATCACAAAGAATCAGACACTACTGTAAAATGACTAAATAACAACATACTACATGACAACATTCTCCTTTTTAGAGTATAGCACAGTTAGTTTGATAGGACTAAACTTAACCAAACTTGCTGAAGGCATGGAGTATTTTGAGGAATCAGCAGAATTGTGGGAGTGGGTTGTTCTGTTTCTTTGCCACTTAGTTGTTGTAAGTCCTAAGGGTCTTTCCTTCCTTCCTTCCTTCCTTCCTTCCTTCCTTCCTTCCTTCCTTCCTTCCTTCCTTCCTTCCTTCCTTCCTTCTTTCCTTCTTTCCTTTCTGTCTCTCTCTCTGTCCCTCTGTCTGTCTGTCTGTCTGTCTGTCTCTCTCTGTCTGTCTCTCTCTCTGTCTGTATGTCTGTCTGTCTCTCTCCCTCCAGTTCTCAGCAACTGTCACAGTGACATTCACCCATGATATACTAAATACAGGATACTAAAGAGAGTTCATAAAATAATCCATATAACATTTAGATGTATATCTCAGCAATAGTAGACAAAAGCCTCTGGCCAGACCATTTGCAAGCTTCTTCCTCTTAATACTTCGTGTCATTTTACTTTGAGAAGAAAGAGAAGGTTACAAAATTCCTTACGTTTCAGTTTTACTCTGCTGGAAAAAGGCTGAAATAGAGAGCAGGACAGGATGCAAAAGGCAAAAGTGGAGTAATGAAATTGACAGTATGATTTGAGAAAGTAGTGTGGTGGGGCAGCTAGGTGGCACAGTGAGTAGAGCACTGGCCCTGGAGTCAGGAGAACCTGAGTTCAAATTTGACCTCAGACACTTGACACACTTGCTAGCTGTGTGACCTTGGGCAAGTCACTTAACCCCAATTGCCCTGTCTCCCCCCCCCAAAAAAAGAAAGTAGTGTGGTTTGGTAAAAAGAGGGGCCAGTGAGGATGGGAATCTGTAATAATAATGCTGCTTGCAGTTGCTGTGGAGGTGTAAGACCAACAATACCAGCACACAGGAGGGCTGCTAGCATAGATTCTTTGATCTACTTTTCTAAGGAAAGCACCTTTAAGGGGTTTACATTAATTAAACAGAAATATATCATTCACTTAGTTCAGGGGAAAAAGTCAACCCCCTGAACTTCAGAGAAAATACAAACAGAATTACATAAACAGAGCAAATAACACAAGTCAGCAGACAGGGCTTCTAACTGTCTGTCCATAGCAATACATACATAATTACCAGAAAGAGAAGCACCAACATTTGGGTTTTCAAAGCCAGAGGTGGCTCCTTAACGACTACCCAGAGTCTTGCCTGGCCAAGTCACAGGAACACTCTTCCAGTGAGTGAGCCCCAAAGCACAATGCTAATCTCAGAGTGTATATACACTTCTTCAGGGTCAGAGGGGGTCACAACCATGACTTAAGCAGGTCATCAAAGACTCTTGACTCAATCAAAGACTCAATCAAAGGCACTCTATTACCTTAGTGCTGAGAAGCACTCCCAAATTAAAAAAACAGCAAAAAGTCTCACCCTGCTTGCCATTACAGGATCATAAGATCATAGGCCATAGGGTCGTGGGTTTAGAACTGAAACAGAACTTAGAAGTTATGGAATAAAACCCCTTCATTGCACAGGTGAGGAAACTCAGTCCCAGAGAGATTAAATGATTTGTCCAGAGTCACACAGCTCATCAGGGTCTGAGGTAACATTGGAACCCATACTTTCATGAATTCTAAGTCTAGTACCATATGTTATAAAAATAATTTTTAAGAGATAAAGTCCTATATCCTTTTATCTTCAAAACTATATTTTTTTACACTTGAAGTTGGTAATATTTTGGTTGAGTATATCAGATACTCATATAGATCTGTAATCTTATTGATATGACTCCTCCCTCTGACAATACAGACCCATGTTGTAACTCATACAGGTCCTACCCTCCTGTTGAATTCTTGTTCATGTCCTCCAATAAGTTAACCACAGGTGTGCACTCAATGTGCTGTAATGAAGTTATTGTTGTATGTTTCTCAGTCATTTCTCCTAGCTCTGTTTCCTTTTTCCATCAGCAAAACTTGTTTAAATAACTCAGGATGGAGTTCTTTTAATTGCATACTACAATTTTTCTTTTTAATTTCCCCCCCTCCCTTATTCTAGACAGACAGTCTAGAAATCTATTAAGTGCCAGGTACAGTGCTAAGAAAGGAAAAATAAAATAGGTCCTGACTTCAAGGAGTTCACACTTTATTGGGGAGGTGGGTGACAATCATGAAAATAAAACATGTAGGTAATACAAAAATATATACAGAGAGCAGATGGAAGGCAAGCTCAGAGGAGAAAGCAGCTGATGGAGATCAGAAAAGGCCTCCTGGCAAAGGTGGCTTTTGAGCCAGGGGAATTAAAAGGCAGAGATGAGGAGAGAGCAGTGTGGGGGATAATCCATGCAAACATTCAGGAATGGGAGCTGTAATGTTCAAAGAGCAGCAAGGAGGCCAGTGTGGCTGGACTGTAGAATGCATGGAAGGAGATGAAGTAGAATCAGACTGGAAAGGTAGGAAGGAGTCAGGCTGTGAGGAACTTTAACTGTCAAACAGAGATGCTTATATTTGATCTTGTAGGCAACATGGAGCTATTGAAGTTTCTTGAGTAGAAGGTGTATGTGGCAGTGTCAGACTTATGTTTTAGGAAAATCACTTTGGCAGTGGATGGATTAGAGAGGGATGTGAGGCAAGGAGACTCATGGGAAGAAGAACGGTGATGGGGGCCTGAACTAGGGTTTGGTTGTGTTAGTGAAGAGAAGGGCACATATCGGGGAGATGTTGTAAAGGTAGAAATGATAGAATTTCAGAACAGATTGGATATGTGGGTAAGAGTGAGGTATTTGTCATTTTAAAATTTATTTTATTTTTAATTTATGAATAAAACAAGCATTTCCATAACATAGTATAATAAAAAACTGCAAATCTATTATGCATAACTTGCTATGCCTTTTAAATATATGATAAATTATGTAAATTTTTTTTCTTTTGTCTTTCTAACCTCCCACCCCCACCCTAGAGATGGCTATCATTAGACATAAATATATGTGTGTGTGTTTATGTATATATACAACAATACATAGATACATATAAAGGTATTGAGGATGATAAAAAAGTTGTTAATGACCGTGCCTGGAAGGATGACAGGATCCCCAACATCAGAAAGAAAATTGGAAAAGAGGATAATTATTGAAGAAAGATAATGGATTCTTTTTTGACCAGGTCAAGTTGATCTTTGCTCTAACGAGAGAGTAGTCTGACTCTTTACAGATGGCTGATTCTGGAGTGACTTTTATGTCAATAATGGGCCATTTCCTATCTGTTAAAAATAATTAAATTCTTTGTGATGTTATTCATTATGTCTAGTACTTTCATCTTTTTTTTCCTTAAAATAAATATTCATGGACTTGAGGCATGAATATCTTTGGTCCCTCACGTTCTTTATTACTGATCCATTTCACTTGTTTCAACTTTTGCGTTGATGAGGTGGTGTTGAGTAGTCGGTGGAGCACTGGGCTTGGAATCAGCAGGATCCAGGTTCAGTCCTTCCTCAAAACACTTGCTATCTGTGGGAACCTAGGAAAGCCCTTAAGTTTTCTGTGCCTTAGTTTCCTCATATGTAAAATGAAGGGGTTGGACTCAGTGACCTCCAAAGTTGCTTCCAATTTTAAATCTATGAAGCCAAAAGTTACCAAGCACGAGAGGGACTGTTATTGGACCTGGGACTTTCTAGATATTTATGGAATTACCAGATGAGGAAAACCCTTCCACCAACCCAGGTCAGACAGAGTTGTGTAAAGCACTGAGAGGTTAAAAGACTTTACCTAGGGCCACATGACTTGTATATGTCAGAGGTAGGTCTTCCTGGGTCTAAGGCCAGCCCTATCCATTATGCCAATGCTGACTCTAAGCAGGGAAGAGGTATATTTAATTTGGAGTGTCTTACTAGTTTCTTTGGGGCAACTAGATGGCACAATGGATAGAATACTGGGCCTGAAGTCAGGAAAACTCATTTTCTTGAATTCAAATCTGGCCTCACACACTTACCAGCTGTGTAACCTTGGGTAAGTCACTTAACCCTGTTTGCCTCAGTTTCCTCATCTGTAAACCTAAAGGAAATGGCAAACCTCTCCTGTATCTTTTCCAAGAAAACCCCAAATGGGGTCATGAAGAGTTGGACACAACTAAGAAATGACTAAACAACAAGACTAAGTTCTTTGTAGAATTTATGTATCTCTGCATATTTTATAATAGATGTTTTTTAAATAAGTTGAGAATTTTTGATCACAGGCTTCTTCAAAAACCTATCATGAACACTGGGATCAGAGATGAGTAAATGCCCCATAAAATGAAATTTCTTTTTGCTTTGGGTAGCGCAGGATACAACCAATTCCATAAACTCTTTTATTTGCTTGTTCAAGGAGAACCTGACCCTCATCTTTTCAGAAACATGTTCCTTCTTTCTTCCAGTTGTTTATTCTGAGAATGTCTAGTTGATACAATTCAGTTCTTCTATTGGTAGTAGTTTACATATGTAATCTCATTTGATGGGTGAGTCTATTATTCACTGGGTGTGGATTTCACAGGATACGTGTGTGTGCGTGTGCACAGATGCACATTTTTTAGTAGTTTCCAACTCTTACTGACCCCATTTGGGTTTTTATGGATACTGGAGTGGTTTGCATTTCCTTACAGATGAGGAAACAGACAAACAGGGCTAGATGACTTGCCCAGGGTCACACAGCTAGTAAGTGTCTGAGGTTAGATTTGAACTCAGTTCTTCCTCACTCTAGGTCTGGCACTCTATCCATTGTACCATGTAGCTGCCCCTACACACACAACTAAGTTAATGTTTATAGAGAGTATGAGGTTACTAGCTCTCTCTGCCCTTGTTTCCTCTACTCTGCCACTATCACTACAGATAGTTAAGGGGACTTCTGGGTATTGAGGACCATTTTGGATTTGTCTTTATTACGTGGTCTGCCATAGTCAATGGATCATCAGCAAGTAACCAGCTTACTAGTGATGAATCTCCCTGTTTATAAGACCATATTCAAAGATATTCTACTGTAGTAAAATTTAATAGAACTTGCATTCAGTCAGCACTCTTGGAGAACCTAGGGTGATAAGACAGGCATCAGTGTAAGAAGTTGTAGAAGAACAAGATACCCAATAGAAGCCATCTAAAAATCTATTTACAGTAACTGTATGATAAACCACAACTCCAAAGCATGCCATGTTCCATTTAAATGAACTTCATTTCTTATACTTTCCTATTTGAACCATTAATTTAAGGGCAACTGTCTTTTACCTGATTTTCAGAAGTTTTTGTTTTGTTTGACCATTTTTTAGTTTTGCTTTAATTTTTTTCAGGTCAGAAATTCAGGAAAGGAATAATAAAAATTATAATTATTATAATAATAAAAATAGTTGACATTTACATACTTTAAGATTTGCAAAGAGTGTGTGTGTGTGTGTGTGTGTGTGTGTGTGTATGTGTGTGTAGCTCATACATTATCTCATTTTGATACTCACAATGATCCTGTGAGGTAAGTGCTATTATTATCCCAATTTTATAGATGAGGAAACTGAGACTAAGAGATTTTAACCTCTCTGCCCTTAAATTAATAGGACTAAGAACTAATAATTTACACAACTAATAAGTGTCTGAGGCAGCATTAGAACTCTGTCTTCGTGACTCAGAGTTCAATATGGTTTCTGCTATGCCTGGATGTCTCTGGATATGGAATTATTTTGTGATATTTTACTGTTTTTTACATTTTTCTTTCTTTTTCCTTTTTTGTTTTATTTTTAAGTTCTTACTCTTTTTTTTAAAAAAGAATTCTTACCTGTTCATATCATTTATTCATATATCTCACAGTTTCATGTTGTGTAACATAATTATAGTGTCTCTTTGCCCTACATTCAAGGTTAGAATGCATTGTTCTAATATTATTTAAGGATTTCTAGGATAGCTTTACACTTACTCCTGGAGAGGAAAAACCAGTTCTTACACCCTGTAGAAGTAACATATCCCATGATGCCTAATGCTATCTCCTGTCTGTAAAATCTATAGAATCTCACTAGGTTATGTTGGAAGGGGGATAGTAGAAACCTCTTCAATATTATTACAACGTTTCACTAGTCCTGGTGGTAGGTGGCTACTGATGGTTCCCGAGGGGAATTTAAAATACAAACAGAAACAAGCAAAATTGAGCTCATTTTCAAGGCCATTGTAGTAGCAGTGTGAGCTGAGATAGGATGGCTGTTGTGACTGTTTAGGTGTGAATGGAAGGAAAGGAGGGAGGAAGGAGGGGAATGAACAGCTGGTTTACCTTTTTTCTGTGTCCATTAGTGCCTACTACAGTTCCTTGCACATAGTATGCATTTCATGAATTCTTGTTGATCATATGCTTACAAGAGGGCTTAGCTTATAGTGTCCTTCTTTGTATGAAGGGGCAGTTAGAACCCAACAACTACCAAGCAATTATATAGGGTGTTATTTCCTTAAATTCCAACATGCACAAATATTAGAAGTAAACATAGATGGTCTCCACAAATTAGACTATAATCATATTAAAGGAGGTTGAATTCTGTATTAAAAGTTCAAATTTATTATTCTTATTTCTCTTCATTTTCCCTCCCTCTTTTCTTTTTTAATTTTTGAAGAGAGTGGAAAAAATACAATAAATGTAACCTCCATAAACATTACCTTTAACTATGGATATTTCTGTGTGATGTTCTTTTCACTTATAGAGGTGTTCCTCTTACTCTGCATGAGGAGATTCTAGAACATGGAGTCAGGAAACATTTTCTGTGAGCATGATGGGTTTCTTTTAGAAGTAACATTCTCAAGCAGGTTTTGATAATAAAATAGAGAACTACAGAGAAGACTAGGCAGCTAGGTAGTGCAATGGATAGAGTGCTGGGCCTAAAGTCAGGAAGACTTATTTTCCTGAGTTCAAATGTGGCTTCAGACACTTACTAGCTGTGTGTCTGTGGGCAAGTCACTTAACCCTGTTTGTCTAAGTTCCTCATCTGTAAAATAAGCTGGAGAAGGAAATGGCAAACCCCTCTAGTATCTTTGCCAAGAAAACACCAAATGAGGTCACGAAGAATCAAAAACGACTGAGCAACAACAGAGAAGAGTAGATAAAGACCCAATGGCTTGCACAATATATGTAGATTATTCTACAATTGTAATTAAATGGAATGTGTGATGTGCAAACCTAGTACTTTGAAGATAATTCATATTTTTTAAAGAAAATTTCATCAATGTAACCAATTGTGGCTTTTTCTAGCTTGTCATAGATTTTTTTTTTGGTCATGAAATGTGGAATTGTAATATTTCCTTTGAGAATCTATCCACTAGACATATTTTAGTGGCTTTTTAAAAGCAAAGCCTTATAAGTATGTTGAAACATTTAAAAGAAACATTTCAAGGTATACTGTTGACTTTCTGAGGCTTCTGTTGTAATAGTACTCTGACCTAATTAGTACATTTTCTATTGCCCATAGGTACACCTTAGTGGATATCTTGCGTGCCATACTTCTTTCTTTGGAAGCTATGATTGAAGATCCAGAACTACAAGTGAATGGATTTGTTCTGATCATAGACTGGAGTAACTTCACCTTCAAGCAAGCTTCTAAACTCACACCAAGCATGCTGAGATTAGCAATAGAGGGCCTCCAGGTAACAATTTACGAAACACACACTCCCCAATACCCCTATCTCACTGATTCTGTGCTTAACATCTGTAGTGAAACCAAAGGAGGAAGTACAATGTTCTCATCTAATCCTACAGCTAGATTCTCAGTCTGTGTAACTCAATAATATAATTCCCCATGGAAGTCTTTTATAAACTTACACAGACTGAAAGTATGGAGCTCAATTTATCAATGAAATGAAGTTACCTCTATGGGAAGGAAGTACGGGGGTGCAAATAACATTTGGAGTTCCTGTGACAAAGATCCTTAAAATTTGGACAATATTTTTGTTTTTATTATGATTAGTATTATGTTTGATTCTGCTTGCATAGAATCAATACAGAGCTCACCAATTTACATGAGCTGGGTCATCAAATATAAATTGCTGAGGCAGCTAAATCATGGAATGTCTTAAAATGAATTCTTTTATAATTCTCACATACAAATTAGCATCCTTTTGAACATCTTATACAGATAAAAAGGTGTTAATGCAATCAAATTTGCAGTCCAGATATAGTTTAAAGTATTGGTTCTGTACTGCTTTAAAGTGTGTCTGTATGGAAACTTGACTTACTTCTCTGCCTAACTTGATGTTTGTAAGGCCCTATCAGCTGTGTTTTGGTACTTCCCAAATGGTTGACTATAAAGTCAGATAAATGAGTATTTTGTCTTTATGATTCCCAAGCAATTTGACAAGCTACATTTAGTTGTGTGGAGAAAGCTTTCCTCCATGTTTTTGTAGGAATGGCTGCTTACCTCGGAGTAAAATCAGTTTTGCCTGATTGGGATATTATAAAAAATAGGAAAAAATATTTATTGGTTAATATCCACCAAATATCTGTTAATATTGGGCTTTTTCATTTGTATAATGTCTTGCTGTTTTTTCAAAAAAGTTGTTCCTTCTTAGCATGAAATTCTTTTCTAGTTGAGATGATCAACTCTTTTGAACATTTGTAAAGCGTTGTGAATATGTAGACTGCTTTATAAATATTTAATATAAAAGCAAAGTTTTAGTCATGAAAGTGATTTTAACAATGGTATTTTGCATTTATTCTCTGCATTTTACAACTTAAATTTATCTATTTGAAAGTTGTTGAGCTTCTTAATCTTTTCCATTGCAGAAGCCAGTTTTTTTTAAACTAGCAAATCTTTCTGACACACTGACACCACCAAAATATTAAGATTTTTTCTCTATATTATATAAACCAAGAAGAATTCAGATCACTGCTCTACAGCGAACAGAGACTATGGCTATAGGATATTAAATGGATGTTTAGAGACCTCTGAGAAGGGTCAGCTCTGATTGTGGAGTATCTTCTTTGAATAAAATTTACTCTCTGGTTTGGTGCCCTGGAGTTGGTCAAATAAATTGATTCTTTTTGCTCCTGAGGGGATTTTTCCAGACTCAGTTCTCCTTATTGGTTTCCAGTGAGTCAGGCTTATAACTTGCCCTAGCACCCATTTTATTTCTGAGAATACAGACAATGATGTGAAAACTGGGAGAAGGTAATACTTTTATTAGAGACTTACCCTTAAATCTGCCCTACTGCTAGCAAGGTGAAAATCCCCTTCGGTCACCAAAACAAATTGTCTTCATCTTATGGAGTTATATGTGATTCATTATGGAATTACACAGGATGATAAATGACCTAAATCTTTGTTATAACTCAGCTTGATTCCCTACCCTTTACATCAGAAAGGGTACCAACAATGTGTCCTTAACTGCAGATAAGGAAACAAGTTTTTTTCTTAGGTTTTTTTTTCCCCTTGCAAACTTAAACCTCTTTCAAGGAGAGATCTAGCCAGTAGGTTCTGGCTGCTTGTATGATCTCTCACAGAGATGCCACCATATGGTATTTCACAGGTGAAAGGAAATTGTCACAAGACAGCCAAGCGACAACTGTGATATGATTGAAAGATTGCCAGCTGGGCAAGGCTGTGGCCTTGTAGAGCCACGGCAGTAGCTCATTGGAAAGTTGAGTGTGGTACATGACAGGAATAGCCTCAGTGTTCTGAAGCCATGTTTATGCTCTCAGAGAGGAAGTGATTCAGAGACTTACACAGGCTCTCAAGCTTTGGGAATGACATCACTCTCTGATTTCCACAGCTCTTCAGGGAATGGTAGTAGTCTGAGTGAGAGTATACCCGGCCATAGTATGATTTATGTTGATGTCTCCCACATTCCAATTCAGTCCTTCTCTAGTTTAAAGTTTGTTTGCTTAAATGAAGCTTAACGTTGGGAAAGTGAGGAATTGACTCTCATGGTAGGCAATCGAGATATTGCCCAAACGACCTTAGCTAGGTAGGTAGATAGTCTTCTAGAGCTAAGGACTAAAGTTAAGTCAGGTCCCTCATGGTAATAGATAAAATGCTAAACAAATTACCTGTCCTACACGTTTCTTCCAGGGCTACTCCTTCTCTTTAGTCTACATTACCCTAGCTAGGATCTTAGAGAATAAAACTCCCTTAGAAATTATCTACTTTAGCCAAACTTATTTTTACATAACCTTAAAAATACATTTCCCATCAGCTCCTGCTGCTTTATGGATTACACATAGATGTGAACAGTGATCTTGCCTCTGTCCTTACCCTACCTGCCCATACCTCTAAGAATTATGCAAGAGAGCTTACTCACCCATGAGAAAGACATACTGTTCCCCAGCAGACCAGAAGTACTTAGCTCTTAGCTGTTAAGAATAAAACTCCTTTCTGCTCTAGCTGATAGAAACTTACTTCTCTTTCTAGGTTGCTGATGCTACTTGGTGCCACACAGAGATCTATGAGAACTTGGCAGGCAGCATACATAGTATAGGAGAAAGACCATAATTTCAGGAGTCAGAGAACCTGGATTCGAATGCTACTTTTTCCTACTGTCTTAACCTAGGATAAGGCCCTTAACTTCCCTTGCCCCCTAGTTTCTTCATTGGGAAAATGAAGGGTTAGAAATCATGTCTGATGTTCTTTCAGCTCTAAATCTATAAACCTATGTGTAGATTGAAAATTTTATTCCTTCAGCTCCTCACTTGGTCATCATGTTCCTTGGTGAGGCAGTGAGCTTCTAGTGACATCTGTGCCTTTCTAAGCTAATACAGCCATGCCAATCACATTATTATTCTGCATTGGGATTAGATGCAAACAAATAACATATCTGATCAGGTTTGGCTTTTAACTCCCAGCTGACTCTTTTCTAAACAGTTAAAGGGTACTCTTGTTAGCCTGTACATAAGGTTATAAATTCTGCAGATTATAGCTGTTTTGTCAGTGACCAAGAGAGGCCCTTTGACCTTTTCCCCTATTCACCTACTGGGCCAATGTCATGTATCATCCATTTAGCTCTTTTTTTTCCATGACACTCTCAGGTCAGCATGGAGTCCCCTTGCAGGCCATCTGGGTCCCTTTATTACTCCTCTTTATATTCTCCTGGTCTTAGCTTACCCTCCTTAGTAACATTAGAAATTTTTATCCTTTTCCTTTCCCTCCTCCCTCAATCTCCCTCTCCACCTCAACGTGCATTGACAGGGAAAAGAACCTGGGTCAACTTCTTGGAAGTCAATTAAGTTCACCAATATAACGCACTGTGCCCACAGGATATTCTAACAAATAGTGAAAGAACTGTCATTCTAATGGAAACACTGGGTATTCTGAAAATTGAAAGAAGTAGACATCATAGGTCTTAAAAGTGTTCCAATGCGATATATATGATTTACTATTCTGCTGAGTCTCCCTTGTTTCAACTACTTTCTCAAAACTAGTCATTCTTTGACATTTGATTTATTATCTGTAATATACTACATTTTCTTTATACATGCCACAGATGGAAATGTACTCACAGATGTACAACATCATTTCAAAGTTACAAAACCATACAGTGAAATCTCAGAAGAAAAGTGTGTGATTTCAGTTTGCTTTCCAACCACAAATTTTGAGAAGTGTTATGGTTTAGTGAATAGAGTCCTGGACATGGGGTCAGAATATCCTAGGTTCTTCTACTTCTGCCTCTAATTTTATTTGCTGTACTATCCTGGTCAAGTCAATCTCTTTGTGCCTCAACTTCCTTTTCTTATAAAATAGGCACAATAACTTACATGGTTGTTGTGACAATCAAATGAGATAATATCTCTCAAGCATTTTATGAATTGGATAGGGATTTACCAAACTATCCCAAAGTTAGCTCCAGAATCATAATTTGTTATCAGTAAAAAATGTGCTTTGACTATTGGGTGACATTGGTGTTTTGGGAAAAAAGGCTAGATTATTAAGAGAACTGCATTAAAAAATTGAAACAGTAGTCAAGAACGATTACCAATAGGATGGAGAGGAGGGACCATTACTCCAACACTCATGGTATTTTGGACTGTTCATTTTCTAAATATGTTATTATGCAGAATATATACTGCTTTTGTAAAAGTATAATGATACAATTAGATAATTATCGTTATGAATTATACTTTAATAAGGTGGAGAGTTAGTGTCTTTCCCATCCTATTTCCAGCAATTCCCACTCCCATCACTTCATATGTTGCCATAGGGAGTCCCACAAGTGGGGATGGGGAATTTAATTCATGGCCTTAGGGATACAGAAGTGCAATGACAAGGAGATGAACCTGAGTCAACTGCTTGGAATTAAGCTCACTGGTATACTGCACTAGAACTATGAGTTATTTCAACACATGCAGGAAGACATTTGATTCATTATCTGTGATATTTTATTTGTACAAATCATAGACAGAACTACATGCATATAAATATAAAATCATTTTAAAAGCTCAATGCCGTACAGTGTGAGGCTCTTAATTAGGACATTCTAGCTATCTGTGGGACATAATTAAGGAACTGGCATCTAAGGTCATGATTGGAGAATATGAAGAGAAATAGGGAGTCTTGAGGCAAACTTCATCATCTTCACAATTTTGTCTATGCTTAGTCTTCGCAACAGCTTCTAACTTCCTGGTGCCAGGAAGTTTCTGGGGTTTCTTTAGCTATCTGTTTTTCACATCATTCTATATTAATATTTGCTAACATAATAGATAGAATTTATATAAGACTTGAAACTTTTCAAAGTGTTTTTTGAAATATTCTATCACTTTATCCTCTTAAGGAAACGGGTGCTATTATTCTCATTTTATAGATGAGGTAAGTGAGCAGACAGAGGTCAGATGACTTGCCTAAGGTCATACAGTTTGTAAGTGTCTAAGGCTGGACTGTGAACTCAGTTCTACCTCACTCCAGGTCCAGAACTCTATCCACTATGAAACCAAGGAATTCAAGTTTTTGGCAAAATGAAATCAGTGCCAAAGGCTCTTTTCCTATTGCCTCATTGTGTGATCTTGGTTAAATCACTCTACTCCCTAGAGCCTCAGTTTCCTCTGAGAACTAGCCTGTATTAATGAAAAGAACATTGGATTTGGAAAGATATGTGCATATGCACGTATAAATATATGTATCGGTATATTTGTATATATGGCAAAACTAGGTGGCGCAGTGGATAGATTACCAGATCTAGAGTCGTGAAAACCCCTCTTTGTGAGTTCAAATCTGGCCTTAAGACACTGACTAGTTATGTGACCCTGGGCAAATCACTTAACCCTTTTTGCCTCAATTCCTCACCTGAAAAATGAGGTAGAAAAGGAAATGGCAAGCTACTCCAATATCTTTGCCAAGAAAACCCCAAGAAGAGTTGGACATGACTGAAATAATTCAAGAACAATAAAATAAATGTATGTATACATACGCATATATGTGTGTACATATATGCACACACATGTATCCAGGAAATAGTGGATCAGTCCATCTCTCTGTCTCTGTCTCTGTCTCTCTCACCACACACACATACACATCAAAGATGATAGAATGCATTCCAGGTGTGGCACCTCTCACAATGACCCTTTATCTTAAACATATCCATTTACTTAAGTAAAAAGAAATGAAAATATTGATACTAATATATTAAATATATACATGTGTGTATGCATATACATGCAATACAAACACATGTATATACATATACCTCTATGTATGTATGTGTATATGTATGTGCATGTGTGTGTATATGTGTAGGTGTGAAACACGTATGTGTATGTGCGTGTATATATGATTTAATATATTCATAGCAATATTATTATTTCTTTTGACTTCTTGATAAGTACATGTTTATGTTTAATATAAAAAAGCATTGTCCAGGTGTCACCTGGAATGTACTCCATCATCTTGGCCCCCAAGAATTCCTGTCTTTCTTTGATGCTCATTGTAGGTACAGTTTCCTTAACAAAGCCTTCCCTCATCCCTCTATTTCTTAGTTCTCTCTTTGTCCTCAATTTGCTTCATACCATAATTATTAATATACAAATAATATCTCCTCAATAGAACATAAGTTTCTTGTAGACAAAGACTATTTATTTTTCTTTATTTCCCTAGAGTCTAGAACACTGTCTTGTACATAGTAGGTGCTTAATAAGTGTTTATTAAATTGAGCTGAATGAAATAGGGGCCTCCTATGTGCTACTTTGGCGCTCTGAGTCACATTTGTTTCCTGCAGGCATTTGGATAATGCCAATGCTCATGTTCACAGTCACTGACTCACTATGAAACATTCTTCAGAGAACCAAATTCATCATGTTCACTGTTGTCACTGGGGTTGCCCTTTGGGTGACATCAGACCCAGGGCCTTTAAAAGGCCTGTCATTTAATTTATGAGGATTTGTCCATCACTGATGCAGTGAGATTTCAGATTACAATCCCTCCATAGCCTTGAGTTGCTAATTTAATGAATTGCTTTGGACTACCTCCACATATGTGCACATGTATATGTGTATATTTATAAAAGTATATATGTGTATGTATGCATATGTGTATAATGCATATGTCCTATATGTCAATGGGACAGTCTGTATATGAACTCCGTTGCTTAGAACATTGGGTTCAGATTTGTACTTTGACCAAGGCAGAAATTTGTGGGATAGGAGGCAACTGTCTTAACTTCTTTGAATCTCTCTTTCCTCACTGTAAAATAAGAAAAAAATAATATCTCACAATGTTGTTGGAAGGATCAAAAGAAACTATGTATGTAAAATACTTTGCAGACCTTAAAACCTTATATTATATATCAGGTATTACCTTATTCCCTATTGGTGTGCTGACAGATCATCTTCTTCCCAAAGGCCTATCTCCTTTGATTTATATCACAGAATCTACTAGATATTAATATAACTTGAGACCTGGATTAGCCCTGTGCTTTAGGAAGATTATTTTGGCAACTGTGAGGAGGCTGGACTAGAGAAAGGAGAGATTAGAAACAGGGAGACTATTTAGGAACCTAGTACAACAGTTCTGAGAAGTGATTAAAGACTGACCTTAGATGATGCCTGTGTAAAAGGAGAGGAGGGGATAGTTGTGTGATTCACTGCACAGCTTCTGGGTTGCCCCAGCAGAATGGAATCTGGATCTGGAGCAATTACTCCAATTTACCAGAAGGACAATTTTGGTTTTCCCAATCAAAAATTGATGTCAGTACATTGAAGTTGCATGGGGAGCCTCACCAAAGAATATCAGGATGTTTTGGGGCCCTAAAAGATTAGCATATCATTTTAGCTAATGTAACTTAGCTCCATGTTTGTGGAAAGAATATTGAGCTTCGATAAAAATTGAAGAGAAAAAAATCCAAAGCACCATTGATATTTGTGACATTAGTTTGATTAGGGTAACCATGGGAACAAGAAACATCTAAGAATGTCAGTATAAACAAGGATTGTGTTTTCCTTTTATTCATTTGGGGAGACTTTTTAGAGGAGGGGAGAAGAGCTAGTGACAGTGTTGTCCCGCCCCCCCCAAAAAAAAGAAAAAAAGAAAAGCAGGTCAGTGGGAAACTTACATAAATGAACAGAAGAGAATAGGAAAAAATTCAGATTCAAAAGGTAATGAGCAGTAGGTAATAAAGATGTGTTTCAGTATAAAATCCTTTTTTTCTGTCTTTGCATATGGAAATTTTCTGTTTTTTTATTTGTGAAATTCAGAACAAAAAAGAAAAAGAAAAAAGAAAGTCTATCAGGATATCAAACAGTTGTAATTAGCACACTTAATTATAAATTAAATACTTATAAATGAAAATTTCATCGATAAATGTTTTTTTTAAAAGTCAAGATTAATATCACTTTTTAGATCCTTCATGAAAATCAGCCTGTGAATCTAAGTAGAACATGAAATATTTGCTGATGCTTAGAACAGCTGTGACTGGGTTTTATTTATAGTGAGTACAAGGTTAAAAATCAAAGCCTAGGGAGGAGACTTCTAAGTTTTGATCCCTATTAGTATTATTTTCTTTGAGAGGTGTCATATTCTTTCTCAGAATTATTCAACAGCCTCCAGTACCTGATCCAAAACTCTTTAACTATGGATTCTTTAATTTTTGGCCTTTTCCTATCACCACCCTAACTCTTGTACACTCAGATATATTTGTTCATTGTTCTCTGATGATTTTCCCGACCCATTCTCTGTTTTGACTTGCACCACTTTACGTGATTCCCTAAACTCCAGCTGCCCCAAAGTACCCAATATGGAGATGGCATGGTTGCTACTGGCAGAAGATTTGACTGGAACAAAACTGGCTCTGGGAATGTAATGAGTTGGCTGTTTAACAGGCTTATATACAGGCCCTCTGTCATGCTTCCATCTCCAAGTGCCTAAAACAGCACCAGATACTGTCAGCACCTCCAATGAATGAATAATGGGACACAGCCATCAGTAGGGAGATTTTGCTTAAGAGCAGATCTTTCCCTTTACATAAGGGCCTGGAACCATGAGCAGCCACCAAGCTGTTGGATATGGTCATGTGGAATGCCGCATGCTCTGCGGGGCCTCACTTCCCACTTGGCTGGCTCAGTTGAATTGATCTTCTGTGACATCAAGGGAGAGAGTGTGCCAAGGACTTAAGAGCATGCCCATAACTTGAAATACTATTTTCCAGACCAAGTGGTGAAAAGCTCCATCCTCTTCAATGCCTACCAGAACCTCTTTAAGTCTCCTTTTCTTACTTATAGTTTTTGCTATGTTTGAATAATAATAAATCACCATAGTGCTTTCAAGTCTCCAAAGTGCTTTTTTTTGACAATATTGCTATGAGGGACGTAGTGTATATGACTAAGGAACAGTGTGCAATAGTGGACAGAGTGAAGGACTTGGTTTTAGTCAGGGAGACCTGGTATAAAATCTAACCTCAGATATTTACCACCTATGTCTGTCATCAATAAGCATTTGTTAAGCTCTTAATGTGTGCCAGGTACTGTGTTAAGCTCTGGGTACACAAAGAGGCCAAAGAAGCTAACAATCTAGGAGTAGCTAGGTGGTGCGATGGATGGAGCACCAGCCCTGGAGCCAGGAGGATCTGAGTTCAAATTTGGCCTCAGACACCTACTAGCTCTGTGATCTTAAGCAAGTCACTCCAAAAAAAAGAAACTCACAATTTAATGGACCTATGTGACCTTGAGCAAGTCATTGACCTCTTTGAACCTCAGATTTCTCATTTGTGAACTAGAGATAATAATAACATTAAGTACTTCATTGGGGTGCTGTGGTCTTCAAATGAGATACGGTATGTAAAATAAATAAATCTCTGCTCTTATTACTTTGCAGTTCAATCAATCCATTGATCGACAAGCACTTATTAAGTGCCTACTCTATGCTAGGTACTGGGGGCACAAAGCCAAAACAGGAGTTTAAATTCTAATCAGGATGGAGGAAGAAACGTACATATATCAGGATATACAAAATCAATGCAGTGTAATTTTGGGGAGGAGGAGGGTACTAGCGGCTGGAGGAATCAGAAAAGATTTCATATAGAAGGTGGTGTTTGAGCTGCATTTTATTATTTTGGGTTTTTTTGGAAGTAATCAGGGTTAAATGACTTGCCCAAGGTCACACAGCTAGTTAAGTGTCTGAGGCAAGATTTGAACTTGGGTCCGTCTAATTTCAGGGCCAGTGCTCCTTGTGCTAAGTTTTAAAGAAAACAAGGGCTTCTAAGTGTTGGAACTAAAGAAAGAATACCTTCCAAGCAGGGGTGATAGTGCAAAAGCAAGGAAACTGGAGATGGAATGTCATGTGTGAAGAACAACAATAAAGTCAATTGGTTGACATCGAGTGTGGACGTGTGTAACAAGGTCAGAAAGGTAAGGTGGGGCCAGGTTGTAATATTTGATCCAAATGGCAATAGGGAATCACTGGAGTTTGAGTGGGTGAGTGACATGGGCAGACCCAGGCAGGTAGGGCGTGCACTAGATAGATTACAGGACTTTCAGTCAGGAAGACCTGGATTCAAATCCTGCCTGAGACACTTATTAGCCACATGGCCCTTGGCAAGTCATCTAATCTGTCAACTTCAGTTTCCTCATCAGTAAACTGAGGTTAATATTATCTGTATCACAGGGTTGTGGTGAACATTAAAGGAGATAATATTTGTCAAGTGCTTTGCAAATCTTTGAGCATTTAGTTATATGGACGGATGAGTGCTTTAGGAAAACCACTTTAGCAGCAGTATGGGGGTTGGATTGTAGTGTGATGGGATTTGAGGCAGAGAGACCAAATCAAAGGCTAATGCAAAGGTGCCAGGCAAGAAGCAATAAGGGCCTGAACCGGGGTGGGAAGGAAAGTTAAGTCTCAGTCCAGGAAAGTAAGTCTGATTTAGGTTTACTTCACCAGAAGGGAGATGCCAGCATCCACATTTGAATCTGAGCCTGCTGATTCTATCCATTGTTCTTTCCAGCAGACCACAATGTTGCCTCTGCTGTGTATTTGGGGAAGAGGGAGGGAGGGCGGCAGGCAATGAGACAAGGCTCATTGAGGCACAGAATAGAGAAGAGATTCACAGGAAAGTGAAGGAAGTCTGTGCCTTGCAACAGTCCTCTTTTTGATGTCTGTTCGCCTGCCAGTGGTTTTTGGCCTTTTTATGTTTTGGACAAGCAGTGGCAATGTAGAGCATAAAAGATACTGTGTGAGTCCACAAGTAGCATTATGGTGCCTTGATGGTAGTTTGCACTAACAATGAGCATCTTTTTTTTTATTGAAAATGAAGCATATAGGCTCATGAACTGTATTCACTCAGACAGCCTGGAGGCAGGTGCTTTTGTATCCACATTGTGTATGCACAGACAGAACCTTATTTCAGAAACAGTGACAAGGGCAGTGTGTTTAAAAAAAGTGGCATTTTGTTCATCACATGCAGAGCTGGCTGAGCTAAGTGTGCTTCCTTTCCCATGCAGCTTAAATAGCTTACAATAAAATGGGTGAAAACCCCGAAATTGCTTTGTTTATTACATGGGGCGAGAGATCTACTTGAGTTTATCTCCTCTGAAATAGACTTATTCATGTCTCTCCTAAAAGCTACCAACAGATGTGTTATTACGGAGGAGACACATAAAAACACTTTTTAGTAGGAAGACAGTGGATGCAGGAACTTCGGTAATGGGATAAATTAATTCTGCCTTGGCTACATTTGTTTAATGTCATTTAGAAACAATTTTGGTTACATTAAAATTGCTGTTCATTCTCTCATTCCACTCACTTAACAATCCAAGTCAATAAACATTCATTAAGTATCTACTCTATGTTAGGTGTTAGGGATACAAAGATGAAAAATGACAGCCTTGTCCTCAAGGAGCTTATTGTCTAATAAGAGCAGGATGTGTACAAGTTATCATACAAGGTAGAATCGTGGCAAAGGAGAGTTCTAGACAACATGCTATGACACTTGAGCCCTGTCTATTTTACCTTTGGACCATTTCTTGAATCCCCCTTCTCTCCTCTGACACTGCTGTGCCCTGGTGCAGGCCCTCATCACCTCATAGCTGGACTATTGTAATAGCAGGCTGGTTTATCTTTCTGCTGCAAGGCTCTCCCCACTTCAGGGCATCCTTCATTTAGCTGGTGAAGTAATCTCCCTAAAGCAGAGGTCTGGCCATATTACCCCCTGCCCCATTTAATAAAATTCAGTGGCTCCATATCATCTCCAGGATTAAACAGATATAAAACCCTTTATCTGATGTTCACAAGTCTTCATGATATCCTCCATCCCTTCTCCCTGCTCACTATTTTCTTTTCTGGTCTTTACGGAATTCTCCCACATACTGTGATACAGTAACACTGAACTCCTTGCTGTTCCTCACATGAGATACTCCATCTCCTGACTCAGGACATTTTCTCTGGTTGTCCCCCATGAATGGAATGCTCTCCTTCCTCATCTCTGCCTCTCGGCCTCCTTCGAGTCCCAGCTAAACTCTTACCTTCTACAGGAAGCCTTTCCCAATTCCCCTTACTACTAGTACCTTCCCTCTGTTAATTATTTCTGCTTTATCCTGTATATAACTTGTTTGTACATGGATACTTCGTATTGTTTTACTCGTTAGATTGTGAGCTCCTTGACGGCAGAGTCCATCTTTTACCTTTCTTTGTGTCCTAACACTTAGCACAGTGTTAGCACATAGCAGGGATTTAATGGTGGTTGTCCTTCATTCTCAAAGAGGACCAAAATAACCTCACTATGCTAGAGTCAAGTTTCAATGTGTCCAACTGTGGCTGATCAGACCAATATGAGCTTGGAAGGCTCTACCACAGGTCAGGCATTCAAAAAGTCTGTATGAACATTTGGGATGGATACTCTAAGTTTGCACATCCTGCATTTCCTTTGAGCTGTTTCAATTCTGCTTTGCACATAGAGCACAGCACCTTCTCTGATATAGGCACATCATGCTGAGTAATCCTGTGCCAGTGTCTCCCATGTCACACAATCAATTCCAAAATTCTTGAGAAAGACCTTGAGAGTGTCCTTGTATCACTTCTTCTGAAGTCAATCCCTCCCTAGTTAGAGCTCCTACTGAAGAAGAGGTTTTGAATGTCATTAGGCTCCTTTCATGTGGCAAAGCACCTGGTGCTGATTCTATTACGGCTGAGATTTTCAAGGTGGGGGAGGGTCGATTGCTTATACAAAAACTGACTGAAATCTTCCAGGTTATATAGCAAGAGGAGTTATTTCCCAGAAGTTCAAGGATGCCTCCATTGTTCATCTCTATAAAGGTAAAGGAAATAGATTGTTCTGTGACAATCACAGGGGGATCACTCTCTTACTCTCTTAGCAGGGGCTTAATAAATGCTTATCAATTGACTGACTTAGTTGAGAGAGCTTCACATTATAATGGAAAAAGCATTGGACTTGGAACCCAAAGACCTGAGTCTAAAACCTGGCTTTCACAGTTTATATGTGATGTGGTCAAATCATTTGACTTATCTGAGCTTCATCGTCATGTATAAAATGTGGACAAAGGTATTTGCTTTCTCCATTTGCCTTGCTGGGCCATTTTGAAGGAAGGTCTTTGTAACCAAAAAGTGCTACATCAACTTGAAGTATCATGGTAGAGAAGGAGACTCACAAGCTAGCACTGGGAGAAAGAAAAGGAATTCAACAGATGGAGTTTGGGAGGGGTTGTACTCTAGGAAAAAGGATCAACTTAAATAAAGAAAAGCAAGCAGGAGAGTGTAGGGCAGGAGCCAATGAATTTTGGTTGGAATGGAGAATAATTGAAAGAGTATAGTCGCAGGGGTGGGGAACCTGCAGCCTGGAGGCCACACGCAGCCCTCTAGGTCCTCAAGTGTGTCCCTCTGACTGAATCCAAGCTTCATAGAACAAATCCCTTAATAAAAAAAAATACCTTAATAAACAACAAATTCCCCTAATAAAGGGATTTGTTTTCTGAAGTTTGGATTCATCAAAGGGCCACTCTTGAGGACCTAGAGGGTCATAGTGGCCTTGAGGCTGCAGGTTCCCCACACCTGGGTAGTGTGAGACAAATTTTGAAAGGTAATAATATAGAGCTAAACTTGGAATGAACCTCAAAGGTCATCTAGTCTGACCCCTTCACAGTAGAGTAAACTAAGGCCCAGAGAGGGTACGTGACTTTTGCAAAGTCATACAAGTTTGAGCCAAATTGTAGGTTGAATGCCTAGTCAAGGGGAATTTATAATTTATCCTGTAGGCAATGGGGAGCCCTTGAAGATTTTGGAGTAAGGAAGTACCTAGCTCAGACTTCTACTTTAGGAAAATTAATTTGACAACTATATAAAGGGTCAATCAGAGAAAGGAGTGACCAGAAGCAGAAAGAGGATGTTATGATAATAAAGAGGGCCTGAACTAGGATGTAAGTGGGAATAAGGAGACATATTTAAGATATTTCGGCATTAGGTTCAATATGATTTGGTAACTGACTAGATATAGGTGGTGAGGAGGTTAAAGATGACTTTGATTAGGAGGATAATAGTGTATTTCATAGAAATAATCATTAGTGTTCTCTTCAGATAGTGATATATTTGTTTATATACTGTATTTATCTCTTTATATATTGTATTACTTCAGTAGACTGTATGGTCCTTGAGGCCAGGGTCTCTATTTTGCTTTGTTTTTGTGTAACTAGCTCTAGGACAGTGACTCACATAAAAAGTACTTAATACAAGCTTACTGGATAGAATTATGTTGAAAGTTGGGAGAAGGGAAATGTTTAGGGTAGAAAGGTTTTGCATTCAGATTGTATAATATGCTTTGGTTGATTGTCTAGACTTAAGAAAGTGATGGTAAAAATGTTCATATAGGATAAACTTAAAAAAGGTGTTGTGCATACTTTTTTTTTCCTGGAGAGTTTGTTGTTAAACACTTATCAGCATAGTACTGGATGGCTGAATTGCAATCTGCATTGTGGGAAGGAATATCCCTGTTGATGGACTATTTGATTGCACAGGAACTTGCATACACAAAGAGGTATTGCCTCTATCAAAGTTGTCAGTCTGAAAGACTTTATACTTGAAAAGACTCAAAACAATCTTGGAATTCATTAGAACTTGCCTTGAGAGTTTTTAAAAAGTGGCAAAGTTTCATTCTTTGAGTCCAGACGTAAGTTTTGGAAATGGTCCAAAGGTAAGTATAATAAATAAGACTGATGATCAAGATGGGTAATATCATTTTTAGTCAAAAAAAATGAACTAAGGAATAAAGAAATTAGATTCAATTTCTTTTAAAATAGCTCTGCTAGTAATTTCAGACAATTTACAAAAATGTTTTGAACAATGGCAACATCCTTGTAATTAGTATATGACCTCTTAAAGGACAAACGTTTTCATATGAAAAAATTCAGTTTATTGAGTACCTCCCCTCACCACCCCCCTGTGTTTCATTGTAGGAGTACTCCAACTGCTGTTGAATTAATCAGAATTATACTGCAATAATGTCACTAGTATATTATACCCAAATCCAATCAAACTCTATTGAGAAAATTTAGACCATTAGTATGAGTTTTCTCTTCTTCCCTTCTGTTCATCTCCAAATTTCTTGATATCAACCCACTCCTTTCCTTTCCTTCAGTCTCTGATAATGAAATGGCTTTATCTTTGCCAAGTCCAACTCTTCCACATGTGCCTTTGAACACAATCCCTCCCATCTTCTCCAACAGATTGGCCTTTCAATCAATTCTCCCCCTTCTGCTTATCTTGAACCTTTCCCAATCTATTGGTTCTTGCCTCACATTCTTCAAAAATGCTTCTCTCTCCCATCCTTTAAGAAACCTTCTTAGAGCCTACCATGACTTCAAGCTATTGTCATATGTTTCTCTTCCCTTTTTCCAGCTAACCTCCTAGGATAATCTTTCTATGCCCATTGCCTTCACTATTGTTTTTTCTCACTATATATGCCCCACCCCCTTCTCTCATTTTGTCTTGTATAGGTCCATTCCTTCCATTTCAACTTCTTACCTTAGGGTCTGTTATCCCCTAGAAGATGAATGGTCAGGATGATGGATGTATGCTTAAATTTAAGCTGTCTTCTCTTGGAGTTGGTGGGCAGTACCACACAGTCCAGCAATGGGTAGGGCCTGAGCAGGCATATGAGTAGCAGAGCCAGCTGAGGAGATTTGGGAGCTATTGTGGTTTGGGAGTCACTGGCTTGAGATGAGAATGAGGAGAACCAGAGCTGTGGGGATAAGAGGCTCAATTGCAGGGTTAGTAGTGACTGAACTGCTTCTCCTTCACCCCTTGATCTTATGCACATGGAGATAGATGTAGGTTTGAGCATTCCCTACTTTTCTTGGCTCTATCTTCCCCCACCTGAGCGGTGAGCATTCTTAGAGGTTTTGGGGACTGCAGAAACTTGCAGGGAGGGGTTTGTAAAAGCTGATGAGGGAGTGAGCATATAGCCATTTATTTATTTATTTCAAGAACTATTATTTTATGGGTTTTAGAGCTGCAAGGGACCTTAGTTGTCATCTAATTCAACATCCTCATTTTATAGATCGTAAGGGTGATAAATTTAGAACTAGATATGGTCATCTAAACCACCACCTTCATTTTACAGATCAGAAAATTGTGTCCTAGAGATGTTAAGTGACATGTCCAAGGTCAAAAATGTAGTTGTGTCAGAGCCGGGATTAAAATGACTTTAGGCCCAGAACCCTTTCAACTGCTCCATACCCATACAAATGGGTAAACAAGTGACAAACCAGCTTGTGATTTATAATATTAGAGTAGTACCTGGGGCACCAAGAGATTGTGACTTGCCAACAATAACATAGTAAGTCTAAAGAGAATTTGAGCCTAGGCCTATCTGGCTGTCCATTAATGCCTCACTCACTCTTTGAAGTTATTCTGAAGGTACTTTAAGGGTTATACAGTTTGAAATTTCTGTGAGAACCTATTTTAAGAACCAGGATGGCATTCCCATTCATAAAATTATTCTTATGGAACTCATTGATTTCTGCAACATTGTTTTGTCTCATGACCTGCTGCTGCTGGAGGTTAGGGATGGAAGGCCAAGAACTCTCTGGTCACCCTTGGTAGTTTGTCAGGACAAGTCTGGATTTGATTACTCATCAAGAGCTGCCATGACATCCTCTGAACTATTTTTGCTACTTTTCAGTTGATCTTATATGTCGATAAGTACAGACATGTATAAACATGTATTGAAATTCAAATTTGGCTACTTAAAAAACTAAAACATTATGCTTACATGTGCAAGTTCTTTCATGATTTCTTTCTCCAATCTCTTTAATGGAGATGAATCTTGTTAGCCGGTGGTTCTCTCCTCTGGGAACTCTCATTTTCTGCAAGTACAGAGCATGAACATTCGCTTCTTCATTTTCAACATTTAGTCAAAGTTCTGGTGGCTAATTTTTTTTTTAAATTTTCACTCTGGGGCTCTGGCATTTTCTTTTGTCACCTGTCTGGTGGTTTCACTTTCATAAATGTCACCTCATAGATGTTGAATCACATTTTCTGTGGAATCCCAGTACAAGAGTTTTCACTTCCTTACATTTTCAAATTCTGGAACCAAATATCTGTCTCAACAGAGGAAAGCAACAGAGCCTTTGTTTCATTCATAAACTTCAAAGTTTATGAAGTGCGTCAAAATAGGATTTCACTTGTAGATGGCTTCTGAGGTCTCCTCTGGTTCAAGACCTAGGATTCTAAAGTGTTACATCTTCTCCATGATATGATCTTCACATCGACCGTGTGAGATAGGGAACTATAGATATCATTAGGCCCATTTTGCAAGTTAGAACACTAAGGTTCATATATATATATATATATACACACACATATACATATATATATATACATATATATATATACACACACACACGTATATATATATATATATATATATATATAATGACTTTTCCATGCCTACACAGCTAGTAAACATCAGAGGTGGAATTTGAACCTAGGACACTCCTAGAAGCTTTGTGGTCCAGCAATAACAACATGAGGGTCAGAGGACCTGAATGTGATTCTCAACTCTGCCAATTGAATACTTTCTTCTATAACCTTTTGGTAAGGCACTTATATAATGTCCTATACAATATCCTCATCTATTAAAGGAGGGGTTAGGCCAGCTGACTGCTAAGGTAGCTTTGAGTGCTAAGACTATGGTATTTTGGTTCTTTGGTATTGCGGGTAGAGTACTGGGCTTACAATCAGGAAGAAAGACCAGAGTTGAAATCTGGTTTCATATGCTTACTAGCTGTGTGACACTTGTCATGCCACTTAACTTCTCTGTACCTCAGTTTCCTCAATTGTGAAATGGGGATAATATCAGCACCTACCTCTCATGATTGTTTTGAAGATCAAATGAAATATTTGTTAAGTACTTAGCTTAATGACTAGCACATAGTAAGTGTTATATAAATGCTTATTACCTTTCCTACTTCTAAGTACAAAAAACATTCATTTTGCTATCTTTTCTAAAGATTTTTCTATGAATTGAATTATTCTGCCTTAAAAGCATCAATAGTAATTCCACTTTTCTAAAGATGCATTCATATTTTATCAAGTCTCTTCATACAATACACAATACATTTGTTGAGTGGGATATATTAGAGTAAAATACAAAAAAATCACCTTCTGAAAGAAGCCTTCTACTATATACATTTGGCCAAATTTTCCTATCAGTATATTAATTCTGATACACATCTCCTTGTGGATTTATATTACCTTGGTCTCTAATTTTTAGATTGGAGAAGAAGCCTTAGTAGTTTTTTTTAAGATCCGAAATTTTTGCCATTAATACATTATTGACTGACTGAATGAATGCTTATTATATGTTCAGCATTAGGGATACAAATACAATGGTGAGATAAGCCTTGCCTTTAAGGAATTCACATTTTATTAATGGGAGACGTAAGATAGCAATGCCTTATGACCTGGAAAGTCTAGAATTATCACCTTTGGAATGGTTTCTCATAACAAGATACATAACACCTCTTTGCTTACTGGGTAGGTTTATCTTCAACAATGTTTTACATTTAGCCATTTCTTAAAGGAAAAGAGGTTCCCATTTCATTCAGTGTGATGATACTTAGGGTAGGAAGTAAAAGAGGAAATACATGTTATTCAGTTATTTCAGTCATGTACAGGCTTTCATGGCCCCATCTGGGGTTTTCTTGACAAAAATACTGGGGTGGTTTGCTATTTCCTTCTCAGGCTCACTTTACAGATGAGGAAACTGAGGCAAACAGGCAAAAATGACTTGCCCCAGTTCACATAGCTAATGTGTCTGAGGCCAGATTTGAACTCAGGATTTCCTAACTCTAGGCCTGGTACTCTATCCACTGTGCTACCTAGCTCCCCAATCCAGGAGACCAAGGTGTGGCTCCCAGATCTAATATTAGCTCTATGAGTGAGGGCAAGGGGAGGCAGTATGATGCAGTGGTTAAAGCATTTATTTGGAGTCAGAGTTCCTGGGTTCAAATTAGGACTCACACACTTACTACTTAGATAACTTAGCACAATTCAAGTAATATCGACAAGCATTGAGTAAATTCCTACTATCTGCCAGGCACTGTGCTAAGCACAAGTCCTTTTGCCCCTTTGATCCTTACCTTCCTCATCTGTAAAATAGGGAACATCTAAACTTGTGATCATTTATCACTTAACTCTTTAGAGCCTCAGTTTCTCCAGCTATAAAATGGGGAAGGAGGAGAAGGACCCCATTCTAGTCCGTGGTTCTTTTGTTTAAGAGCACAAAAGGATTCCCCAGGCCTTAAAGTTAATCATCCAAACAGTCACCTTGGCTCCCTTTCCTATAACATGAAACTGCAACTTTCCTTATGATATTCTTTCTAATTAACAGCTGTAATAATAATGTTGCTAGCAGCTGCTGTGGAGGTGAAATATCAACAACAAGACCAACATCAAGAACACACAGGAGGGCTGCTAGTGCAGAATCTTTGATCTGCTTTTCTAAGGAAAGCAACTTTAAATGGTTAACAATCTCACTTTAATTAAACATACATATATCATTCACTTTAGTTCAGGGGGAAAAGTCAGCACCCTGATCTTCTGGGAAACCACAAATAGAAATTACAAGCAGAAATTATATAAATATAGCAAATAACACACAGAAATCATAGACAGGCCTCCAGCTGTCTGACCAGGACATTACATACATAGTTACCAGAGAAAGAGACATCAACATCTGAGTCTTCAAAGCTGGGGTTGGGGGGTACTTCTACATCTACCCAGAGTCTTGTCTGGCCAAATCACCAACACTCTTCCAATGAAGGTACCCCCAAAAGCAAAACACCGAGCTCAGAGTTCATATACCCTGTTCAGAGCCCTGAGGGTTCAGTGCCTACTTAGCAAAAGGGGTGTGGGAAAGATATTTAATCACTAGCACCTCATCATATACATTATTTCCAATCAGTGACTCTTGATTCAAACAAAGGCAAGACTCATTAAAGGCACTTGATTGCCTTAGTGCTGAGAAGCACTCCAAAGCAAAAGACAACAAAAGGTTCATTTTGCTTGCCATTACATTTAAAAGGCAAGACTCATCAAAGTTATTTGCCTGCCTTAGTGCTGAGAAGCACTCTTAAAACAAAAAAGTCCCACCATGCTTGGCATTTCAACAGCTCATCCCTAATTATTTCCATTCCTGACTATTCTGAAGTTGATTCACTTATGTAATATAAAAAGTGCTTCATATCTATGTTGTACTCTACACAGTTTTAGGGAATAAATGGTATATTTGTAGTATCTAATTCTGATACTTGCTGGTAATTTGCATTTCATTTTTATCTTAGTACTGATGCTGTGGTAATATTTATTACTGGATACAAAGGATTGTAGATTTGAAACTGAAAGGGACCTTAGATTGATCAGTGACTCAATCAATATACAATTATTGGCATTCCAGCTCAGGGCCTGCAGCCATTGCCCAGGGGAGCAAACACTGTAGAATCAGGCTGCCATCTTTGCAACCACCAACAGCAACCTGAGCCCAGATACCACTGATGGTCAGGTAACCCCAAGAACTCCAAGAATAGCACCCCTCCACATACACATCAGAACCCTTTTCCTACTCCTATTCCTAGCAACCATACTCCTAGCACAGCTCAAGGGGAAATGTGACCTGGAAACTGTCCCTTTATATGCCAAAATCCCTGCCTCCTTAGCAGCTGCAATTAGTGAAAAATCAGTAAAGAAAGTTCTTAACACAAAAATTCTCAGCATTTTCAAATGGCTCATTATCAGAATGGATATGGTTTTATCAATGGCAATGTCTTTAAGGAGGCTCATTACTATCTGCTTTACCACTGTACCTTAAGGACCATTGGGCTTTTCCATCTCACTTGTAACTGGAATATTTTGTATGTGCCAGAGCCAGGATTCCAACCTAGTTCTCCTGACTCCAAATCTAGCATGTTTCCCACTCTACCATGTTTCCTTTGTCAATTTTCAGATGGACATTTGATTCACTGACATTAAAATGACATTTTCTTGAATTTTTTTTCAAAGTTTGATGGTTTTCTAGTAATTTGGGTTTTAGGCCTCATATCTTTCAGTATCCAGAATAAAACCAACAACTTCCACCAGGACAGTATGAGAAAACTATGTATTTTTTATTGCCCTCACATGAACATGCAGATGAGTTTGTATAGACTTTTGTTCTACCTGTTATTTTTATTTAAGAATTATTTGATATATTTTAGATGACTTCTTTGTTATAGTGCTGTACCTGGGCAATTTTGTGCCTTTTATAATGTCCACATATATATTCATAGTCCACTATGAAAGAGGATGAGGATCAGAAAATGGTTGAGGTATTTTTAGATGCAATGAATAAAAAAGGAAGAAGCCTGTTCTTACACTGTAAATTGGTGGGGTGAATTAGAAGAAGAGCTCAGAATAAATCAAACAGAAACTCAATTAAATATTTGGTGCTTTGAGTCACATTCTTTCACAATGAATCCTGCCAGCCATGTGTTTTAGAAAAGAAAAAGAAATATGTGAATCAATAGTTAAAACATATTCCTTGTCATCTAAACCTATTATTTTCTTTTATAAACTAATTTTATTTTTGTGTGATTCAAAGTTTATATGAAACAAACAATCTAAACTTGTCACTTTTGCAAATATTCCTCAGTGTTAAGACAGACAGCTATAATAGCTCAGGCACATGTCAAAATCATATAGGAAATTCATATCAAGTTTTAGGAAATAAGAAACAGTAGAGGTCTAAGTATACATTAGAGCTACAGTGAAAGACCTTGAAAAAAAATTAATGAAGCCATCAAGCTGGGGCAAGTAGAAAAATGATAAAAAATAGCACTGCACCCAAAACAGTTTAGCAAAAAGGGAATGTGGAGTGGGGGCTGGGAGACAGGGTTAAATTCAGTTTAATAATTAGTTGATAAATGTTTTTTTTTAAATTTTTCTTTGAATATGTTATAAGATAGCCACATATAAGGTAGAGAAAATACCTAAAGTAAAATAATAAATTAAAGTAATCTCAACCTATATCCTTTTCAGTAAATGTCTGTCAAGTTCCTACTATGTGGTAGATGCTGGGAATAAAAGGACAAAGATGAAATCAGTCTCTGCTTTCAAGAAGCTTACACTCTGTGTGTGTGTGTGTGTGTGTGTGTGTAAACAATGGGCACACACATAAAGAAGAAACAAAACTGAAGTTTTTTGACAAGAGGAAAGTGATATTTTTGAAGTATTAATCTGGTGTCAGTAGAAAGTACAAATTGCAGGGGATGGAAACAAAGAGGGAAAGATGGAAGACTAATAATGATGGTGCTCATCATCATTATCATCAACCCATTTATGTATTAGGTGTGGGCAAGCCCTTTGCTCTAGGATGGTGTCAGTGAAAATGGAAAAGAAAAGATGAATGGATGGATGGGAAATATTTCATAATTAACTTTGGTGGTTTGAATTATATGCAGTCAAATATATCTTAGATCATTAATTTATTAGTTTTTAAGTGGGTTTGAGTCTGACTTGTTATTAATAACTTCCACTGTCAAGGTGAGTGAGGCAGCTAAGGTGAGAAGTGAGAATACTGGAATTGGAAACAAAGGACCTGGGTTTGAATTGTAGGTTCTGCTATATAACGATCTGTGTGTCATTGAGCAAATTACTCCTTTGCTCTGAACCTTGGGTACCTCATTAAAAAATAATGGGGTTAGAGTAAATGATCTCAAAGATCTTTTCAATTTCCAGAAATCCAACTAATTCACTACTAGGGCTATTAGTTCACTTTAGATGTTTCTAAATTGCTTGCATCTCATTTATTTATTTCATTGCCTTACAAACACAAGAATGTAAGTTATGTTGAGTATAAAGTGATTGAAAGCTTAGTATGATATTTTTAGTCAACACACATTTTACTTAAACATTTTTTCAAACTAATTTCTTTGCAAACTAATATTTATTTTCAAACTAATTCCCAAAGCTATATTTTTAAATCATACAATCTGAGGAGCTTAACAAGCTCTGAAATTTAAAAACAAAACAAACAAAAAACTTCTGCTAACTTCTCCTTCCCTGCTGTCTACAGGCATACCCAGGTGTGTCTTAAAAAAACCATCAATTGACCCTGCCACTCTATGTGACCATGTCCTCTCTTTCACCCAGAGTCATTTACACTCGCTGCCTCTACTTTCTTAGTATCTACTCATTTCTCAACCCCTTGAAATCTGGCTTCCAAGGCCACCACTTTACTGAAGGTGAACTCTCAATGGTTAAGAACTTCCTCTCAGCTGTTACACTTGATAGTCTTTTCTTGGTCCTCATTTTCTTTGACGTTTCTGAAGCTTTTGCTATTGTTGATCCCTTCCCTTCTGTCTTCCATTAGATTATAACCTCCTAGCTCTCCTTCTAACTGTTTGGCTATTCCTCACTCATGTGACCAAGCATTTGCTATAAACACCTCTTATTCTGCAGATGACTCAGTGGATAGAGCACTGGGCCTGAAAGCAGGAAGACTCATCTTCCTGAATTCAAATCAGGCCTCAGACAGTTACTTAGCTCTATAATTCTGAGCGAATCACTTAACCCTGTTTCCCTCAGTTTCTCATCTGTAAGATGAGGTGGAGAAGGAAATGACAAATAACTCCAGTATCTTTGCCAAGAAAACCCCAAATGGAGTCAGGGGGAGTCAGACACAACTGAAAAATGACTGAACAACCACAAATTCTGCAGACACTGTGATAGGGGTTGAGGATACAAATGAAACAGTCCCTGCTTCTTTCTTCATTACTATCCATATCTTGTCACCTCTTTATGTGTGTTTGGAACTCTCTTCTTCTCCATCTTTGTACTCTTGCTCAGTGATCTCAGCTGCTTCTATGTGATTATTTATTAGCATTATGAAGAGGACTTTCAAATCTCTCTTGATCCCTAGCATTAGACCTTTAACCACTGGGCACTCCAGCCTGAATATCCCAGTGACATCTTAAGCTTTACATATTCAAAATGGAACCAATCATTTTCTCTCTTTAAATAGCCTCTCCTTTTTTGTTGAGTATACAGCTATTCTCCCAGTTAACATAACCTCCTCATGTCTGCCTCTCACAATCCTCAACTTCCTTCAAAATTTACCTGCAGAGCTAACTCCTCAAGGTTCCACTTAAAGTTGCCTCAAAATAATACAATTTGCTTTTGCCAGTTAGACATGGCCTTTATGTAATCTTTTCCCTGAGCCACCATTTCAGCAACTAAATCATAAGATTATAGATTTCATGCCAGAAGGGATGTAAGAGATCATCCAACCCCCTCATCTATAAAATGAAGAAGCTGAGGCCCCAAAAGATTAAGCTACTTGTTCAAGGTCACTTAGTAGATAATAGTCAAAACTTAATTTTCTGCACCCTTTTGTAAAGTGCTTTCACATATATTAACTTATTTAAATCTTTACAACTTTGTGAGGATGGCAGTATGGGGAGTATTATCTTCATTATAAAGATGAGGAAGCTGATGACCCAGTTGCTAATTTTTTTCTCCTTTGCATTTTATCGTATTGTGTTTATCTAAGTGCATGCTGTATTCACCCACTAGACAGAATATAAGTTAGTCAAGGGAAAAAACACTTTTATACAACTAACACATAGCACAGGACTTCCTACAAAATAGGTGCTTAATAATGATTTGACTAATGGAATTAAACTGACAGTACGATGTAGTGCGGTAGAAAGATGGCTGAATTTGGAGTCAGAGGTCTGGGTTCAAATCCTACCTTTGTGATTAGTCATAAGACCTTGGGCATATCATATTACCTTTCTGGGCCTAAGCTTCTTTATCTGTGAAGTGATGGGATTAAGTTGATTATTACTAAGGTCTGTTGCAACTCAAAAATCTATAATTTATGAATTATTTCCTGAAATGATGTTTGGGCACAAGATTCAGTAAAGACCTCTATTATATTAGAAAAAAATAATTATATTATTCTGGAAATTCAAAAGTATGTTTATGTGACTTCAAAATTAAATTGTTCCATCCAATCATTTCAATCTAATAGCCAGTTCAGTAAATAAAAGCCTCTTAAATCTGCCATTTAACTGTACTTTACAGCTGTTCGGTTCAGCTGGCCATTAGTATATTGGAAAATGTCCTGGTGCAGGACTGAAATCCCTGAGCTCAAAGCCTAACTCTGCCATCTTAGCAGTTGGGAGATAATCCCACCTACTCCAGGGAGCGTTCCCCAGTCCTTCTTAATTTCAATGCCTTCCCTCTGTTAATTATTTTCTATTGATCCTGTATATAGCTTGTTTGTATGTATTCGTTTGCATGTTGCCTCTCCAATTACATTATAGGCCCTTTTGACAGCAGGGACTGTCCTTTGCCTCTTTTTGTATTCCTAATGCTTAGCACAATGCCTGGCACATATAAGGCACTTAATAAATGTTTATTGAATTGAATTAAATTGAATCTTAGGATATACACTGAACTTCAATTTACTTATATATAAAAGAGAGATAATAATCCTTGTATTATGTGCCACAGTGGATAGAACACTGGACTTGGACTCAGGAAGACTCTACTCTATGAGTTCAAATCTAGTCTCGAACACTTACTAGCTGTGGGACCCTGGACAAAGTCACTTAACCCCTTTTCCCTCAGTTCCTCAATGATAAAACAAACTGGAGAAAGAAATGGCAAACCACTTTAATATCGTTGCCAAGAAAACCTCAGATAAGGCCATGAAGACTAGGACATGACTGAAAAATGATTGAAAAACAACTATTCACCTCATAATGTTTTGAGAAATAAACTAACATATATGAAAGAACTTGGTAAACTATTAAGAATTATAGACACTTAAGTGTAGTGCCCTCTTGGGGGTATGCTCCAAACTGTAGTGTGGGTTTCCTGGCAGATGGCTTCCCCAGGTATAGGTAACCCTCTGAGTCTGCACTTCTAAAATGATGGCTCTTAAGCTCCCACCGCTGAATGTATCTCTTCTTTGTCAGCCAAAGGACGTGGTTAACTGAAAGTACAAGAATTTACCGAAACATCATAGTAAGAACGTTCCCTGACATAAACTTAGGGCACATTCTCTTGCAAACATATACACCATCAATGAGGAAAGGAAGCAATTATAGATGTTGCAGGTGCATGAGGAGCTGTAATGGCAACCACACTGGCATACCCAGGATGGCTGCTAGGGCAGGTTCTTTTATCTGCTTTACTAAGGAAAGATAGCTGTTTCAGGGGTCAACAGTCTTTCTTTTTTAATCACATAAAATAGAAACACAAGAAATACAGAAAAGAGAAATAAAAACCAACAGACAGGGCTCTACTGCCTGAATCAAAGCTTTATATCCACCACTGAATTGAGAGAGCCAAGGAGTCAAGGGTGGGGGTGGGGGTGTTCCAAACATACAGCCACTTAGAATCTCAACCAGGGAATTACATCTTTCTCATAAGTGAGCCTCCAAAGCAAAAGCTCACCTCTCAGAGTATATACTCTTTAGGCTCAGTGTCTAATTAGAAATTAACAAAAGGTATGCAAGCCTTCCTACAAGCAAACAAGCTCCCCTTAATGGACTCCACATGAGGCCTATTAATTGGCAGGGAAGATCTTACACACGTCCTCCCCAACCCCGCCCCATTAACATTACTGGAGCCTATGTGTGAGGAATGGATATGAATGGGTAGCACACATCTCCAGTGCTACTGGATCCCTGGTGTCCCTGTGCTTCTAAATAAGTGAGACATCTTTGCTAGGTGTTTCTTTGAGTTCCCTTGTTCTCATTTGAGTGCCTACTTGGATGGAGAAATAGCCTGATCTTTTCAAGGAACCCTGGTCTGCTGGCTTACTATCATGTTCAAAACCTCCATCTTTTTCCTAAACTGAAATCTGTGGCTAGGGAACTGCTAATTTTTTTTTTCAGGAAGCACTAAAAACAGTTTCAGAAAGAGCCACTGAAAAACCTATCTAGTTCAGTTTCCTTAAAATCTTGGTTTTGAAGCTTGCTGTCTCATAAGCTGTAGAATCCTTGATCCAAGCACCACCCCTTTGTCTATGAACCTTTCAACACAGAAATTTGAGGTTTAGGAAGCAATGTCCTTGCTTTACTCCTAAGATTGTGTGCAAGTACTGTTTCTGAGAATCCTGTGTTTCTGCCACAGAATTCCATTGCTGAAGGGGAAGAGAGAAACCTCCATTGTCTTTGCTGTAAGAATAATCCAACCCTTAAGCATTTATACATCCTCACTTTAAAGGGGACTGTCTTGTCGATTCTCCCCTTAATCAACTTGACCAGGTCCTCATTCCTAAATTCCATCTATTTGCTTGCTTACACCAATAAGTGGGAGGAAAAAGCTACAATCTTCCCTCAGAGGAAAGCCACACAGCTCCATCTCTTGGCCCCTCCACTGAAAAACCAACACTACCACAAACTCTAAATGGACCACTTACCTTACTTTGCACTTGATCAAAGGCTCCTATTCACCTCCTGTCACATCAATTACTATTGTCTCATTAAGTTAAAATAGGCAAGCTCTCAGCCCTGTACAGAATCGGTGAAGAGTAATTATTTTGTACTGCTGGTATAATTTTTTTTTAAATTCCCAATTAATTTTCTCCTGACAATTAAAAAGCTTATTTTTCCAAAGGAAAATTACTTATTGCTCGTCATCATGTGTAGGCAAGGTCATCCACCATGTTCAAGTGAATCAGGAACTTAAATTTTAATAAATCTATAAAATCATTTTTCTTTAGTGCAGTTGTTTTGGGATTTAATTTAAAGGCACCTTTTGAAAAAGGTCCTTTTAAAAATAAGTCATCATCAACCAACTTCTGGTGGTAAAATCTCTTGAAGAAAAGATTTGCTTGAGAACATTTTCATTTGTTGCTCAGCATCTGATACTAAACTAACTTTATGTTTTAATGTCTACACAGATCATTGAGAGGAACATAGATATTTTAATAATAAAACATTTAATGTGAATGATTTCTATATATACATATATATATAAATATATATCACATCATAACATACAGGCAGCTATATTGCCATTAACTTTGTGGTCAACTAGTGTTTGTGAGTTGCTGGCAACTATTGTCTGATGATGAAATTCATATGTAGTGAAAATTTCTGCCATTAGAATGTAGATGGATGAGGCAAATTTTGTCATACATTTCACGAGACCAGCTCCCATGAATCATACTATACTTAATGTTCTCGTAATGGCAGATCTGTGACCTTTGCTCACTGAAATGTTTATATCTCCCTTCACATTGCACATTTAACAAACCAATCAGAGAGATCATAGTCCAAATCCACACGGATGATGACTCTTAAAGAAGACAGGAAGGACATGGCTCATCAGAACTCTATTGTTTCATTGCCCAGCTTGTGTTTGATATTTTCTTTCTTTTTATTGCTGCTTTGAAATATATTGTTAATAACGAGACTAAAACTAATTAATCTCAAGCTTATATTTGAATCTTTTTCTTTTTAATTGAATCTGCCTTAGATTCAATGATTGAGCTATCACAAGAGAGAGATAAGTATCTGAATGCGTGGTATAAAAAATTCAACATTCATTGGAACTCTCATTTTCCTAATCTCTATTATGCAGAAGTCTCTTTTATCCCTGGTAGCAGTGGTAGTGATGAGTGGTATTGCACTGAGGTCAGGACTTCCTTTCACCAATATCTATATGTTGTTATGTCCAATGAGAGTCAAAGAAATACCCTTCCAAAGAAGAAACAGAAGGCCAGCACTTTGTTGTTGTACTCAGACTTTTATATCAGATCAATGGAACCAATAATATTGGATTACAACTGAGCCTATGTATTTCTTGTCCATTTCCTTTTACAAATTTGCCACTAGAGGCCTTTCTGTCTTTCTCCTGTTGTCAAATAGATATCAGTGTAACTCCCTGGTTATCTTTCACTCTAACCAAGTGACCAGCCCATATTTTTTTTTTCAATTGTATATTTACCTGATAACACCATTAATTCCAGTTCTCTCTCATAATTCCTCATTTATAATATCTTCTAACCTGTTCACATGTGGCATGTTTCTCTCCATTGCCTACTGGATAATATTAATTTTTCACACTTCAGAGACTATATTGGAGAGTATTTTTTTTTTTGAGACTGGGTTTCTCCATTTCACCCAGACTGGAAGTATAGCAGCCACCCAGGAGCCTGATCCCAGTACTGATCTGTGCAGAAGCTTTAACATGTTCCATTTTCTGTCCCAGTCTGATTTGCCTCTCCTTGGGCATCTTGGTGGCTCTCTGCTTCTAGGAGGTCACTGTATTGGTGCTGGACCTAGTGGGAATGCTTGACCAGCTTTAGACTCACTGTAGCTCAGAACTCCTGAACTCAAGAGATCCATCAACCTCAGCTTCCCAGAGTAGCAGAGATTATAGGCATGGGCTACCACCCTTTATCAACTGATTATGATGATACATTCTTCGACCCTAGTTCTTTCTCTCTTTCCATGCTTTCAAATTAAACTTTGTTTCTGGAAAATGTTTGAATGAACTTGCAATAGCACTCTGTCCTTGGGTAAAGGATAAAATATTCTTCTTTTACCTCCTTCTCTAGGTGAATACCCAAGAGGCATATTTCTATGGGCTTGCTAACAATCAGTTCTCCTCAATGAAGCACAGTATTCTATAAAAATGGCAACCCCAGGATGTGTCCTACACAAATTTGCCCTTTTAAAACCTATTTATAAACTATTATAGGAGGAGAATGCTGATTGTGGCAGGTTCTGAGTTATGCCAATGCTATGGAGTTATGTCACTTGAAATCTCTTAGGATGACCCTATTCAATGACACAATATGTCACTTTTAATTTCCTTCCCATACCTATGAATAGGGAAATCCTGATTCAGAGGCTTAAGTAGCAACTTGGAAACCAAGGGGCATTGAATACACTTCACATCAATTTTAATGATAGCTATAGCCGTATTTGAAATCCTGGGGAAAGTCGTCAATATCTCACTGCCTCATTTTCTTTAGCTACAAAATGAAGACAATGGAATGTCATCCTTTCCCAAAGTCTGAGAAATATTCATGTAAATATACATGTAATTCCAATTTTCTTACTTGTTTTTTCCCCATTAATTTTTTCTTAGCTTTCAGACACAGATCATTAATGCTACAATCCAGTTTGTCTTTTGCATGTTGGTACTTTGAATTCTTGTGGTTTTGGAGGGAAATATTTCATACTGAATTGTTTTGGACCTATCCAGCACAAAAAGTTAAAATGACATGTTAACACTGCAATTTCCTCTGGGAAAAAAATCCTTTCATACAAACTCCCACAAAAACAAAACAAAACAACCTGCCCCCCAACAACAACCATGAAACAACTGTTAAGAATGCATTTTAATGCATTTATTTTGTTTTTGAGATCCTGGAGCAGTCATTTTAATAGAAATGTAAAAATCCCTGAATCCAAGTAGCTTCTTGCTGGTCAGATTGCTGCATTGGCTAAGTAGAGAGAGAAAGGCAAAATCCCCTTAAGTGTAAAACCACTTTGTTACTGTCTAGATTTGAGAAGTTCTCTTGAGACTTCAGTTATGGGACAAGGATTTTCTGCCATGGGAAATGTGCCAACCACACAACAGAACCTGTGGCACAGGCAATGCAATAGCACATTTGAAGGAAAGGGAAACCCATTAGATTCTTGAAACAGTAAGAAAGAGTAGTAGGATTTAAAGAGATAATTATTTGGATCAAAAGTGTATCTGTGTGTGTGTGGTGCATGCATATGCGTGCACACACACATACACACACAGATATGCTTTTGGTCTAAATGATTACATATATATATACATACGTGATATTTGTCTCAGTGATGGTTTCAAAATTTCCAGAATTTACCGATGCTGAAAACACTAGATACGCCTTCTTTTGTGGCCTGGGTATGGTAATGAGGGCTCTCTTAAATGGCCCATATTTAAAACACCACCTCCATTATATAAATGCATTGTATTATACAGCAGTGATATATTGTTCCGAGTGCATAAAACAGGTTGCTGAACCATTTTTTTCTCATAAGCCAATTTTATAATAACTATGTACATTCAAGTATATTGCCTTTTCCAAGCTTATGCCCTAAGTTCAGACCCAGAAGGAGATGGGAGAAACTTGGAAGCATATTGTTACTTTGATTTTTTCCATAATGCTCCCTAACCTTTAACTCAGGGCTTTCTATGCAGCTAGAACTGTATGTGGCATGGCAGCAAGGTTTGGTATGGCTAATACCCATCTAGAAGCATCAGCTTGGAGATTTTGCCTTTTTTCTGTCATGATACTAATGAGTCCATGGAAGAAAGTACTACCTTCACCTATATTCACTAGAATAGTTATAAGGATTTTGAAGGGCACTTCTAGACAGGCTGAATGGCTTGTGGAGTCTTGAATAATCTCTGTATTCAAATAATTCTGCAAAGACCATCATAAGCTTACCAGTATGGTTGGAGTGCTGGGTTGTAAGCTCCTTGAGTGAAGAGTTTTCTTGCCCTTTTATATACTCCACAGATGGTGCTCAATAATGCTGATTAATTTCATTACTTTAGTGAAGTTCATCTAAACCAGGGTTTCTTAATAACTTCAAGGACTCTGTGAATTTGGATGGGAAAAATTATACTTTTATTTTTGTTAACCTTTATTTCCTCTCAATCAGTCAACAAGCATTTATTATATTTTATGCCAGGCTCTATGCTAAGCACTGGAAATATGAGTGGAAAGGGAGCCCTTGACCTCAAGGAACTTGTACTCTGATGGGGGAAGACAAGAAAAGAAAGCTGAAAAGGGGTTTAGGGGAAGGAAGGAGATAAAGGTACCTGGGTTAGGGATGGTAGAGGAAATCCAGAGTAGTACAGACTATAGGGGAAAGAGACATGACTGGCCCGAATTAAAACAGAGGTTCTGGGAGGAGTTATCCAATCAAAGAGAGAAGGGTGCAGGGCAAAGGATACTTCCAATGTGTGGATTCCAGGACTGGAGTGAGGCTTCTGGATGAGGAGCAGAGGCACAGTAGAGGAAGTCTAGAGTATAGCGCTGTAGAGGAATATAATAAAAACATCATCCTGACAAGTGGTCCCTAGGCTTCACCAGACTGCCAAAGGAGTCTTTGGCCAAAAACAAGTTAAGAACCCTAACCTTGATCTAGAGCATAGAGTATATTGGGTTGTTTCTTGAAGGACCACATTTGAAGGAGTATGGGGCTGAATGACTGCTATACATGTACTGGAAACTATGTAGATGGTAATAAAGACATTAAGAGAAAAGGGAGAGGAAGAGGAGTTTCCAACACTGCTGCCACAACTCCTACCTCTGAAGCTTTTAAAGAACAGGTGAATTTCCTGGATATATATGTAGGAATTTCTTTTCTCACTTCTACCACCCCCTCTCCAAATTAATACAAATCAACAAATTTGTCTATACTTTCTATAATATTGCCATGACCAATAATAGAGTCTAAGAGGGATGTCATTTAAGTCATTTTTTCAGTCATGTTCAACTCTCTGTGACCCCATTTGGGGCTTTCTTGTTGAAGATATGGGAGCGGTTTTCCATTTCCTTCTCCAGCTCATTTTACAGATGAGGAAACTGAAGCAAACAGGGTTAAGTGACTTGCCCAGAGACATACAACTAGCAAGTGTCTGAGACTGATGAGTCTTCCTGATGCCAGGCCTCCCACTCTAACCACTGTATCACCTGGCTGCCCTGTGGAATATTGAAAACTGAGATAATAGAATACAGACCTTTTCATATCCAAGAGAGAATTAATTAAATTCACTGAGGATCTGGAAGGGACTTAGACAATTCTTTTTCTCTCTATAAAGCCAACCCACTTCTGCTGTCTATCATTATAGTTATCAAGAAAGAAACCAATTAGGAAATTAAGAGGATGCCCATCAATCAGGGAATGGCTGAACAAGTTGTGGTATATGAATGTAATGGAATACTATTATGCTATATGAAATTATGAGCAAGCTGATTTCAGAAAACAAAACAACCTTGAAAGATTTACATGAACTGATATTGAGTGAAGTGAGCAGAACCAGAACATTGTACATAGCAACAGCAACATTGTGCAATGATTAACTATGATAGACTTAGCTCTTCTTAGTAATGCAATGATCCAAGCTAATTCCAAAAGATTCATGATGGAAAATGCTAACCACACCCAGAGAAAGAACTATGGAGTCTGAATGCAGACTGAAGCATAGTATTTTTATTCTTTTTGTTTTTGTTTTCATGGTTTTTCCCTTTTGTTCTGATTCTTCTTTCACAACATGACCAACGTGGAAATATGTTTAACTTGATTGCATGTATATAACCAATATCAGATTGATTTCTCCCTTGGGGCAGAGGGAAGGAAAGGAATGAGGGAGAAAAATTTGGAACTCAAAATTATACAAAAATGAATATTGAAAACTATCTTTACATGTAATTGAAAAAAAAACCCATTAAGGAGACAAAAAAAGAAACCAATTACTTTGGAAGAGAGTTAGGAGGATATAATAGCTGTAATGTCATGTGGATGAGGGGTCTGCCATGGGTTTCCAGGTTCCCTAAGGCAGAACTAGAAGTATAGAGAGACGAATCTTAATAAGATTTAAGTAGGTGATCAGGAGAACTCCCCCAATTTGCTGGACTAGGGGATCTCCTATGGATCTAATCACACACACTCTGGCTCCATGGGAAGGGTCATGTGCTGTGTCTCAGTTCTGAAGGATGTTTACTTAGGGATAATGTAACAATGCCTTATTGTTTCTTATGCCTGGGGATTGTGTCAGAGATGGCTGGCAATCCAGCAAGGAAAGGAAGGAAAAACCTTCCTAATAGTCAGAACTATCTAAAAGTGCAGTGGGCTTCCTCAAGACATAATGAGTCCTTCATCCTAAGAGATGTCCGAATAGAAGGTGGATGATGACTTGGGAAATCTCCCTGGTCCCTTCCACCTGTTAAGTTTCCTTGGTTCATGAGTTTGACATTAACTGGGATATTCTGACAGGGGTGTGCTGGAACTGGCTCAGATTGACTCCTAAGTATTGTAAATTTTTAGTGTGAGCATTTGCATCTTGGAAAATAGCAAACACCACAAATCAGAGCTTGATTTATTGCTTTGCTGATTGTCTAGAGTAGACTAAAGAAAGTGATGGAGAAAATGTTAATAATGAGGATTCAACTTAAAAGTGCGTCATGAGTACCCCCACTCTTTTTTCCCCTCAAAGACCTGCTCATTAAATATTTATCAGCACACTCCTGGATGCACACAAACATACATACATACACACACACATATATATACGCCCACACATAATACATATATACACAAATATGTATATATATGTATATATAAACATTTTAAAATTTTAATTTGTTTTATTCAGAACTTAAGAAATAAAATAAGCATTTCTATAATATAGAATAGAAAAATATGATTACATATGAAACTGCAAATTATGTACAATTTGCTATTCCTTTTAAATATATGTATATATATATAATAAAGTTATCATGTAACTTTTTTCTTTTATCCTCCCCAACCCCTACCATAGAGATAGCTACCGTTAGACACAAATATTCTATATATATATGTATATATATATATACACACACACACATATATATATCTGTAAAATGATTAGATAGAATTTTTTTTATTCTGCAGGAAGCTTTAGAGACCCCATGGGAGATCTGTTCTAGGATCCTCCCAAAACAATGGGATTTACCTTGTTGTGAGACTAAGTATATGTGCTTCTCTGTTGGTTATGTACCCTAGGTACCCTTAAGCTGTCTCAAGGCACTCATGTTCTCTCTCTCCTGTTCTACTCCTGCCCAGAACCTTTTTCTCCACACTGCAAGGTGGGAAAAGGGCCCTTAAAACATCATATCACATATTTTCTGATTTAAAAAAAGGTCTATATTGAGATCTTTTTTCTCAATTCCTTTCTGGGAACCATTCCATAAAATTGGGAGAAAGGACTGAAATGGAGGGGGAAATGTGCTGTTGATATTATAAAGTATTTTGTAACATAGCCAGTTCCCAATAATGCAGCATTAAAAAGTTCCTTATGAATCTTTAAGGTGGTTTGGCTCCTTATAAGCAGCTTCCACCCTGGAGACATGGACAACAGGGTTGGACCACTCACTGCAGAATATTTTACAAAAAAAGAATCTTTTACTACCTAGAGAAAAAGGAGTGACCCTGAATAGCCTCTTAAAGCTTTTTTCAGACCTATGATTCTTATTACTATTTGCTATTCTACATTCTCTGGCTAAAATCCTTCTCCTTAGGTGCCTCTCAGTGAGCCTGACTATGGTAACATCAGATTTTCTGAGTGCCCTGTTATCTAAAATGGATTAAAAGTCAAGTGGGAGTACTGATCCATTACTGACATGTTGGTTTGAGGAATACTAACCCTGCTTGCTGCCTCTAGCATTCAGATGGGAGCAACAACCCCCAGGTTTATCCTGATTTCCTAGAATCTATTCAGGATGGTAGGTTATTCCATATTCTTCTCCCCTCCAGAATGGTATTATTATTTGTTACTTTGCCATATTTTCATGTTTAAAAACAGAGACCACGCCAAAAAGAAGTTTATTAGAAAACCCTTATGTGGTGGGCATTTTTGATTTGGAGTACTCTCTTGCTGAAATGGTTACTTCATGAATTCTGCAGAGGTGAATAGAAAGTGGCTTAGTATTATGTTCTTGGGGCAGCCTCTGCCATCTGCATGTACCATGCACCAACAGTACACTAATTGAAAAAAGCCATGCCTATTCAAGTGAAGGCTGAATGGCTATGATTTGATTCAATCCATTACCAAGCTTTTTTGATGGAGGAAGCAGCTGGTGGGTATATACCACTTATCTTGCTTGCCAGAGAGACTCTTGCCCAATCAGTTATAAAGATGATTAAACTTGTTCAGAACTTAGTGTTCAGAATCAGTTTCACTTAGGAGAACTGTTTCATCTAGTTTCTTCTCTTCAAGAAGCTGAATACATTATATAACTAGAAACTGAAAATACTTGTATCACCCTGTACCTCAACTCAGAAATTATATGTGAATTTTGCTGGACCTGACTTCTTAGTAGTTAACTAATGTACTATTTCTTTCATACAAAGATACTTTCATAGCCCTACATCAACAATATATGTGTTGAGCTATTTTTCCAGAGGGATTATTTCTTCCTGATCATCACCTGCTTCTCTCCTTTCCTTCCTTTGACAGGAGGCCTGTATTTGAAAGACACTTGCCCAAGATTTAGGGTAGAGTCTAGGAACATAGGACTAAGCAAAATTAATGGGCTTGTCATAGAATTGAGTCAGGTTCTTTGAGTCTAGTCTACAAAATTAACCAGTCATCCACCATACGTATGCTGTTTACAATCATATTTCAACAGAACATGAATATCCTAAAGAGTAATTATCTAATCCAATCCAGTTCAATATAAACTTATTAATCATCTAATTTTTGAATTTATGCAAAGCATTGTGCAAGGTACCACTGGGAATACAAAGATGAAAAATAAAAACAGTTCCTGCCTTAAAGGTATTTACATTTAGTTTACATTTAAATCATGCTGTTTATATGACAATTGAGGGGAAGACAAAGTCCATTTTACTAGTCTAGAAATGTTGCCCATTTGGCAGCAATGATTATTTATGAGAAGAGATCTGAATGCAGGGAAAGTGAGGCAAAAAAGTACTAGTCTGCTTTAAAGCAAATAATCAAAATATATATATATATATATATTTTAAATTTATTTTTTTTGCAGGGGGAAAGGCAGGGCAATTGGGGTTAAGTGACTTGCCCAAGGTCACACAGCTAGTAAACGTGTCAAGTGTCTGAAGTCGGATTTGAACTCAGGTCCTTCTGACTCCAGGGCTGGCTATGCGCCACCTAGCTGCCCCCAAAATATATTTTGAAAAAAGTAGTACGCTAGAATTATAGAACAGTAGATATGAAAGGGATGTTAGAGGCTCGGTAGGGGAACCATACCACTTAAGAGAAAGAAATTGAAACTCACAGCATGAGGTCATTTGTCCAAAGTACCACAAGTAATCACTGGCAGATAAAGAATTAGAACATGTGTCTCTTGACTCCTGATCCAGTGTACTTTAAGGGAAAGAAAAATCATACCCTCACACTCTCTCCATAAACTATACACACACATTTTTTCATCTGTGTATATGGATATACAAAGTGTATATATGAAGTTTATGTATATATTTTATAAATTCATATATATTTATATGAGAGAGAGAGACAGACAGAGAGAGAGAGAGAGAGAGAGAGAGAGAGAGAGAGAGGGAGAGAGGGAGAGGGAGAAAGAAAAGAGACAGAAAGGTGACTTAAATGTTCTTTATATATATATGTATATATATATATATATATATATACACACATACCTATACCTATACCTATATATATATACATACAGAGAGAGAGAGAGACACACACACACAAACAAACACATGTACCCTGTTACATCATTTTGATTAAGTTTGTACTTTCATGATGAGGCCACTATAGTTAAATAGTGTGTGATGATTTATCAAATAAGGGAGGGAATTGGGGGATAGATAGTAACAAAGTTGATTTAATTAAGAAAATGATCTGTGTACATAATATGTTTAGATTTTTATTGCATTTTATTTAAATGTTCTATTTGTTTTAATCAGCCAAAATCCACCTTCTTGCCTTCCTATCCCTCCCTAGCCACCCCTACCCCAAATTGAAGATAGAAAAACACAAAGTACGTTACAATCATGTATAGTCAATCAAAACAATTTTCTATGTTGGCCATGTTTTTAAAAAGTCTCATTCTGCATTCTGAGTCTTTCACTTCTCTATCAGGAAAGGGGTAGCATGTTTCCTCATTAGTCTTCTGGAATCCTCAAAAGAGTTTAGCACAATGATATTCCATCACATAAATGTATACAAATTGTATATAAATACACAATAACGTTTTTTGCTATTCCCCAATTTTTGAATACTCCTTCATATTCCCATTCTCTGCCATCCCCAAAAGGGCTATCAATATTTTTGTACATATTTTGTAACTTTCTTAGGGTTTATTTTGTTTAGATCTAGTTCCTTTAATTAACCTACCCTCCACCTAATTCTCCCTCCCCCACTTCTTCCCTTTTCCTCTTAGTTTCTTGTTGAGTGAAACGGATTTTTGTACCCAAGTCTACGTGTGTGTGTGACCAGTTCAGGTGAGAGTGATGTTCAACTGTCAGTCACTCCATACTGCCCCCCTGCTTCTTGTTTGTATAGATGTTTATGTCTGTCTCATAATTATGTAAGGTAATTTTCCCTAACATTCCTTTCTATTCCCTCTCACACTTTCCCCTCTTACATCTCCCTACTGCCTGTCCTTTCTTTCTGTTCTTTTCTTAAGATCATCAGGACACAACAGAACAACTTCCAGGCCTTATTTAATTGGACTTCTTCTATGTACCTGGATGATAATAGGGTTCAGAGGGGATACATCATCCCTTATTTGAATGTATAATTTCCCCATATTTGAATATGGGTCATGCATCCTTGTTCAGTCCTTTATCATTTCATTCATGTTTACCTTTTTATATTTCTCTTAACTCCTGTGTTTGAACTTTAAAGTTTCTCCACAGGTCTGGTTTTTCATCAGGACTGCTTAGAAGTTTTCTATTTCATGAAAGGTTCATTTTTTCCTCTCTGTAGCATTACACTCAATTTTACTGTGTAAGTCATTCTTGGTTGTGAGGCCATATTTTTTTTCTTCTGAAATGTCATATTCCAAGTTCTCTACCCCTTTATAATGGTGAATGCTCTAGATTTTGGTTTTTATGTTCCTGGGAATTTTCAGTAACCAGTGGATTCTTTCTATTTCTACTTTGCCCTTTGTTCTCAAGAAATCTGGAAAATTTTCTTTTTGGACTTTTTGAAACATGATATTTAGGCTCTTTTTTTGTCTTAACGTTCTGATAGTCCAATGACTTAAATTTTTTCTCTTTAAACTGTTTTTCAGGTTAGTTATTTTTGCCATGAGATAGCTTATATTTTACTTTATTATTTCAGTCTTTGAACTTTGTTTTACCATTTCTTATTGCCTTATGGAGTCATTGGCTTCTATTCTATTTTGTCTATTCTAATTTTGAGGGAGTTTGTTGCTTGAGTAAGGTTTTGTAACACTTATGTCAAGTTGTTAATTTCTTTTCCAATTGGTTATTCCATAGCTCTCATTTCTTTTCCAACTTTTTAAAAGTGCTCTCATTCCATTGATGAAAAACATTTTTAGCTCTTTTAAATAGAACATATCTCACCCAAAGTGGTGCTTATACTCTTGGTGGCTGGAGAAGACTTTTATCACATTGCCTCATTGTGCGAATGGCTGAATCATCAACCTATTGGAATCACCTCCAAATTTCTAAAAAAATCATTCCATTGGAAAAGGACTATTTATTACTATTCTTAAAGAACCAACCCATCCATAATTGAGAGAAGTGCTTTCCCATCAGTTTTATAATCTCCCAGAAGGATATCCAGGATGTATATAACCTCTGAAGGTATATAAAATCTCTGCTTTCTCCCTAGAAAGCTTTCCTTCATGAATCAGTGAAGAAAAGACTCAAACAATATGTTTGTACTTAAGTATAATTTTAAACTTCAACCCAACTATACTCCATGATGGAACAACAAAAAGTGCAATATCTAAAGTTATTATGCAATAGAAATTGAACCCTGGAAGGAAACAGTGACAAGAGCAACAGAGAGATTAGCTGAAAGTCACAGTGTCATCAGGTCCTCATCAGCCAAATGTCCACATCTGGAATGAAAAAAAGGTTATTTTTGTAGAAGTGCCAGAAATGATATATGTCTTTGGGTAGAACATACTTAGTTGATTACTCAAAAGAGAAATGAATGTTGACAGTTCTGTATTCATTAAAGTTCACTTGAACAATGGTCTGAAATTTTGCCAAAGGTCACACAGTAAAAGGACATTTTTCCGTTATACAACTGAAAGCTAGAACATCAGTTTTAAAAAAGGATGATTTTACGTGGAAATTTATTCCTACTTTTCATGCCTAATGGGATAGGCCTTGTTTCCTGTTAGTCTCCAACCCCTCAATACCCTACCTTCCCAACATACATATACTTTTCTCCCCCTCCCCCTGCCCTGTATTTTGAACAATAGAACACAAATCCTGGGCAGAGCAGAAGGGAGATGATTAATCCATTTTTTCAAGCAGAGTATCCCTACATGTGGGATGTCAATGACATATCCAGATTGTTGCTTTGATTTTAAATAATCTCCTTTGGAATGATAAATTATTTCCTAAAAACACATTTTGGATTTAATTCTATTTTCTGCAGAGACTATGAGGATTTAAACTTGCACTTTATGTGGTGGGTTTTTTCTTGTTGTTTTCAGACATATCCCATTAAATGGAAAGGCACATAAAATGTTCATTTTGTAATACAATGTGATATGTCTTTGGAGACTGACTTGTTTCTTATAACATGAATTGATTATCTATTCTTCACATATTCTATTAAAATCTTTCCATTCTGGTAGATGAAGAGAGATGAAGTATTAAGTTAACTTATTTTAGAAAATGTTATTCAATGTTGGCTATTTTCATAGCAGGGCAATTAACTGTTTTGTGCTGAATCTTATTAAGGCACTATTTACATACGACAGGTATTTCTTATGTTATTTGAACAAAAGTGGTTGGTTCCTTTTTGTTCAATCACTTTTCTACCTTATTTATGCTAACTCTGTAAAATGAAAGCTTCTTGAGAGCAGGTATTGTGTTGGGGTGTATGTGTGTGTGTGTGTGTGTGTGTGTGTGTGTATCCTCACATCCTAGTACAGTGCCTTTCCCATAGTAAGCTCTTAATAAATGGTCATTGAATTTTAGTTTGAATGGAGAGAGAGGTATATTACTCTAAATTTATTTGAATGGGCAATCCAGAATCCAGATGAGGAAACCTAATTTATGCATAACAGCCCAAATTTAAACACTTATCTCTGGTCCTGGGTGAAGGTCTTTTGTTTTCATCAAGCAACTTAATTAATTTAAATATGGCTCTAAAGAGTCATGAGGCAGACACAAAAAGGAACATGCTGATTAACTGCTAATTAAACATTTTCCTGTCTGCCTCCTTTCATTAAGGCAGAACCCACCACTTTGATTGCTTTGGTATTTTCAGAGTGTGGATCAAGGTCCCTCATGAAAGTAGTTGACTCACCCATTCTCAGCTACGAACAGTGACATTCAACTTGTAAAATCACAGCTGTAGTCGCACAGACTAACTATGCAAGTGTCATAATTCAAATTAGTCCATTTCCGCTGAATTCAACAAACATTTGTTAAGTATGCAAGGCACTGGGCAGGACATTTAATTAAAAAAACTGATGATATATATGTCTTCAAGGAGCTTAAATCCTATTTAATCAGGGTAGCGACTGAGTGAATTTAAAGGTAAGAATATTAAAGATACTGTAGAATTAGGATGGATATTGGCAACTGAGTGGATATGGGAAGTGGGATAGGTGAGAGGGAAGTGGCAAAGGTAACTTTCAGGTTTAGAGCTTGGATAACTGGAATGATAGTGATGCTATCTGTAGAAATAAGGAAGTTGGGCCAGGCTTTGTGGTGGTAGGGTTGACAGAGGAAGATAATGGGTTAAGTTTTAGCCTCTTCAGTTTGTGGTACTGGTAGGTAGGTACTCAGCTAGAGCCATCTACCAGGCAATTGGCTATGTGAGACTAGAGTTCATGGAAGAGATTAAAGCCAGATACATAAATGCCTACATGTCCAAATACACACATATCTAATATACTCTGTCTCTTGGTGTCTTTCTCTATGTCTCTGTCTATTCTCTTTGCCTCTCTCTCTGTTTTTTTATCTCTCTTTGTCTCTGTATCTCTTTTCCTCTTTCTTTCTTGTCAGAACCTTTGCAATATGCAGGGCCCAATTTCTCTTTAGGGAAATCTCTTATTTTCCTGTTTCATTGATATCACCTTGAAAACATGCGTAAATCACATAATAGCAGAGTGTGCTAACATCAGTTGTTTTCATAAGCAAATAAAATAAGGAAGAAAAATTTGGGGCAAGCCCTGAACCAACAAAATAATATTCACAAAAGAACTCTGGTAAAATAAAGGCACTCATTAACCTTTGCCCCAAAGGTATATTCAGTGTCTTAGACAATGACTATGACTCAGGAAGATTCCCAGAAAACTCTCCCTCCTGTGCTTCCATTGGTGTCAGACATTGCTCCTTGGCACAATTTCTTTTGAATGTCTGCACAGAGCCAAAGATGTAGCATCAGGTGTGTCACTCCTTGTCTTGGCTTCACAGTGCTCATCACCAACAAGCATCATCTCCCATCCTGATTCCTCCATAGTTCCCTATCAGGCACCATTAGGCACTGGTCTTTAGGTCCAAGTTGTTGTTGCAAAGAAAAGTTGTCAAGTTTCAGTGAGTGCACGGGGATGGAAGCAGTGTGAAAAGAAGGGATCTATAATTGGAAAGGGGGTTAACAATAATTCATAGCTCATAGAGGGCCCAAGGGAGGACAGAGGAAGAAATGTACTGGGCAAGAGGTAGGCTGAGGTTACTCAGGCTGAGAGTATCTGGACAGATAGAAATGGATAGGTTTTTTTTAACCTCAATAAATGGCAGGAGGTAAAAATTTGTTAGCTTTAGGTCAAAGACTAGGTGCTACAGTGGCTAGAGCCATGGTCAAGCAATTCGGAAGAACTGAATTCAAATCAGACCTCATACTTACTAGCTGTTTAACCCTGGGCAAGTCATTTACTTTCTGTTTGCTTAAGTTTCTTTGTCTGTAAAATGGGGATAATAATAGCACCAGGGTTGTTGTGAAGATTAAATAAGACACGCTTTTAAAACGCTTAGCACAACGTGTGGCACATAGTAAACACTATATAAATGTTAGCTATTATAAAGGGAGAAAAATGGAGAAAAGCTTATAAATTGCCTTCAAGAATATCATTAACATGTTGGCATGAAGATGCCCCTGCCATAGTGTCTTCCAAGTGAAACCTTCTCAGATTGAATGAAGAGAAGGGAGGATCAAGGCTTATGGCTACCATAAGGATCCTCAGGCAAAGGAGCCCTTTGTATGTTTATCTCCAGGAAGAACACCCTGTTAGTTAGAAGAACTGTTCTTTGCAGACAAGCCAAGGTGCTTAAATTTTGCAGCCACCAAAGGAAATGGTCCCTGATTTGTGCTTTATGGTCCTGATTTGTGGACTATAACGTACTTAGCTGGGAGGAATCAGTAATTTGAAAAGTGTTGTCCTCTTTCTGTATATACCATATTCAACCTCTTTTTTGGATGGTTGCCATTAGAATTCCATCAAAAAATCTCAGTTTAACTTTAGAAATTATGCTAAGGGATTCAAGGCATTTTTCTCTAGCTAATATCACTAGCTGAAGGTTGACCAGGGAGACAAAAAATTAGGAGTCCTTTTTTCCAATAGATCCTCAAACATCCCTATGCCTATGTCTAAAAGATGCCAAAACATAGCTAAATGTTAAAAAAGTTAATCAAATCACTTGTTTGGCATCCCAGAAACATTCAATGCTATTAAAATATTTAATTATATTATAGACTGAATCTCATTTTTTATTTTTTCCTTATAGTTGGATATGTTGATGTTCTATAGATTCAGTCTCTGTCTACCTCTGTACACACCAGAGGGACATTATCTATTTAATTACTGTTTGTATGTTTAAAGGGCAGTTAAATGGCACAGTATATAGAGTACCAGGCCTGGAGTTAGGAAGACTGATCTTCCTGAGTTCAAATCTGTCCTCAGCCACTTATTAGCTTCGTGAACCTGGGCAAGTCACTTAACCCTCTTTTCCTCAGTTTCGTCATCTGTAAAATGAGCTGGAAAAGGAAATGGCAAACCACTCCAATATCTTTGCCAAGAACACCCCAAATGGACTCACAAATAGTTATACATGACAGAAAAATGACTCAACAACAACTATGTTTATAAAATAAACTTAGACATCCAGATCTGATTGGCAATTAACTAGTTAACACAATGCTAACAGGTTACAACACCACGATTTTGGGGTTGGAAGAGATTCTATGCTCATTTAATACAACCCTAATAGTGCTACATACCTAAATACATACATAATATATCCAAAAAACATACCTAATAGGAATCTCCACTATAATATGCCCAATAAGTAGTATCTGTCTAGTCTGTACTTGAAGATCTCCACTGAAGGAGAACCCATCTTCTCCTAAGAAAGACAAATGTAATTTTGAATAACAGTAGTTCTTCAGAAGTTTATCCTACTATCAAGCCTAAATTTTCCTCTTTGCAACTTCTATCTGGTTCTGCATGCAGATCCAAATAGATCATATCTAATTTGTCTTCCACATGGCAACCATTCAAATACTTGAAGAAAACTCTTATGATCTCTTTCCCCTGTGCATTCTCCTTCTCTACCACCTTCTTGTGAGATTAATAACTTGTGTGTAATTCTTACGCGAACCCTACATTTGACTTGTTATTTTGCCATTCATTTCTGTTGGTCACTGTTGAGGAACAGGAAACTAGTGGAACCGAGGAGACTTGAGTTAATTCTTACATCCCCATAACACTAACCAATGTTGTTGTAAGCCAGACCTGGGGCACTCTGAGTTTACTTTGACCCCTCATGTATTGATGTGGGACCCACCTAAGGGCCCTCTGGGAAAGAAGTACATAAGAACTGTTTTGAAATTTTTGATGAACTACTCAGACTCCAGGAAATTTCCTTATTGGTGGCTTTTATTCAACTTAATTGAATGCTTAAGATTGCTGCATAGTTGGGTTTTTTAACCACCTAGCAGGTTGCTTTTATCTGCTTGGGTATTTTCATTAAAGAATTTGTTTATTTTGACCATCAGCTATTAGTGATCCATTGTCTCAGATGTGCAACTGTGAATGGGACAGTCACAAATATAACATGATTCTCATTCTTCTGATGGTAGAGTCAGGAATATAATTCTCATAGACATGCAACAGTATTGCTAGCAGCTTTGAACACAGAATTAAGACAATATCAATAATTTAGTACTCCAAAGGGATTCTACATAATCTAACCAGAAAATTAAATTTTTTGTTTATTTTGATCATAATGAGAATTGATTTCTCTCTAAATGACTCCTGCTGTTGTCTTGAACCAAGCTTAAGGGGATAGGCACATCATAGAAAACACACATTCTGAGGGAGTCAAAAAAATTGACTAGCATTTATTAAGCATCTGAGGGGCACAGAGCTAAGGACTAAGGATACAAAGAAAGAAAAAAAAACAGTCCTTCCTCTCAAGAAGCTCACAGGCTTACAAGAGAGACAACATGCAAGCAACTATGTATTTATTTACAGAATAAATTAAAGATAATCCCAGAGGGAAGGTACTAAAATTAATGAGCACTAGAAAAGTCTTCTTACTGGAGCTGAGACTTGAAAGAAGCCAAAGAAGACAGGAGACAGATATGAGGAGGGAAAGAATACCAGGCATAGGGGACAACCAATGAAAATGCACAGTCAGGAGAAGGGGTGTTTTGTGAGAGGAATAGCAAGGGGACTAGTGTCACTGGATCACAGAGTGTGCTGAGGAGGGTAAAATGCTAAAAACTAGAAAGATAAGAGACCAGGTTATGAAGGGCTTTAAAATGAAAACAAGGGATCTTATATTTGATCTTGGAAGTTCGAGGGAGTCCCTGGTATTTATTGAGTAGTGGGGATAATGTGACATGGTCAAACCTGTACTTTAGGGAGATCACTTTGATAAATGAGTTAAGTTTGGACTGGAGTTGGGAGATACTTATGGCAGGCTGACCAACCAGCAGGCTATTGCAATCATCTGGGCATGAAGTGATAAAAACTTGTACCAGGCTGATGGCAATGTTAGGATTTGACATTTGATGGGCTATGGGAAGTGAATGAGTGTGAGTAGAAGTTGATGTCTAGGTTCTAACACTGGGTTTCTGGGAGGATGATAGTATACTTCATAGTAAAAGAGAAGTTAGGAAAAGAGAGTGTTGGGAGAGAGGGAAAGGTAATAAATTCAATTTTGGAATCTTGAGTTTATGGGACATTTACTTTGAGATATCCAATAAATAGATGGAGATGTACAAGAAAAGGTCATGAGAGAGGTTAGGACTTGACAAAATGATCTGGAACCATTTGCATTGAGATGATAATTGAATTGATGGAAACTGATGAGATCCCCAATGAAAAAGTATAGAGGGAAAAGAAAAGAGAACCCAGGATAGAGCCTTGGGGTATACCCACCATTTGTGCACATGCCATGGATAAATATTTAACAAAGGAGACAGAGAAGGAGAGGTCAGACAGGTAGGAGGATTACAAGAAGAAAACAGTGTCATAAAAAACCTAGAGATGAGAGTGCCTCAAAAAAAACCCATAATGATTGACAGTGTCAAAGACTGCAGAGAGGTAAAAAAAGATGAAGTTTGGAAAAGGCCATTACATTTGGCATTTAAATCATTGGTAACTTTGGAGAGAACAATTTTAGTTGAATGATGAGGTCAGCAGACAGACTGTAGAGGCTTGAGAGGGAGAGATAATGAAGTAGAGAGTTATTGTAGATGTCCTTCTCAAGGAATTTAGCCACAAAAGGCAGGAGAGATAAAGAACAACAACTGTATGAACAAATCAAACAAGTTTTTTTTTTGAGGATGGGAGAGATATGAATGTGTTTATAGGCAGTAGGGAAGCAGTTAGTAGAGAGATAAGTGAAAGAGTGGGGATCCTGGTGATCTATTAGAAGACAGGATGGAATGGGGTTACTTGTGCAAGTAGAAGGGTTTGCCTTGGTGAAGAGAAGAGCCACCTCATTATATAAGATAAGGAGGAGAAAATAGCTGAAGGAATATATGGAAGATTGAACCAATGTATATGGGGCATAAACATTTACTTTTTAAAGACATTTGTGTCTCTGGTTTCTGATAGTTCATGAAAGATGGCATGATTACAGGTACTATTTATGATTGATCTTCTGGTACAATAGTGATTTTTGTATGTTTGTTATACTGTGCCACATTAAAAAGAGTAACTTAATCCATTCAAATTATTTGTTAACGAATCAGCTCATGAACCAAGAAACTCTAGTAAGGGTATTTCCAAACTCATCCCATTCCAAAGGGAAGCCTTTATTTGACTGTGTGCTTATCAAAGATTGGGATAAAGGATTATAGGCTCAATATTATTGTCATGAAATTTGGCTAGCAAAGTATTTTAAGAATATTAAATATATGAAGAACCGGGACAGTGGTCATTGTATTATCTGCTTACTTGAATGAAGGAATGACTAGGAGCTGAATGTGTTGGGAACAACTGACAAATGGTTTTTGGAACCTGTAAATTTCCCTGAGCTTCTTTAGTTCATCTTGGTTTGGTTTTTCTTAAACCACAGATTACCTTCTGTTTTATTCTCTTTTGTTGTGGAGCACAGATGTTTAGCAGAATTAATAGAAAATTTTCTTTTAGAGATCCAAATGGTGCAGTGATCATTGGAAAATACATTTAGAGCTGGACTGTGCCTTAGGGACAATCATTTGACAGAGAGGAAATAACAGATCAAAGAATGGGAAGTGCCCTGTGTCACTGCTCACTTTCTTTGGTCACATTATGTACTGTTTTTTTTCTCCCATCTTTAGTGATGTTTTAAGAACATAGAAACATTGTTTTCACCAGTCAGTCCATTTCACTACTTAGTTGTACCACCATGTAGCAGCACTATCATATTTAGAAATGGCCTCTAATTCTGGCTAAATTTCCTCCTCTCTCATGAACTTTGTTTTTTTAAACTGTATTTTAATGTAATCGGTTTCCTTCTTCAATCCTCTTGTTTTATACATTAAAAAAGTGTTCTGAGAAGGGGTCCACAGGCTTCATTAGGATGCTAGAAGTGTCCATTACCCAGTTTCCTCTTCCCCCCCCACCCCAAAGTGGTTAGAAAACCCTGCTCTATAGCCTTAGTATTATGGAGTCCTATAGTGTCTGAGTTATTGGATAGCTAAAGGGCTTTTGACATCCTATATATTTTGACATCATATACTCTTCTGTTGTGGTCATTGATAGCAGTTATAGATCATTAAACTGGGCAAGAAAGTCTGCCTAAAATAAGAAACTGCAAATTAAATGGTGCCTGCTTTGGGTAGTAAGGAGGTGAGTGAAACATAGGACCCAGGCTACTGAATCATTAAAGTGCTCTTCTTTGACACAGTACTGCACATATTTCTCATCACTGACCTATACCTTTGTATCTGTACCTGAATTTGGCTTAAGCCTTTCACAAAAGTAATATTGCCTAACAGCCAAGTGTCTAAATCTTTCTTATGTTCCTAAACACATTGATCAGCCTCTGGTGGTTTGGACCCCTGATTCAATACTGAACGAGTTTCATGTTTCTGCCATGCTACTACTGTCAGCAAAATTTCACTCCTTATAAAACATATTGACAGCAATCCTACAATGGAGATCAATTCCCCGACATAGCATGATATCGCCCTGATTTCATTTGAAAGTGCAGCTAGGTAAACAAGACTATGCTATTGGTAACTGGTTATCTTTTGTATTGGTGGCATACCAGTGTCACATTCAATTTATTAGAAACTGTTGGGCATATCAGCTACTCAAAACCATTGCTCGTGAGATTCCCTATTTTTGACTGAATCTCTGCTGCCTAGGTAAAATCAAGCATGTTGACATCATAATATGGTAAAGGACATTACTTAAATATATTACGTGGAAAATAGCAAATTGTGAGAGTTAAATAGCAAACACTCTCAGTGCCATTTCCTAAGGCTACTCTTTCCAAAATCATCTGGGACTGGAGGTTGCAAGTCTATTCCCTTTTTACTCTCCCTATCTTCACCTTAACAGGAGGGAGACAGAGGTGGATTTTCCATCTCAGATTTAATCTTTCTTTCTCTCCTCATTAAAAGGGAAGGAAACCGGCAACCAGAATATATGCCATCTTGGAGTGGGGGGGGAGGGTAGAAATGGGGAGAAAATTTGTAATTCAAACTCTTGTGAAAATCAATGCTGGAAACTAAATATGTTAAATAAATAAATTTAAATTAAAAAAAAGGGAAGGAAACCACCTCAAGTATTAATAGGAAGTTGTAGGGGACCATACCAAACCTCTTGGATATTCTGAATTTCACACATACACTCCATTTAATTGCTGACAGCACACCATGTGGTTTGCTGCCTGTTCTCATTTGCCCATCCCATTTAGATTCCAACCTTTAGTCTAATTGCATTTTTACTGCCACATCCCCACTATGTCTCTTCCATCCAAAAAAATCTATTCCTCACTAACCTCTCTTTGTGAGACCATCACAGCTGGGTGAACAATACCACATTTTAACTTATTAAACATGCTTATGGTAGATGTAATTTCCTAGGAACACACGGCATTTTATTTGACCATGAACATGCCCCTCCCCTATATGTCCCTAAAACTCATATGTTGCATAACCTATAGCCAATCAGCTGAAAGAACTCCAGTGACCTTTTTTACATATTCATATGTTTTTATCAATATCCAAATACTATATTGAAAGCAGATGGAAGAAAATGACAAATTTTACATTTTCATATTATATACCTGACATTGTAATATATTCTTGAGAAATGAGAAATTGAATTCTCTTTAAATAAAATCAGACTATCATTGGAAACAAAGGGAAAGCTTCTTTAGAGTTCACTATTCTTATCTATTCTCCCAAAACACTGTTCATTTTGCTTTTTGTAGTGTGACACTTCCTGGGATAAAAATTATCTTGTGAAAAAAATCCATGAGCTCTGAAAATCATGTGCTAAACCTTTAAAAATTAATTAATGCTTAGAAAGTTATTTAGGATATAGAAATATTAGTCTTATGCCACCATAACAGGATGTTAACTAGATTTTACTAGGTAGCTTTGGTAAGAGAAAAATCATAGACTAATAAAACTTTGGAGTTCGAAGGGACCTCAGTGGGACATTTAGTCTAACTTTTATCTAAAATGTGAATTCTGCTTATGATAGCAAAAATGATGATGTAGTAATGATTATGGAATCAAACTGTAGCTAGATCATTCTCAAAGACAGTGACATAACATTGTAGGATAACTTTGATCCATGAAACTTCATACTAATGTTTTAATGTATATCATTGTGCCGAATATTCATACTCTCCAGGCCAAATGAAAAGAAGTGCTTTCACACTGTAGAGACCTACATATGTAGATCCAAGTCACTGAAGAAATGGATTTAAATTTGTAGGAATGAGTCATATGCTAATAGATATAGAGTCAAAGGATATCAAAAGGCAGTTCTTGAGTAAAGACACTTAAGCTATTAAAACCAAACAAATATGCTCCAAGTAATCAATAGAGACAAATTAAAACAATTGTGAAGTTTTATATCATGCCCACCAGATTGGCCAAGATGACAAAAGGGGAGAAATAACATGTCAGAGAGTTGTAGAGAAACAGGCACACCAGTGTCACTGCTGATAGAGCTGTGAATTGGTACAGCCATTCTGGAAAGCAATTTGCAGCTATTCCAGGGATGCGCTAGAGTCAGCTCAGACTGGCTCGTGGGAGAGCTGATTATTAAATTTTCAATTTTAAGTTGAAGTTAAATTTTAAGGAGTATTTACAACTCAGAAATTTACAACTCAGAAATCAGGCCTTGCTTTATTGTTTTGTTGATTGTCTAGAGTATTTAAGAAGTGATGAAGAAAATATTAACAATACAGATTAAACTCAAAAGTATGTGTACATTTTCAGAGAGCTGATTGTTAAACATGTACCCGTATACCCCTGTGTATACCCCAAAGAGACCAAAGAAAGAAAAAGGTGACCTTTATATATCAACTTTCCTTGTAGGAGCAAGAAAAAAAGACCTGGAAAATTAAGGGAGTGCCTACCTATTGAGGAATGACCAAACAAATTATGGTTGTATTAATTTAATGGAATATTATTACAACATAATAAAATATGAAATGGATGGTTTTAGTTGGAATTGGGAAGACCTGTGTGAACTATTGCAGAATGAAGCAAATGTAAGGAGTTGATCAGTTTATACTGGGACAACATTATATAGAAAAAATAATTTTGAAGGACTTTAAAACTGATTGATTCAATGACAAATCATGATTTCAGAGGGCTAAAGATGAAGCATGCTGCCCATCTCCTCACCAAGTGACGATAGATTCAAAGTGCAGAATGAGACATAATTTTGGGCATGTCAAATGAAATAATTTGCTTCAGTTGACTATACATATTGTGAGAATTTTGTTCTAGTTTTTGTTTAATTGCATGGGTGGGGAAGAAAGTGGAATGGAAAAAGAATAAATGTTTATTAATTTTTTAAAAATTCCACAAAAATTTAGAGACCTAGGACAGGAGATCAAAATTGTGGGAATTGAATGAAGGGAATATCATCCCTATTAACCTGTCTACTGCTTTAGTTGTATGTAACATGCTTCCAGGAGCCTTTACAGGATGATCTTATATCTCAAAACTTTAGCCAATTAGCAAAAGATATTCACATGTACAGTAAGTAGTATAGAGAAAATTATTATTATTAATATTAATATAGCAATTTGTTCCTGTTGCTGTCCCCTATCAAAAAATACAAGAAGAACAAGATAATGATAATCATAAAAACTTCCACACCAATACCTCTTCCAATTAATTTATTTTTATTTCTGCTCAAACTCTTGGTAGAATTAAGTAGAATATTAAATGAGACTACTGACACCTAAAAGAAATCCCCCTGGGCCAGGTCTGTGGAAAAATTGGCAGGGTAAACATTGGGACCCAGTTTAACCATGAGGTGTTGGACTTCTGGTAGTCAGCTACCATACAAGTCTCAGAGTATTTAAAGAAAATAGTTGATATCTCTGGGCTATTATAATAGGCTCAAGGATTCTTTTGGCATTTTGCAGGGTACGTTACATGGCTCCTCCTTGGATGATGAGTAAAGTGTTTACTATATTCTATATATCTATATTCACTCTAGCTAAAGGGGAGAATTGCTTTATGGCAATCCAGTCCTTCTAATAAATAGTCAACTTGGGCACATTGTATGTATGCATGCATGTATGTATACATATGCTACACATAGACATGTGTTTTCTTTTCTAATAATGTTATTTTTTCTCAATTCTATGTAAAAACAATTTTAACATTCATTTTTAAAGACAAATTTTGAGTTCCAAATTACCTCTCCCTTCCTCGAGAAGATAAGCACTTTGATACAGAGTATACATGTGCAGTCATGCAAAACATATTTCCATGTTAGCCATGTTGCAAAAGAGAATGCACCCTGTATTTAATGTTTTGATTTTTAAGCTTGAAAAGAGGAAAAGAAAACTTATGAAATGTTTCACTCTGGTGCTTAGCACGTGACAGATTCCTGCTTATACTAGAAATAAAATGCATTGATATTTCCAGGTAAAACAAAGCAACACATCCAGCGTAGTGGAAATACTTGGCAAGCTTCAAATGCTTTCTATTTATGCTTCATAACCTACAATGACTGACTGCTTAGGGGCTTTAATTTAGATTTTTAAAATGTCACATTTCTAGACCTTTGGAAATTTACAAAAGTTAATCTGATTTTGAAAACACTGTCTTGATGTCTTTCATTGCTAATTAACAGTGACAATGCTCAGTAAGGTGAGTTTCTTACCACTTCTCTCTTCATAGACAGGTAAACCACTTCAGAAGGAATTAAATTTGTCTAGAACATGCATCTTCTTTTCAAAAGAATGTTAGCGTCTAAGGAAAAGGACTATTTCTTTTTTTGTCTGTGTCCTTAACACCCAGTACAGTGCTACTATGCTCATAATAGTTGTTTAATCAATATTTAGGGAACTGAATTACTTAACCTTCTTTGAATAATAAAACATGTATTGGATTTGTTTTGTGTGTACTGCAGGACAGTTTTCCAGCTCGATTTGGAGGAATTCATTTTGTCAATCAGCCTTGGTACATCCATGCTCTGTACACTGTCATACGGCCTTTCCTAAAGGAGAAGACACGCAAAAGGGTATTTTAAATATTTCTCCTGTACTAATATTATTGTTCTGTGACTGTCATAATATGAACTTAGTGTAAAAAATAGGCTAATACAAAATGTAAAGTTATTTACTCACTTGTTGTAAGTGGATCTTTTCAGTCTTTTTTAATTCTGTGCTCAGATATTCATGCTGAAAAATTTATGTATGTAAGTAACATTTCAAAAATAGCTCTCCTGTGTTCTAAAGGAAAGGAAAATACATTTCTATAAATATTATTTCATAAACCATACCCTAATTATGATCAAACAGAATATCTTTCATGTTCTAAGATTTTAGAAAAAGCATGGAATGTTAGAGCTAGAAAGGGTGTTAGAGATGATTTAGTCCAATCCCTGTAGATGAGAGAATTGAAGTGTGACTTTCACAGTTTATCTGTAATAGAGCCCAGCCAGAGGTGGGGAGCCTGTGGCCTTATAGGTCCTTAGGTGTAGGTTTTTGACTGAGTCTAAGTTATACAGAAGAAATCCCCACCCCTGGCCCAGACTCTCGTCTAGGAATCTTGACTTCTATACTAGTGTTTCCTTTCCACTTTGCTGATATTTACATTTTTAAAATATTATTTAATTTACCATATTGTTATTAGTCCACTAACAGTAAAATGAAGTGTATTGAACATATTATATATATATATATATTTATATGTACACATATCTATTTATTTATTTTCTTAAAGTGGGTATAGCTTGGTGAGATCAATTAAATTCTGAGTTACCTGACTGTGGTTTCTAGGGGTATTCAAATCTTCTGGTTAATATAATACCAGTACTGGATTGCTAATTTTTAGTGAATTAGGATATGGTAAAATATGCAATATTACAATTACACTGAGTGTAATTTATTCTTTTCTTGAGTACTAAGAAGGCAGTGTTTCAGTGTAACCATGGATATCAAAGTTCCATGTACCTGTAAAAGTGTCAGTTATTTATAATAACAAAAGTTATCACATGCAATATAACAGAGCATTGTGTCATAGTGGATGGAGCATGGAATTTGGAGTCAGTAAAGACTTATGTTCAAATCCTTCCTTGGTCACTTAGTATTGGGTGATCTTCGTGTTATTAAGCTCTTTAATCTTAGTTTATCTACTTGTAAAAATTAGATACTAATAGAAGAAACTTCACAGGGTTATTATAGGAATAAGAATGTGTGTATATGACTTTATAAAAATTTGAATTCTATACAAATGTTATTTATTACTATTATTAATAGTACATTATTAAAAATGCTGTTATAGAGAACAGTATTTGCTACAGTCAGAATCTTGTGAGAACTGTCACAATTATTTAAGGAATTGCTTCAACAACTGTGAAAACGGAATTAAATCATTTTTAAAAATAGAAAATGGGACTATTCAGTACCTTAGGAACACCTCTTTCATCTTTTTTCCTCTCTGCATCCCATAATAGCAGAGAGAGCAGCTTATCATATTTGTTGTTCAGCCCTTCAGTCGTATCTGACTCTTTGTGACCCTGTAGATCATACTGGCCATGGAGTTTTCTTGGCAAAGATACTGGAGTGGTTCGCCATTTCCTTCTCCAGTGGATTAAGGTGAACAGAGGTTAAATGAGTTGCCTAGGGTCACACAGCTAATAAGTGTATGAGGCTGGTCTTCCTAACTCCAGACCCAGTGCTCTATCCACTGAGCCATCTAGCTGCCTTTATCTTAACATAGACATATATTTAAACATACGTACATATATAAATGCAGACACAGACATCACTTATGTGTTGTGTCAAAGCATTAGTTCACACCTCAGATTTACCTCTGGAAAGGAAAGCAGTGGGGATTTGGATAGCGCTAGTATCTATTCCAGTATTAAGATCTGATGAATGCTCTTACAGTTACTGTTATGCTTCTCTTGGCCAGGGAAATTTTAGGCTACACTTGATTCTAAAAGAGAGTCTAGAATTGAGGAAATAATTTGCTTAGTTTTCAAGTAAAATATTGCAAGACCAATTTTTTTTTCATTTCAGATGGATGTTTTTGTGGTATGAAGTATTTTTTGCAGTTCAATGTTTTTATACTTTATAGAAACAGCTCTAAGTGTGTGTGGTGTACCTAGTCCTCCTTGTTCATTTCATTGTTGAAACACAGAGCCAGGGGAAGACTAGGAGATACTCTAGCCTGACCTTACTGTATAGGAACCTTTTAGTAGCCCAGGCTCAAAAGAGAGACCAGAACTTCATTCTTCTATTAAAATTTGTTTAATCTGGAAAACTTCATGTGAGAATGTAATTGTGTATCACATCACCTATTATTTTCATATATGTTGATAAGCCAGGAGCAACTTCAAAATATTATCCAAATATTTGCTCTTCAGTTGCTAGAATATGAAGCTTGTTACTAAATCTTTCTCAATATTAAGATGCAAACCATGAAGAGTATTTTTGAAAGGTCTAATTAATTTTGGGAAAGTTTACATATTATAAATAAATTAAACAGTGAAATAATTGAAATACATTTTTAGTGATCACTTGCACATGGAATTAGTTATAGAGTTATACACTGGAACAAATTATCTAAAATATTTTCTTTTTACATTTCATATTTGTAATTTAACCTTTATTGAACTTTAAGGGGGCAACAGATGGCCTCTTTTCTCTTTATCTTATTCTCCTTGGATGTCAGTGACTCTATAAAATATAAGCAATATAAACTAATCCCTAAGCTATCTAAGACAAGCATTTCATTTATTTTATGTTTTATCTTTTCTAAATTAATTTTTTTCTCTTTTTAATTAGGGACAATGTTTAATCAGATACTGCCTCAAATCCCAATGATGATGAGGGCTGCTGGGTTGGGGGTGGGGCAGTGTTTGAGAAGAGGAAGAATGGAAGATTATAGCAATCCTGGGGAATGGTGGTGGTATGGGGATAATTCTGAGAATGTGGATGACTCTTCAGATTTCCATGTTTATGGGAATGCTTTTAAAGACCTATATTTCAACTATTTGTAATGTGACACACTGGAAATCTGTAGTAGGGAAGCACCTAGAAATATTAGAATGATTAAGTTCCTTGTGATACAAAATGCTACTCATTCTGAGGGAATTCACAAGCATTGGATTTTGATTCCATCTCTCATTTCGCATTGTAGAACAGCACTTGGGACTACATGGGGTAAAGCATTCTTAGTAGCAGTCAGGAGAAAGGTTTTATGCCAGTGTCAACTTATAGGCTTAATTATTTGGGTTGGCAATATCCAGTTGCTGAGTCCTTTGTGAAGAGGGCACACTTTCAACAAAGGTCAGTAGGGCTTATCATACAAATCATCATGCTGAATGTTGGGTTGGCCCATGGGTTTGTTTATAAGGCATGTGAAATTTCCTTCCCATCTTTGGATTTTCCCAGATCAGAATAGCTATATATTCTAGCACCTTGGGCAAGGTATGGCCTTGAAAAGTGGCTCTTCATCTTCATAACAGTAGTTGTAACAAAATTGTTTTCATAGTATTATATTATTCCTTTTTAGCTAATGTAGTTCTCTTTCTTTCATGAGTTGTGGTTTGGATGACTTTTTTTCTCTTGAAAATATAGATATTTCTGCATGGAAATAACCTGAACAGCCTGCATCAACTCATTCATCCAGAGATTCTACCTTCTGAATTTGGAGGAATGCTACCCCCCTATGATATGGGTACATGGGCAAGAACGCTGCTAGACCATGAATATGATGATGACAGTGAGTACAATGTGGACTCCTATAGTATGCCAGTGAAAGAAGTGGAAAAAGAACTATCTCCAAAGTCCATGAAGAGGTATGTTAGAAATAATGTGGGATGTCACTGTATAAATTAACATTTCAGTTATACATTGTAAGGAGATTTTTGCTTCAGTTTGGATGTATGTATGTGTGTTTATCATATTCCAATCCCATTGTACACTGATGATGTTCTCATTGGAAACTACAGAAAGATGAGTGTCTTAGTCTGTAACATGATTTTTTTCTGCTTTGAGGCAAGTACCACGAATTCTCCAAAATGGGATGTGAAAGTACTTATTCCTACCTGATTTTCTACTTGGGTTAGTCTGAGGTCATACAGAGACAGTGTAACATAGAGTATAGAACACTAACTAGACTTTGAGTTAGGAAGACCTGGGTGTGATGCCACCTGAGCCACTTTACTAACAGTATGATCACGTGCAAATCATATAAGCCAGCTAAGTCTCATTTCTAAAATGGGGAGAAAAATATTACATGCCTCATAGGGTTATTGTGAGAATCAAATTGGATAAGGTATAGGAAGTGGTTTGTAAATCTTAATCTGTTATAGAAATGTGAGTTATTATTGTTATTCATCATCATTAAGAGCAGTTCATTCGTCCACCAGCTGGGGAGTTGTGGTTCATTCTCTGCTTATACAGATTTCAGAAGATCAGTGGGAAAAAGACGCTTTTCCCTTTATGGAAATGATCAAAGAGGTGTCTTCCATTGTATATTTCTGAATCTCATGTCCTAAATTTAAATTCTAGACTCCCAAGACACACATTTAGAGAGAGTCTTTTTGTTAATGGCAAAGTATCAGGGATTACTTGGGTAATTTTTACGTGCATCCATGGTATATAACAGTCTACCACTCTCTTGCAGAGATCTAGCTGAATGATAGTTAATGACTCTGAGTGGGTATCCCTAGTCTCTAGGGAGTGAAGAGAAATGGAACCCAACCAATATACAGATTGAGACATAGGCCCATAATCAGTTTATGCTTGACTTGTTTTATTTAGGAGATGTTCTACATTTGCAATGGTTCAGAGCATCTGAAAACCAATTCTGACATCTGTAGTGCATAATGAGAGCAGATTAAGAAGAGAATCATAGCCTGCCTTTAATTTTTTATTATTATGTTAAAGCTGCCATCTTCATATACATTCAGAGTTTGAGAGAAAGAGGTAAAGAAGATGTAACCTTAAAATAATAAATATTTTCAAAAGTACTATATTATAATTCTATCCTTCATGGATATATACTTTCATTGGTGAGGGTGCTCCTTCTAGCAATGCTTCTCAGAACACTTAGTGTTCATGAGTTATTATGCCTCTCCACCCTCAAATCACTAGCTTGCGGCTGGCCTTGTCACAAGCTCTCCAAACTTAAATAGTACCTCCATTGTTGTTGTTGACAAATGGTCTCTTGCCAGTCCCACCTTTTCTGCTTAGTAGGAACTTCAGGTGTTTGTTTGCCCTCAATACATAGGCCTAGGCTTTAAGAAAACAAGGGCAAGCCTATGCCAAAGTGAGGTATCCAAGTAAGACTTTATAGAGGTTCATGTGATGCTACAAGCAGTCCTCAAATGGCCTGCCACTTCCTATTGGAGCGGCAGTGTCTTTGAGAATGGTACAAGAACATACTTCAGCATAAATACATTATTGTACATGTTCATTATCTATCTTTTATTTTATTTTCTCACTGCCCAATAGATATTTGTTTTAAACAGTTTCCTTCCTACATTCTCAATACTTAGTAAATTAAATAGCCCAAGGGATCCAGGGTCTCCATTTTATCAGCAATTTACTAAGAGGAAATTAAGAACTTTGAGAAATTCATTAACTCTTTCAAGTCAGTGGATTATCAATTGTTAAAGACATCAAGGTATTGTGGTCCCATCCTTCAATTTGAGATGGACTCACAAACTTGCTCACCGCATTGTACTCAATTGATTTTTGGGGGGTCCAGTATGTGATTTCATCAGCATAAGGAACTCTAGTTTACAAACTCCTGCCATCATAGGCAATCGAAAACTACTAAGAAACTAATCAACCAATAAGCATTTATCAAGTGCCTACTATATGTCAGGCACTATGCTTGGTGTCAGCGATTCAGAGTACAAAAAGAAATAAATGAAACAATTCTGTTCTCAGGAAGTTTACATTCTATTAAAAAAACAAGGTGTGTGGGGTTTTGTGTGTGTATACAAATACATAAATATTATATACATATATGTGTGTGTGTGTGCATATGTAGAACAGCTGTAGAGTAGATAGTTTTACAAGTATTGCACTGTGAGGTTGTGACTTCCAAAAGGCAGATCTTTTAACATAGGCAAATAGTCTATCTTTGCTTAAAACATTTGAGGCCAAGGCATAAGTGTCTGTCAGTTAGTCAACAGGCATTTATTAAATGACTACTATGCACCAGACACTGAGCTAAACATAGTTTCTTTCTTATAATGGTTCTATCTGCTACCTAGTCACCTTGCCTACTTCTTCATTCACTGTCTTGAAGTAGAAGACAGCTACCTGCTTGCTCTTGAGATGAAGCAGTAAATATGAGTTAGGAATAGTGACTATCTACCTTTCCCCTCACCTTTGGAGTCTTCTGCTTTCAGAAGCTATTTACATACAGCTTAGTGTCAGAGTTGAATCAGTTCACTTAATCATCTAACCACTTTGGGGGGGGTTTGTTTTGATTTCAGATTATAAATGGCTATGCTGTTTGCTTTTTTTTCATCATTAGCCTGTACTTTAGCTTATAGTTTTTTTCTATCTGAAGTTAATGATGTCTAGTAAGAAGCATATTACCACAGCAATATCCAATTGGCTGGTATAGCAGCAGGGAGAAAAAAATCATTACGGGTAGAATTTTAAAAGGGCAGCTGCTTTGCTAATGCTATAGCTATTAAGGAGCCAGTTTTCTGCCACAACACTAGCATGTTTCATTGGCTTTTCTCCTTCCCAATTTCACATTGTTTTCCGGTGATGAATTGAAGCATAATTCTCACCTACTACAGAGCTGTGTGTATGTAAAGGGCTCTTGTGCAGATTATTTGCTTCCCCAATAATAAAATGTTACTACTTAAAATGGAAGAGATACTGGCTACCTTTAAATAAAAGTTAAATAATTTTAAAAAGTTCCAAGAAACAAATTCACTGGATATTAAGCTTTGTTATTGTAACATGTTCTAGTTGGGAATTTATGACAATATTGTATTCATCTTTTAATATCTGATCTTAACGGATGGGGATCAGTAATATTGAATGTCCAAACTTATGGATAATAAGGAAATTGCATTTAGATTTTATTTGCTTTATAGAATCCTTGAGACCAGGAATCTTGTCTTCTATTTTGGTTGTTGTACAACTTTGATGCTGTACTTGACTCCTCTTTCTCATTGACTGCACATTCAATTGGTTACCAGATCTTGACATTTCTATCTTTGCATCATCTCCCTTATATATCCCCTTCCAGGCCTTCACCTTTACTTGCCTGGACTATTAGTTGCCATAGTGATTTTCTTGAAACATAGGTTTGCTTATGTCACCCCCAAACTCCAGTAACTCCTGGATACCTACAGAATTAAATATAATGTTTTCTTTTTTGTTTGACACTTAAAGCCTTTCACAACTGGACCACTTCCAACCTTTCTTTCACATTTTACTCCCTTCCACTCAGACTGCAATGACACTTCATCTACAGATTTTTTTTGTCCTGAGAATTCACAAAATTGTAGACCTCACCTAAATGTAAAAAAGGATGGAAGATGGACAGCTTCTCCAAATTGTCTCATATACATAGAAACCTTTTCTACTCAACCCTCCATGTTCCAGATAGATTTAATTCCAGCACTGTGCTCTAAGAACTTGGGATACAATGACAAAAATGTATCCAAGGGGGTGATAATCTGATGGAAGCAATTGATAGCATCACTTTGTTTTGCTGTGGCCTGATTCGAGTGTCCATTTGTTTCTTTTTTATACATCTACTTTACTCTTGTATTTCATATTCATAATCTCTTGATTTGGGGGTGGGTGGTTATGTTAGCTTCATGGAGGAATTAAAAGAAAGAGAAGACAGAACGTGGTGTCAGTGAAGAGCATCATCTGCTTAATAATACTATCAGTAACTTGAAAGCCACAGATGTCCTGAAAAATTGTAATGTGGATAATTCAGTTGACTATGGCTTAATTAATTAATTAATCCATTTATGCATTTATTCTATCTATCTATTATCTATCTACTTACTTACAGATCTCAGTCAGTAGTGGATCCTGCAGTGCTAAAACGCATGGATAAAAATGAGGAAGAGAACATGCAGCCTTTACTTTCTCTGGACTAAGAACCTATTAACATCACCAATAAATTAGGATGGAAGGTACTCCCTTTCAGCAAGAAGCAAACCATCGGGGAAGAATGTACCAGCTGGGAATCTATTTATTCATATTAATGTAGCATAATGTAATAAGGCAGCAGGTTTTCCCAGTGTGCCTAAAACATAGGTATCCTGGGTTGGATTTTTTTTAATCAATAATTTATTCTGTAAGTGCCAACTTGTTTGTAAATACAATGTAAGCTCCACTTCAATTTTGTTAGTCTTGATAGCAACGTAGTTTGGAAAAGGATGACTTTTAAGTCCCTGTCATACACATACACACACACACACACAGACACATATCACACTGTAACCAAAGGGGTAAAACATACATGAAAAAGATCAAAGCTAATTAAATGTAGCCCTGTTTCCTATGAAGCCATATTGCAGCTATCATAGTGACTGCTTCATCTTTTTCCTCTGAGATTCTTTTTCAGTATGTTGATACATTTCTTCACAGGAAAAGGGAAATAGAATATCATGGGAAATGTTATTGCAAACATAGTTCCTATCTAGGGATTATCATTTCACAGGAAACATGTCCTGAGACCCTCACTGGCCCTGTGTTATCAAGACAGAGGATTACAGTTGAGCAGGTAAATCAAACTTTTGAACTGTATGTTTGAGTCTTTGGGCACTGGGAAACAGCATTTCCTCTCAGTTAAGATGTAGAATTCAGAAACAGTGTGGACTCTTCTCAGACTTCTATCTTCACAATTTGTTCTTTACTCAAGCCTCCATTGTATTCTGTCTAATACACTTGGAGAACTTTTTCTCAAATCGCATCAACCAAGAGGAAGAGAATTCATACAAGCCAAATGTTTTGACAACTAATTTTGAACACAACACTTTTCACTAGCAGACAAGGGGCTAATTTCAGAATCATGTGAACTGGTTGATTAAAAAATACACATATATATATATATATTTTTAATGAGCTCTAAAGAAGTAAGAAGCCTATGAATTAAGGATACATACACCCCGTGATAGTTGTTCAGTGTGCTTAAAGATGTCATAGATTGTCATATGAGGTATTGCTGAAACCTACTTCAACTAAAGGTCATTGTAAACCAGGTGTAGTGAAACAGACTCTCACTGACTGTTTAAGGGCGTACTAATTTTATCTGTAATATAGTCTTGAACATGTGCCATATTGCTGAAATCCTTTTTACCTCAGAGGAACAACAGATCTTGGTATATATTTAATGGCATTTATCAACTGAGTTTTTCTTGAATTGACTGATATTAGGTTTCCATCATCCGCTTGAGTCTCTACATAGGAAGGACAGGAATGAATGGACAAACTGAATCTCAGAGTGATAGCTAAATCACCAAAGCTAGAGTGGGTGTTACAGACTAAAACTAGCTTTGAGGTTCACCATTAAAAGGGAACTCTTCCAATATGGTGGCAATATTTTCTTTTAGTTTAAATTCCTATTATCAGGGAAAAGAATCAAAGCCCCTATCACTTTTTTTTTTGGATTTGGGGCTTAATGGACAAAAACTATGTTTTGGAATGAAGAGAAGAGAAAGAACTCACCAAGTTATTGGGAACTGGAAACCATAAAGTTTTATTGCTCACTCTTATAGACTTTTAAACTCAGTGTTTCCTTTCCCAAATCTAACCTAAGTTGGACATCCAGATGAGTATTTGAAACAAATATCAGAACCTGTAGCCTAAACAGGAAAGATAGATGCAGTTTTCCTTCTCATATTGATCACTTAATCAATTTGCATGGAATATTTCAGATCATAATACCTTGGTACATTAATCTATTTTTAAAAAAAATTTTGGAAGTATCTTGGGAATAAAAAGAACACCAGTACATTAATTGATACAATTCAAAGTATGTTAAGAAATTGCTAGTAAATCTGAATTAATAATAAATTTTAAAATGCCAATTTATCTTCAGTGACAGAGAAAGCACTTACTGTGTCAAGTATTCAACTCAGTCTGCTAATAATTTAATGCTTAAAATGATTTAGAAATAAAGGATCATGGACTTTTCATTTCTTTTTTTAATGATTGTACTGCTAAGTGACCCTGAATGTCTGTGTTTTTACATGTTTGTGTATGTGGCATACAATTTGGAGCCTTAGGCTTCATCTTCTACATAATTCACTGTAAGGTTATAAGTCATAATTTCCAGTCTTATAATTTGGGGGAAAATTAATAACAATAGCAAACTAAGTAGAGTCAACTTCCAATGATTTTTGTGGGGGTTTTCCTGTGATGGACCATTTATGGCTTAACTTTGTAATCATAGATTACCTTTCCAGCTCCAGAAAACATATTCCCAGTCATCTCTCCTTATCACATAGCAACAGTGCACTCAAGGAATGTGAGCTTATTTTAATATGGACCTAAGAAAATGTAAACAGGATGGTAAATCTAATATATTTCAAATTCAAATGTAATCCCCCTCCTCCCACTTTGGGATATATGCAGTGCTGCACTGCTGCATGATTATAGCATGGAAAAAATGATAGTTGATTCTATTACTTAAAACATCTAAAAATGAATGGATGAAGTATAATAGTGATGCCTTTTGAAATTACTTTGTTTAGGTGATTCAAAAACTAAGCTCATTGGCCAATGACTTTTTTGAAGTTGCTTAATTAAGAGGTGTACATTCAACTTTATGAATCCTTTTCTCAGTATTGCCTAAATAGCATTTGTTTGGGAGTCCTTTGAGTGGCTTTTCTGTGACATTTGTCTCTGTGTAATAACTGTCAAACTTAGTTCCTATTAATTAGCATTCATATCTTCATTTAAAGAAAAAATGTAGTTGGTTATCAATATTAGACTGTTTACTCTATTGAAGCTGCCTCTCAGTTTCAAGAGCAGTGCTAAGCTTTACGTGGTGGTCTTGTGACTGAAGATATGTGTACCTAAAAGAGCTTCACTACATTTGGTTTGGAATAAAGGCCAGCAGCCTATTTATTCTTCTCCCCTTCCCTCTCCCTCCTCCCTCATTTCCTTTATCTTGTTGACCTTCAACTTGCTTTATTGGCAGCTGGCTAAAGAACAATAAATAACTTCTCTTCTCATTTTGTCATTGTTTTTTGCACATACCTGTCAGTATTGCTCAAAGAGTGAGAGCTTTTCATATTCTAAGAAACATAAAAAGTGCCTCTTTAAAGATGTAATAAAGCTGTGTTCTGGGATAGGAACTCCTATTTTTATTCTCTTTTAAAAAAGCATGTTCTGTCTCTATGTAATAGATCTGAAACTGAAACCTTTTGAAATTTGGAAAGGAAGCAACCTTCTAGACTTTGCTTTGTGCACTTCAGTTACAGTATTTCATCTTTGTTTGGGCTCAAATGATTCTTTATTAAGAGTTATTAAAAAGCCAAGTCCCATGCTAAATGAAAAAAAAGTATCAAAGAGAGCTTAGCAGGAAAGTTTAAGGAATAAAAATGAATAGTCCATTTCTCTCTACATGGGTTTTTAAGCAAGTGTAGGTCAAAGCACCAATGATTTTCCTATAAATCTCCATGTGTAAATGGCTCTTTAACTGGTGTTCTGGAAAAGCAAATTTTCATGATCCGAAAGCTGACTCCTATGATTTATCTCTAAAATCATCAATGGGGCAAAATGGTTTGAATGAAGTATTTGCAATTTCTGGTGTATTTTAAGAGAACAAAAGGTTATTATTATGTAATAGTTGTTTAATCTTCGTATGGATAATTGAATATTTAATCTCAAAAGGAAATCTTTTGAGCAATAATAAATCTGTCCTTGAGTAACATTTTGCTTTTCTACTCTACACTTTTTAAAGATCTTAGGGGAGGGGGATGTTGCTATGGGGAGAGGAATTTTAATTATCAAAAATTATATCAAGGAATCCTGATGATAAAGAATCATTATATATACAAAATTCTATTCCTATTTTACTGAAAAGTCAAAATGTTCTCTATGGTTAATGCTATCTTCTTAATTCTTTATTCATACATTAATTAATGACTACTTTTAAATTTGTCAACATCATAAGAATGTTGTATGTCTGTATGTACTGAAAAGTGAAGGGAATTTTGCAAGAAATATAATTTCTTTTCATTTGTTTTATCAAGTTATTAAATTCATGTGAGATAAGTGCCAGTTTTTCATTTCAATAGGCACAGTCTAGACTTTATGGGGAGGATCTGGACATGTGATGTCATAGGGAATAACCAGTGCAGAAACTCCCTTCACCAATCCAGGACAGTTACTTTCTCTGTTACTTATAGTCTTCAAGAGTTGACTAGCACTGAGAAATTAAATGACTTGCTCGTATTCATAGAACTATCACGAATCAGCAGCAAGATTTGAACTCAGATCTTCCTGATTCCACAGTAGGCTATCTATCCACTCTTTATCCACAACACCTGACCTATTGCATATCATATTAAGCATAGCGTAAAAAGTTTCACTTTGTGAGAACATCTGAAAGCTGAACATTGTTATGGTTGTATAAAAAGTCTCTTCTTTTTAGCCTGTAGTTTTTAGCCACCAATTCATAGCCAGCACATACTGTGCCAGTGCTGAAAGCTTTGCCAATCTTTATTTGCCATAAAGAAGGAAAAATTCTAAGGGAGTTTTTTGCTTTGTAGTATAATTATTGAATCCCAAGCTCATTATCTTCTTAGAATCTGGAAATCACTCCATATTTCAAGGTGTCATGATTTAATAGTATTTAGTTGTGTGTATGTGGGCAGCTAGGTGACACAGTAGAAAGGGTGCTGGGTCAAATCTGGCCTCAGACACTTAACTAGCTATGTGACCCTGGGTAAGCCACTTAACCCTATTTGCCTCAGTTTCCTCATCTATAAAATGAACTAGAGAAGGAAGTGGCAAATCATTCCAGTGTCTTTGCCAAGAAAACCCCAAATTGAATCATGAAGAGTCAGACATGACTGAAATGACTGAATGATAAATTATGTGTATGGAGATATAGGGAGTAAGAAAATCCCTGTGTTTTGTCAAATATACCAGGCACAGTACATAGTATGGAAATCAATGACAGTCATAAACACTGCAGTCTCAGATTTGCCAAAGACTTTGGAAGACACTCATTCTCTCTCTCTCTCTGTCTGTCTCTGTCTCTGTCTCTCTCTGTCTCTGTCTCTGTCTGTCTCTGTCTGTCTGTCTCTCTCTCTCTGCCTCTCTCTCTCTCTCTCTCTCTCTCTCTCTCTCTCTCTCTCTCTCACACACACACACACACACACACACACACACACACACACACTTGCTAACAGGACCTTTCCCTGAAGAATGAATTCTATCATATATCTGATAAATATTCATCTAACTTCTGCTTAAAGACTTCCTGTGATATCATCAGTCATGACTACTAGATATAATCTATTCTAATTTTGGGCAGTTCTAATTGTATAGAAATTTTTAGTTATATTCATCTGAAGATGAGTCAGCAGGCATAGTGGACAATGGGTTGGTTTTGCAGTCAGCAAGATCTGGGTTCAAGTCCCATCTCAGACATAGAGTAAATGTGTGACCCTATACAAGTCACTTTTTGTGTCTGTGCAGAGAGGAAAGTCGCTAAGGCTGTAAGTTGAAAAGCAAGTGCCAATGTGTATTGATAACGGAAGTTTTCTCACATAGAGCTTCTTTACTAATGCAACTTCAGTCTGGTTTTTAAAAAATGGAAATGTATCTCCTTGTAACTTAAACTGGTTGGTCTTATTCTAACATATGGGGGCAATTTCTCTGATACTTACTATTTCCCTAAATTTTCTCTTCTCCAGGTTAAATATTGGAAATCCCTTTAACTGATTCTTATATGGCACAATTTTGAGCTCTCGACATCCTAGGTCATCACTGGTCAATTCAAATTTGTCAATATCCTTACAAAAATGTGGTTACCAGAATGAATATCATATTGTAGGTGCAGGCTAATTAGGATAGAACCCAAGGGAACTATCACCTTCTTCATTTTGAACACTATATGTCTATTAATCTTGTTTAAATGATATTAGCATTTTTGGACCCATGTTACATTGTTGGTTCATATGGAACTTCCTGGTCCACTAAAACCTCCTACGTATTTTTCACATAACTAGTGGTTGACTAAATGCACCACCCTCTCTACCCTATTCTCCTTTACCCTCACTACGTGGGTTGCACGTGTAGACATTGCATTAGTTTGGGACATATATTAGTTTGAGAGGGAATAAACATTTATTAAGCACCTACTATGTGCCAGGTCCTATGCTAAGTGCTTTACAAATAATATCTCATTTAATGTTTTATGAGTATTATTCATACTCTATGTTGTTTTAATGCAGAATGTTCCCATGTCTTTTAAAAATAACTAAAAATAAGTCAGACTATTCCTATGTCATATTTTCTTTTGTGAATAAGGTATATATGTAAATATGTGTATAGTACACACACATATTCTTTGGATTAAACAACTATTTCAATTCAGCAATGATTTACTGAGATCACCTATGTGCCAAGCACTGTGCTACATGCTGATGATTCAAAGAAAAGAGCAAAGCAAAGCAGTCCTCACCCTAAGTAAATATGAAGCAACTAATTCAGAGGATCAGGGTAGGCCTAGCAGAAGAGGTGACACCCAGAATAAGAGAAAGGATCCTGAAAAACACAGAGGGGGAAGGAGAGCATACCAGGCATATAAATTGATTTGTGACATTCTTGGAAGTAAGAGACGAAACTTAAGTGAGTCAGCAACTCATATCCCCATTCTTTTGGGACATAGCTAGGATGAAAGAAGGTAATATCAACTAAGTCTGGAAAGATAGGTTGAGGCCAAATTGTGAAATACCTGACAGCTAAGCTAAAGAGATCATATTTTATCCTGGGAGAAAGAGTGAGCCAGAGCTAGGTGGTACAGTGGATAGAGCACTTGGCTTGGGGTCAAGAAGATCTGAGTTCAAATCCAGCCTCAGACACTTAGTGGCTATCTGAATCCCTGAGTCACTTACATTGTTTGCCTCAATTTCCTCATATGTAAACCAATAGCACATATCTTCTAGGTTTGTTGTGAGGATCAAATGAGATCATAATTGTAAAGTGCTTAGCACAGTGCATGATACACAGTAAGCACCATGTAAATGGTAGTTATTATTATTAGCTTTTATTACTAAAGGGATGTCTTTCCTCTTTTTTAGGCAGGAAAGTGACACAAAAATGTAGATAAACATTTCACCAATTTTTTTTAAATAAAGCTACTGTCAGTCTATATTGAACATTTACAGTGGACATAGATCATTAGGCGCATAGTCTAAGGCATTTATTTTATTTCATCTTGTATTTTGAAATGTTCTCATTTAGCTGAAGCAAGAGCGAATCCAGCTGTGATATTCTAACCAGACTTTTTTTTAACTGGAGAAATAGATTGGTTTTAAGTTAAGTAAAAAACTAATATAAATAAGTCCTTGGAGACATTACATCCCCCAAATGTAGTCAATATGTCATACCATGATAGACTAGATTTTGCTATTCAGTTCTAAAACCGTATTATATGCATTTTTGGTTTTGTCTTAGAATCCATATAGTTTCTTGTTAATAAAATAAATCAATTTTTAAACAATGGGGTTTTTCTTTCAAATTGTTATTTATTTGTGTATAATAATTTTCACTCAAAGTTGTTAGTGCTAAATTGCACCATATGAAGTAAACTCTTGCCAAAGGAAGTTTTTAAAGAGTGGTATGAAGAGAAAGGAATGATTTTATTTTTTTAAAAAATATGTATATGGAAAATAAGGCATTTGTTCTTTATAGCTGGTTTCTTGGAGAGGAAGATATTTGTCTCATAAGATTTAGAGAATTTCTAAATTATACAAAATATGAATACAGTTGTCTAAAGAAGAGTTTGAAAAATCTTTAAAAGTCATTTTAAAGAAAATAAACTTAAATGGTAGAGAAACTAATTAGCTAAATAGCCTCTAATTGGCACCTCTGCTTTTTCACATGAAATTAATTGACCAAAATGACTACATCTTCAGAAAACAGCATACAAAAGATAAGAATGAAAGGTAAATATGCTTGTCCTTAGGAATAAACTGCAAAAGAAAACCTCGACTTATATGCCATATGTAAATACATGCACACATACATAGATATGTATGCATGTATGTATATATTCAGCCTGGATAAGAAAGTTGTCACTTTTGGGGATCCTTTTAGTTATAGTTCCTGGGTTTTCACAGTGTTATTCTAGTCATGACAACCCAAAGAGATCTATATTTGGGTAAAAGGTCAAAGTAAGAAGAAATAAATATGCTCATCTAAAAAAATTTTATGTAGGTTTTCTGGCTTCCTTAGGAATCCTAGATCTATTTTCCCTTTCTTTTATACTTTTTAAGTATATAAGTTTATCTAGAGGTAATGTGTCATTGTGGATAGAGAGCAGGTCTCTGACTCCAAACAATATGGGCTTAAATTTGTCCCTTGGAGACATGTTGCTGGTATGATCCTGGATAAGATATTTAACGTCTCAGGGTCCCAGACAACTCTCTAAGACTGTAAGTTTCAGATAAGGTATCAGTTTTCATTGGAAAAGGAAATTTCCTCATCAAGAATTCCCCATGCTAATGAAACCAAAGTCCATTTGAAAAAAAAATGTGGAGGTGTCAATTTATTGGATCACCATATTATGTCACTGAATGTAGTGGGAGACTTTGCTAAAGACAACAACTAGTTTACTTTCCTGGAACTATACATATGAAAAGACCAGATATATCTAGAAACCTGAAAAGTGGACAGTTGACAAGCTTTTCTTTCTTTGCACTTGAGAAGTTGAAATTCTGCTGAAGGGAAACAGAACCATGTCAAGAGAAAGACATTGTTGGGTTTTTTTGTTTGTTTTTGTTTGTTTTTGTTTTTAATGGTAGAAGTCACCTTTTTTTTGAACAAAACATTTGTTTCAGGAAGAGAGGCATTGAACACTGTTTCAGCCAGTAACACTTGGTTTTTACTTTGAAGAGTTCATTAATTTTCTGTGGTTGATTCATTTCTCCCTTAAAATATTGATATTTTTCTTTCTACTGTTGTCTTAGAAGGGTGATGGAAGAGTGAGTAGATAGTAACCACTTACGAATTTAATATCTGTGGAGAAATGCATTCAATAGATAAGTATACATATAATATATGTGTGTATAATGTTGAAGTGATATTTGCATTGCATGACACTTTACTCTTGATAAAATCTTACTTAAATAATTTTTCTAATGTGTATGATATCCTTCTCCCTGAATCAAAGGCAGCCTCAGTAATGGCTCTTTGGTAAATGTCTTATTGAAGTTATAACAGTAAGATTATATATTAGTGTGGCATATTAGTAAAAACTTATATTAGCAAGAAGTTATATCAGTAAGGCCTTGGTTAAAATCCCACCTCAAATACTTAATAGTTTTATGACCCTGGAAAAGTCCCTTATACCACTCTGTGCCTCAGTTATTTTTAATCTGTAAAATGAGGGGGTTATACTCATTGTTCTGCAGCATCCCTTTGAGGTCTATGTCTATGATCCTTTTTTTGTTTAACTGTATTCACCTGTACAGCATACTCAATGAATAAATCACGTTCTGCTGCAACACAGGTTTCTTAGTGTCCTTTTAGAAGGATAAATTCTTTTTTGCTCTTTGGTGACAATGGAATCATGGATTGAGATTTCTCCTGGGTGTATATTGTATCTTCCAAAAGGAATATTTTCTTGAGAAGAATCTCAGAGAAAGACAACTACAATGTCTTTATCTGAAAGTCACTTAGAGCTTAAAATCACAGAAAATCAATGGTTATTGATAACCCTCTTATATAACCCCAAAAAGAAAAAAAATTCCAGTAAGCTGACAATCTCTAATTCCCCCCAAAAGGAAAATCAGGTGGTAATTATCTGCCCACGCATTCATAATTCATTGACAGTGGGGGGAAAACCATTACCCATCTCTTTTGAGAATTGTGGCAGTGGCGACATGAAAATTTTAGTTTATTTTTTAGGTATTAATATGGCCTAAAAATCTTTAATGTGGAACAATTCCAAATATAAAACTTATTAGCAAATATCTCATGTTAGTGGAACTAGAAAGTTGTCAATGTCATTACCTTTTCCGAAGCTCTAATATGAACAATTTAGACATTATCCAATATGATCGTGAATCCAAATGGTAAGATACTCCAAGATGCTTTCCAAATCATTTTCTCTGCATTCCACATACTAAGATGTTGTTCCTCAAGCCCTTTGTATTCTTATTTTGCTTTTCCTTTCTCTTCTAATTTTTGCTGATTTTTCAATTCTCACTTGCTTCTATTGTTGTTTCTACAATGCTTTCTCCTTTTAACCACCCCCTGTTTCTCACATACAAAGCCTTAGTGTGAACAAATTGTAACTCTTCAGTTGGCATTTGCCTTCTTTTCCCCTTCCACCTTGGCAAACATCAATCTTTCCCCTTTCTCATTCCTGCTGTTGTGCCTTTATTCCTACACTGTACCCATTCTAGCTTTCCAACTATCTTCCTAAAAACTTTCTGAAGGGTCTTCTACCAAGAAGCCTCCAGAATAAAATGAATGAAAGTAGAAGAAAAGAAGAACTGTCGACTTGAAGAAAAACAGAAGACTAAGCCAGAAATGAAACTAATGAAAAAAATTTTCAGAAGCCAAATCATTCTTCCTGACTTACCCACCCTCTCAGTGTTTTTTATGAAATTCTTTGCATATAGTCTTTAGACTGTAAGATTATTGGGTAGGGATCTGGGTTTTTTTTCCTCTGCTCTGTGTGGTATGTAGCACATTGCCAGTAAGTAATAAATGATTGTGTGAAGTGTTAGTTATAGAAACCTATGGTAATCAGGGTCAATAGATAATTGAGAACATCTGTTTTTGTCTTTCGAGAAAGGGCTAGAGGACTCTTGCTCAGGGACAGAGCAGAAAGTTATTGTATTTCCTACAAATTGTTCAATAGTAACCAATGGAGAGTGCATCATTTAGGTGTATGGCATCTCATTTTACAAATTTTCAGAATATGTTTAAGTGTTGTTTTAGAACCACAGATGTTAAATTCATATTACAGGTAATACCTGCAAAAAGGCATTTTAAAAGCAACATAATTTGGATTTTGTTTCATTCCTTTAATTCTCAAGAGTATTGGATCTTATGAGCAGATATTTGGCAAATTTGATGACTTATATGCTTTTGAAATGTATTGTGCAGCTTTTTTGAAACAGATCATTGTTTATTGTATCCTTAAATAATCAAATAAGTGTAATTTGTCACCTATTAAGAAAAATTTTAAGTCATTGTTGGTTACTGGGGAAGAATGCACTTCTGTTCAATAAAATTCAACAACTGAAAATTTAAATGCAGAAATTTGAATGTGTGTATTTGAACGCCTTTCTCAGTCTCTTCATAGAAAACAGTCTTTAGAAGTCTACAAATGCCCAAACTTAATTTTACTTTTCAACGAGGAACTGTTGCATGGTTTTCAGTAGGGAACATGATAGAGGAGTGACTTTTAGTAGTCATCATCAAACTTTAAGAAGTGGACATGCTCAGACTAGAGAAAAAAAAACTGTGGGATATTTTTGGGGGGATGGTCTTGGTTTTTATCTTCAAATATTTCAAAGCCTGTTACAATGGAGAGGTAACCAAGCCCTAAACCCACCTCACAGATTGGACAACAGGTCCCTGCCCTTCTAGCACAGAGTCAATGTAAATACTAAACAGCAATGGTTTCTCTTTTGGGCAGAAACCCTGAGGCTCTTCCCCTCCCAGTTTTTTTGGAGTTTTTGATTAAAGGGGCCATCTTTTGATTAACTTCTTAAGGAGGCCGACTCACTGAGTGGGAATTACCTCACTCAAAGTGAGAACCTGAAGAGACCTTAGTCTGGAAGGGCCAGGGTCTCCTAATGCATCCTGGGCCATCTCCAGTCATCCTGGCAAATATCAGGTCACTGGACCCAGATGGCTCTGGAGGAGAAAGTGAGGCTGGTGACCTTGCACAGCCCTCCCTCGCTCAAATCAAAGTCAACTGTAAGTCATGTCATCATTTCCCTGAAGTCATGGTCCCCTTCTAGAACAAAGGACGAATGCAACAACAACAACAATAGAGAGGCAACAGACTTGTTCTGCTTGGTCCCAGATGCCAGAACTGGGACTAATCAGTGGAAGTTACAAAGAGGAAGTGTTCCTATCAATACCAGGGAGAACTTTCTAATAATTTCTGCAAAATTAGAGTGGGCAGTAGTGAGTTTCCCCATCACCAGAGATCTACCAGCAAAGATTATATATATCCATACTGGAGAGGTTTCATTGGTTGGAACAGTAGACTATATAATCCTTACATTCTCTTCCAACTCTAAAATTTCTATGGATCATATGGAAATTCATTGAATTTTAATTGTGCCTATATTATTCTGACAAAGATAAAGGAAGTAATTAAGCTTTGACCAATAAGAAAATGGATTAAAGGAAAATCTAATGTCCCTTCCTGACTTTCAGTTCTCTTATCCTTACTTAAATTTTTAGAAAGGGCTGTCATGGACCAGTAGACCTAAAGGAGCACATTGCTGATCTTCCATCCCCTCCCCCTCTTCTTCTATTTGTTTCTCCACAGCACAGGATATTAGTTTGCTCTTTACATTGCTCGATATAGGCAGCAGGGCTTATAAGTCCTTTTATTTTTTCCCTGGTTTTCTTTCCTCAGGTACAATAGGAGATCATTCAAATCTGCTTTTGTCATTGATGCAATGTAAGGGGGGCTAGAACAATCTTGCAATACTAGTTTCATGCTGAATTTTCTAAGCCATAAAGCAGATTCTACACCTCTTTAATTTGATACAGTATGGAAAGTGATACTAATTTTCTACCAGTGAAATGACAGTGTTGAGCAAATAAGCAAATTAGCTAGAAGACCTAATTTCCTACTTCCATTATCTTCCCTGACCATTTTTCTTTCATCCCATATACAACCCAGCAAGGGAAGGAAACTTTGTACATTTTATTTCAAAGAGTTGCTCATTTGGAGAGTACTGAAGATCACATTTATTAGTTTTTATAGTATAGAGAATTTTACTTTCCAGAAAATGGTCAGAACATGAAAGGACTCAAAGAACCAGTTGTATCTGGATGGACCATAGGAATAGTTACTGATTATAAGTAGTTTTAGAGGGAACCTGAGAACAAACATGTCTTCTTTTAAGAGATAAACAAGCCAGTCTATATACTCTTAAGAAAGCACAGTGCTTCTATTGTCAACATTTATAGGGGGAAAAAGAAAAAAAATCATCACTACATTAGGCTTCAGAGTCATGTTTTAAGGGTATTTATTTCTTCCTAGGTATGCTACTAACTCAAGGGTTCTTAGGCTTTTGTGTGTGTGTGTGTCAAGCATCCCTTTGGCAATCTGGAGAAGGCTCTGGACCTCTTCTCAGAATAAAGATTTGCTCCCTATATTCATAACTGAAGGAAAGGCTAAATTTCAATTAGAGGTTCATGGAAATAAAGATGTAATCTTTTTCTCATATAAGTTCAAAGACCTCCCCCGCCCCTCCCTCAAATCTATCCATATATCCTTTGAGGGTGAATCTCAGGTTAAAAGCTCATGTAGCAATTAATTAGAGTTACAAAAATGTACTAAATTTAAATCCTTTCATAAACACAGGGACTAGTGGGCTGCAGAGCTACAATTTTAGGTGAAAACTGAATTAATCTTGTGTAGAACCAGGTCTTATTAACAGTGATTTCCTCTGACCAAGAGAGATTATCTCTTCCGTTCCTTTCTGTTCTCACAGTTCAGACAGGTAAAGAGATCCTTTATCAGAAGTCATTGTTCTCCTGAGAAACACTGATAATGCCCAAATAGGTAAACTTGGAGCAACATATCAATTCCTGCAAGTGGACCTTGGGGAAAGAATCCTAATACCATGGACAAGAAGGTGCCTAGTTCAAAACAGAGAGAGGAGCATTTATCTCTGTGGAGCTGAGCCACCAGAATAAGTTGACAGATGAGGGGAGGCAAGTGATCAGACCATATGGCTAGCCTCAGCCTGTGCTTGCCATGGATCTTACTGTAATAGGTTGTGGCCTTGGCAAGGAGGCGAGGGTATCAGTTGATGAAAATCCTTTTCATCTGCCTGACTCCCACTGTTTCTCTTCCTTGAATTGAGTCTGCATATTTGTGCTTTCTCTTTTCTGATGTGTTTTGACAGCTCTCTTCCCCACAGGCCCTTGCAGGGGGAGAACATGACTTTTGCCAGGTGTAGATAATCTTCTTTACTAACTGTCAACCATTGAAATGTCTACAGACATTGAAGGACTACAGGTGGGGCCATGTCAGCAATGTATCCGTGATGCATGGTAAGTAACATGCAGGCCATGGGTTATTGTTTCACATGCTGAGTTTCATACAGGAATATTCAAAGATAAGTATTGCTGTGTAATCCATTAAGAACTACCTCATGCATTTTCTTAAAGCTAGACCCATGATTTCATCAAGGCAAGAGAACTCCTGGTGAAGAACTCCCTTTGCCAATACTGATCAACACCCTCTCAGCAGGTTATAATTTTAAAGAACTGCCTGGTACGTTGAGACATTATGACTTGCTCAGGATCACATAGCCAGTATGGGGGAAGGGAGGACTTGAATTCATGTCTTCCCAACCATAGGCCAGCTCTCTATCTACTCTTCCATCCTGTTTCTTACCTTATTAAATTTATGGAAAAGAAAAAAGTTTATTGATCTAATCATATCTTCTGTTTCATCAACCTGAATACCACTTTCATGAGCTGATTCAGTTCATTGCTGTTTTGAAGCCTTGGAGACATATATAATCAGTAGGTTGGTATCATATATACATGCATATACATATATATATATGTATATGTCACGTATGCATATGTATTATATATAATTTTTAAAACAAATTTTCTAAGGGAATTTAAAAATTGTTGCGTGGGAACATAAATCTTCAACTTTTCTATCCGGGTTTTTCCTCCTTCCTCATTTAATGAATCCAGTATAATTATTTTGTCACGCAAATTTCACCAAAAATACCAAAACAAAATTCAGGATGCCAGACCAGGAGTTATACAAAACAACAAAAACATCCTAGAGCAGGGGTTCTTAAACTTCTTTTATTGTCATAGAATCCCTTTGGTACTATCCTGAAGAAAATGGATCTCTTTTCAAGATTTTTTTAAGTAATTGAAGGAAATGCTAAATTTCACTTTAAAGTTAGTGAAAAGAAAAAAGAAAACTTTTTTTTCCCATTCAAGTCCAGAAATCCCTCAAATATAATGGAATCCACTGAGGTTAAAAATGATTTTCCTAGAGGAAGACTGAGCTAGAGCTCTCTTTTTACTTAGCACAACATAAAATAGATATTTCCTAATTATTCAGTTTATTTGATCAATGGAACCTATCAATTTGGATGATTTGCAATTTCATACTGGGGGAAAGAAAACCAACAATGTAGTTGGTATAGCATGGAAGCAAATGCATACAAGTTTAGGTCCTCTTCATCAATATAATAATTAAAAGGCAGCTTATAGGATGATTAAGTTTTACTTGAAAAAAAAGTTTGATGATCTCAGATTACATGTTAAACAGGTTTAAAATGTATTGGAATATTTCTAGAATAGGCAAAGATGACTTCACAAAACACCTAGTAAAGACTGATAATAAATACATGCCATTGGACTTACTAAATGCAATCTTTGCTGTTTCATTTCCAAATGAAGCATATGAAAAAGCTAAGAATCAAGAGAAGAAGTGAAAGGCCATCCATGGGTGAAATTTATAAGAACTCAACCACCTATATGTCAACAATATGATATTGAACAAATGGCTGTCATGAATTGGTTTACATAAATGAAGAGGGTCATGATTGTGATTCAAGATCAGGTCATTGCTAGAAAAGTCAGTTTTAAGGAAGCCATATCTTTTCATTGATGTAGATTATGCGATAAAATGATAAAAACTATGTAACATCATTGTTGGTTGCAATAATTTAACACCAAATACTTGGAATGACACAATTAAGTAGCCAAAAATTGACACCAGAATTTCTCTAATCTTCATAGTATAATTAGATTGCATAGTGACTAGAGTGCAGGACCTGGAGTTATGAAGACCCGAGTTCAATTTTGGCTTCAGAAATTTACTAGGTGTGTCAGCCTGGGCAAGTCACTTAAACCTCCCTCTGCTTTGGTTTCTTTAACTGTAAAAATGGGGATAATAATAGAACCTACCTCCCAGAGTTGTTGTGAGATAATATCTACAAAGACGTAGCATAGTGCCTGGCATATAGTAGGCATCTAATAAATGCTTGTTCCTTTCTTTTCTCTTCCTATGCTAAATGTATATAAACTCCCAAATATCCTTGAGAATTCAATAAGTTGTGTTGGAACTATTCACATTCAAAGCTAGTGCCTAAAATTTCTCAAATACAATACTGACCCACAAAAACTCATGAACTTATTAATAGATGTTATCATAATGAATATTTATACCATCAACACAATGTTATGTGCAGAAAGCAGCATCTGAAGAAACCTCACCCTCCACAAGGAATCCCTCTTAGACATATCATGCTGGATCTCTTCCTTCAATATATTTGTAATGATACAAAGCGGTTTGGCTTATCCATCCACTCAGGACAGAGAGAACGGCTGAAGAATTTCTACTGCCCAGATTTCAACATAAATTTGGATAGACACTCTATAGAGCAGGGGTTTTGGGCTTCTTATGTGTCTCATGGACACCTGTTGCTGTCTCAGAATAACATTTTTTTATTGTGCAAAATAAAGTACATCAGGTTAAAATGGAAACCAGTTATACTGAAAGAGTTGTCAAAAATATATTTTTAAAAAGCAAGTTCACATATCACAGCATGAGAACTCCTGCTATTGATCTCATCCAACAATATGCATATCTGGGCTAGACTGTACAGTTGGGCAGTGAGCTGAGACTAGAGTTGAAAATAGAAGAGTGGGCTGGATTGCTTTTAGGAAATTGCAACACTTGTGCTGGCTCCAAGCTTCCCATGAAAGCTAAATTTTGTCTTTTTAATACTAACATTTTATCACTCTTGGGATGTGGCAGTAAAATATGAAAAAGCATTACCTCTGATGAGCTAAGAGATGGATATGGGGGCATCAAAGAGACACATGGTGAGTGCAAGCAGACTGCAACATACAAACAACAAGGAGTCCTAAAGAAGAATAGAGATATAGCCTATCATTAAAAAGTAGTATGGCAGAAACCGAGGATGAGCTGGTTATGAGCTGAGGGATGATACATGGATGACTGGCACTCTAGCACCAGTACCCTAGCAATGCCAGAAGAAAGAGAAAAAAGATTCCCGGATGTTTGATGAACCCTCTATGATTAACTTTTGGAGATGGTCAGGCTTGTTTGAGTTGAAATCTTCATCGTTGTAGAGAATTCCCAAATGAGTGAGCTCACAAGTCTATCTGAATAGAGTAGCCATAAGTTTTTGGAAATAGATACTTGTGGTTTGGGGTTAATTTAGATTTACTGTGAAATTTAGATTTAGCTCAGTTTTTGAAATTTGGCTCTGAATTAGGTTGACTATCAAAGTCAGCCCAATTTTCCCTATTGTTAATTAGATGTTCACTTGGGAAAAGGGTGACTTGGGAAGTGGTTGCTTGGCAACCATCATTGTACCTGACCTTTTTGTTATGCCCAATGGCTCTTTAAATCAAATCATCTCTTGTGAGGATATTTTATCCAAATCCAATAGCCACTATCATTATTAAAAATACAAAAGGCATAGAACCTACACAGTCTTTCAATTTTTAAATATATATAATGGAAATGTGATACTCTACTGTTAAAAATAAACAGGAAAAATTCCTGTGAGTGAAGATTCCTTTCGGGAAAAGACATAAGAAAATTTTAAAATGCCAGGCATTTGTGTTCCTCCTACACCATTTTGTTTTTTCTATAAGTAGACAAAGAGGCAGTATGGTGGTCTGGATAGAAAGCCATGTTTGAAGTCAGGAAGACCTGGGTTCAAGTCCACCCTCTGACACATACTATGTGACTCTGGAAAAATCACCTAAACTTTCTAATACTAGAAGTTTTGGAGAATGTGCCAGTGGAAAATAAAAATAGCCCCCTTTCTCACGATGTTTTCATCTTTATCTTTTTTTGATCAAAAATTGCCATTCTGTTGTAGTTCAGGCTCTTCTGGGGCTCCTCTCCTAACCTCCATTTGTTTTTAGGCTGAGTCCCCTATGGGTATGTGGCTACTTCTCTCTTCAGGGTTCTAGGAGTAATCCTTTTTTGGTTGGGGTGTTTTTCTAAAGCTATTCTTCATCAGCCCCTAATGGGATGTTCTCCCATTGACTATCAGTTTACATCAACTTCCCAGCCAGGCTTAATTAACCTCTAGAAATGGATATCCAGTAAAAAAATGGCATAGTAAGTATAGTTGGTCAAAACCCCAACAAAGGACACCCTCCCCCAAAAGTACATATAGAGTCCCGGGGAATACAGGCTCAAGGTTAGATGCATTTATGGCAAAGGAATAAACTCAGAGTCTTGGTTATTGAACGTCCTTTTGTTCTTTTGTGAGTCCCCACGAAATTCTCCTTTGATATGGTGTAGCTTTCTGCACTGTTTCCTGTAGAATCATGAAGCTGCCTTTTCTCAATGTATCTAGTTAGTCCTTGAAGATAAATACTGCTGTTCTGGTGATACTGTTAGGATGACCTATGAGAAATCCAAAATCTTCAGATACTTCAAATTTTGCAAGGTCATCCTCTGGTCAAAGGCAGGAAAAGAAGGAAACAGAAACTTTCTCTCCACCTTTCCCCCCTTTCCCCAAAGTGATTTCTTCCCAGGGGCTTGGATGATGTCATTATCTCTAGATTGGCCTACCCCTTGAATGCTAAATTCTGAACTGACTTGCTCCTTTATCCAAATCTCCGTAAGATTTGACTGTGTCCTCTCAACCAATCTAATACACTTCCTGTGTAGTATCATCTCATTTCACCCAATGGCTTTAAGCACTCCACCCTTCAGTGTGATTAAAGAGGTTGTCCATAATAATTCTAATGCCTTTAAGTAACTGATTCAGAGAGATAATCTCACCTGATAAGGTGAAGACTAGGAGTCTATCAGGACTAGAGCATCTTGTTATTTCCTTTAATTGGTTAATTGATTAATTGAGTCAGTCAACCCACACTCTTACACAATGTTTTAAAATGATGTATCTCTTTGAATCAAGACAAAAACAAAAGACCCATTAGAAGAAGCATTGCTGGGAACTAAATACTCATTGCTTGAATAAGAAGTGGTAGAAAAGGAATTTTCAATTTCTTTTTTTAAAATACATTTTTATATATTTCATCTAATATTTCCCAATTACATTGCAACATTTTTAACATTCAATTTTTAAAATTTTAAGTTCCAAATTCTCTCCTTCCTTCTTGCACCGCCCCTATCCCTTAAGAAGGCAAGCAATATGATATTGATTATACGTGGTCGTGAAACATGGTCACATTAGCAGTGTTTCAAACACATGCAGGCGCACACACACACACACACACACACACACACACACACACACAAAACAAAGTGAAAAAAAGTATGCTTCAGTCTGTACCCAGACTTCATCAGTTCTCTGGAGATAAATGGCCTTTTTCATCATGGGTCCTTTGGAATTGTCTTAGATCATTGTCTTGATCAGAGTAGCTAAGTCTTTCATGGCTGATCAGATCATCGCTACAATATTGCTGTTACAGTGTATGCTGTTCACTTCACATGACTGGTTTTTCTGAAACCATCCTGCTCCTCATTTCTTATAAAACAATTGTATTCAATCACAATCGTATAACATAACTTACTCAAACATTCCCAATTGATGAACATCCCCTCAATTTCTAATGCTTTGCCACCACAAAAAGCACTGCTATATTTTTAAAAATAACAATACGTCCTTTTTTTTTTTCCTTTTTGGGATATAGATGTAGTAGTGGTTTTGCCGGTTCAAAGAGTTGCACAGTTTTACAATCTTTTGGGCATTTTGTTTTCCAGAATAGTTGGACCAATTCACAACTTGACCAATGATGCATTAGTGTTCCTGTTTTCCCACATCCCTGTAACTTTACTTTCTTCTAGTTTAAATATTTCAGTTTCCACATGAATAGCATGAGATACTTAATGATACATTTTACTAAAATAAAGGCAAACTGTACAAGCACAGCCTTCCTCTGATCTCCCACTTCAGTAGCAAAGTCATAAAAGGAAATAAGGTTAGTCTGGAACAACCTGGTCTTAATGAAGCTATGTTGGTTCTTTGCAATCATTTTTCTCCTCTCCAGACGATTACTAATCACCTCGTTAATAAGGTTTTAGAATTTTGCCAAGAATTGAAGTCGAAGCTCATTGGCTTATAGTTTGTAGACTATTTTCTTCTCTCTACACCCTCTTTATTTTTAAAAGCTGGCAGAATATTTGCCTTTCTTCAGTCTTAGGGCCTTCTTTAGTCCTGTTCATCATGTTTTCTAGGTTTTAGTGCTGTATCTCAGCAATCACATCCACCAATTCTTTCCATACCCAGGGCTATACCTATTTTGAGTCAGGGAACTAGAATTCATCAGTTGTGGTTAGGTGCTATCTTCTTATCTATATTTGGTATCATCTTCTTCTTATCAATTTTTAATATTGCCTTTTGAATCCAAAGCCCTTTTTTCTTGGTTAAAAAACAAAAACAAAGCAAAATAAAAGCTGAGTAGAGCAATGGTTCTACTCCTTCTTTGATTCTCTATTTCCTCTAATCTAGCTAAATAACCCCTTTCTGTTTTCCTTAGCTTTCCTTACCAGCCTCAGCCCATTCTGCCCTTAAGCACCCCAATAAAATTTTAACATTACAGTGCCTGCCATTCCTTGGTATTTCTCCTCTGTAATCTGACCTTGAACAGAGTCTGAATGGGAGTGCTCACTTTCCTTTGGGTTCCCATTATTTCCACCCAGCACCCAATTCTTCCCTCTTAGTAAGAATCAAATCCTAAGTAGATTTTTCCTTTAGTTGGTTTTTCCACTTGTTGAAATTTGAATCCAATCTTAATTGTAGCCTTGGGTGGGTGGGGGGGGGGAAGGAAGAGGGAAAAAAGTACAAACTAAAATGTGCACAGAAGAGAACAAAAGAAAACTAACAAGGAAGCAAAGAAAAGATGGACAGCTCTCCACACAAAGCATAGTACTTATTTTATAGGCTTTCTTGAAAAAGAAATTTATTGCTATGTATTTTGAATCGTCTCGCATTCTGTTATGCATATGACATTTTTTCTTTTCTTATGTATTTAAGTTTCAATATTTACATTTATAATATATTTCATTTTCTTTTATTGTGTATTTATGTTTCAGTAAAAAAGGGAAAAAGAAAAAAAGAAATTTGAAATTATCATTAAGGCTCATCATGAACTTGTTAGCATCTCTATTTTGACAGAGAACTCAAATAGATGTCCTCTCATCACTACTCTATCATGCCACTCTGTGATATGTTTCCCAAAATACTGATCTTCTTTCTGTCAAGCTGGTATGACAACAAAAATCACATCTATTTCTGTCTCCATTGATGACCTAAATGCCTTCCACCATACCTTCTTGCTTTAGTTTCTAGATGGCCTTAGATGAACATACCTCCAAAATGTCCAATGCTACCACTCCCTATTACCTATCCTGCTTCTTTTTCTTCAATAAGTTATACCCATCTAGAGTGTTATTCCAATCATGGGTTTCACTCAATCAAATTTAAGTAAAACCTATGAGGTCAATTTCCTTCCTCCTGTTAGGAATCCTAGTTCCTTTTGTATATTACCCACACTTTGTTTATAAATGTTAGAGGCCATGGGTTTTTAGTACTGGTTCCTATTTTACATTTTGTCTCCTGCAACCTTTTGGTATTTCAACTGCAATCTTTTTCTCATGCCACAGATACTGTCTATAGCATCTAGTCTGGTGGATATGTAGTCAGCCTTCTTCCCTTTCCATTCTTTTCTAAAACTGAAAACATTTGAAATTTTTGTATTTGCAAAATACTAGAAGAATACATTTTTTTACACCAGCCTGAATGAGGTACACTAAATCTTTTGCCAGGATCCTATACATTTTATATTTTAAGCTATGGTTCAGAAATCCAAGTCCCATTCTTACATATTATTTTCTTAACCAGCTGTTCACTTCCCAAATCAGTTTTTCTCTTTTGCATCTATTACCATAAATGGTCTGGAATGATAAAAATAATGGTGCTTATGGTCTTCAATTTCTTGCCCAAGACTTCATCTTTGCCAGAGTTTTCTAGGTTCCTTTTGATAGAAACATTTGTGCCCATGTTCATCACCTAATTTGGAGAATAGTTTTTCATTTTGATAAGATTTCAGAGTTTGCTGTTACATCTTCATTATATGACATAGGATAACATATATTGGAAGGATCATAGAAAGACTACTATTTTTTATAGAAGTGTGCAACAGTTTTATGTTTATTCTGTTACTTGGATCTTCTTCCATCTGAATATTTCTTTTAAAAATTAAGCTGGTTGCTGAGTTCTCTGTGTATTTACATTGATTTATTCAGACCAATTTCATTTTTTTCTTCTTATTAGAACTATTTTATTTAGTGTCTTCAAAATTTTATTCTTAAGAATCTCTGATCCATGTGGGGATGACTTTTACCAAAACATTTCATTGCATTAGATCCCACATATCTTTCAACTGATTTGAAATCTGCTTTCCCCATGTCTTATGTACATTTCAGACTATTCCAAAATTCTCTCTCCTTTTCCATTACAAACTCTAAAATACAGTGGTCATTTCCCTTATAAATTTTTATCAACACCACCCCAATAGTCAGTCCCTCCCTTTTAGCAAGAAGCAGATCCAGAGAAGAATTTCCCCTACTTGGTTCCTTCACCTTTTAAAGGATGAAATTATCACCATGACACATGAAATAAATCGTCAGAGGATTTGTTTTTGACTGAGAGAGCTCCAAAAGATATGTAGACCATCCAGTTCCCCATTATGACTATATTATGTCTCTGTGCCAGGACTATGATCTGTTTCTCAAACTTCTCATCTATTTCCTCTTTCTGTCCAGGTGGTCTGTAGTTTACTTCAGTGATCAAACAATTTCCTTTTAATTAAATTAAATTAATTGAATTAACCTACAGCCAAATAATTTCCATCATGCTTTGCCCATCATTTTTTTAATTGAGTATACCTTCTTAATATACAATGTCATTCCATTCCTTCTTTTACCTATCCTGCTTTCTTTGAATAATGTTTACCCTTCCAGATAGATGGCACATTTATGGATTTTATCCAACTATATCTCTATGAACCTCTTAGGTTAAATTAGTTTCCTTGCTTTAGTTCCTCTTGTATATGTAAATTTTGTGCATTTGTGTCTAGACATTTGAGGTCATGGGTTTTTATTACTGGCTGTTCTCAGTCAATCAATGTTCATTTATTAATAACCTACTACGTGCTAGGCACTGTGCTAAGTAAGCACTGGGGGAACAAGAAAAGACAGTCCCCACTCTTGAGGAGCTCATAGTCTAATGGAGGATGACAACATGCAAACAACTATGTACAAATGAAATATACAAGATAAATTGGAGATAATCAGCAAGGGAAGGCATTAGCAATAGGGGAATCAGGGAAGCTTCCTGTGGAAGATGGGATTTTAACTGAGACTTGGAGTTTGGTCTCCTGTAAATCTACTTTATAATTCCTTGAAGGACAAAAAGCTGTGTCCTCCTCAGAGCATCCATCTCCCTCTTCTTTGGGAAGAATCATAAATGCATACGTTTATCTCCAAGTATATAATGTTCCTTCTTCCCTTTCTCCTCTGTGCAATATACTTTTTCTCTTTAACCACATGTTGCAATGATGTTCAGGGTTCCCTTTTACCTGACACTTCAGATCCTCTAAAAAAAACCTTTTTATTTTATTTTGAAGCTTTCCTTTTATTTAAACAAAGTATTTCATTGTCTCTGATAACCCTTCCCTTCTGAGAAGGTGATTAGATCACACTTTGCATAAAGATAGCTATAATAGATACATAAATATGATACCTTCAGTGATAATTACTGCAAAATTCAGTCTGTTCTCCATAATGTCTTAGATTCTTATTTTTCAAGATTGGGAGGTGGGTGTTTATAACTCATTATGCTTTTTTTAAAAAAAATCATCTCTTTATACCTTTATGCCCTTTGCTCCATCTTAACAAATTCAACAGTTATGTCCAAACTACTGCTTTCTCTTTTCTCCTTAACTTCATTTTTATTGTTTTTGCCAGTTTCTTTTACTTAACAATTTACTTTAACATTTTGTTTTAAATAATGATTTGCTCTATGCCCTTGTCTTGCCATTTAGCTTCTTCTTCTGGTTGATTCTCGCTGTTCATATTCTTTCTCTCCAGTTCTTTTCTTCTGGCATACTGAGTATCTCTTTAGATTGGACATTTCTTCTTCAGCCTGAGTTGCTTACTTTCAAAATTCCCCAAAGTTCTTTCAAATATCTCTTTCCCAAAATGAATCTCTGGTCTTTTTTGTTTGTTTATGAATCTAAAATGCTTAAAATTACATTTCACAATTTCTTTCTCCTTATTTAGGTCACACATTGATCCTTCTTTAGCCTTTTCTTGCTACATAAGCCTCCACATCAAGAAACCCAAAGTAGATCTTTCTAAAAACCTGAATTCAGCAGTGAGTTTTGTCCTTTGTAAATTACTAACTTGCACAACTTCAGACTCAGTACTAGTACTGCCTTCATCCAAATTTCCAGACTAGGTACACTCCTTGAGAAACAGAAAGGATAAGGCATATTTTCCATGGGAGAATGTTCTAAGGACTTGCCTGTAAGGATATCTACACTTTTATGATAAAAGATTGCCTTTGGTGGTACAACTCACAGGTAGAGTTTCTTGGAAGAACTGGAACTCTTTTATGCAGAGTCAACATTTTTTGTCAATTATTCTTTAGGGAAGGTGGGAATATATTTACTCAAAAACAATGAACACAGACTTTGAGGGAAGGTGGCATCATGAAAGGGTCTAGAAGGGACTGTGCTTTAGCCTTCCATTGTATCCTCAATCTTTTTCACAGTGCTTGGAACATTTAATAAATGCTTGTTGACTGACTCGTTGACTGACTCTTGAAGCTTTCCCAGTAAATACAGAAGTGAAACGAAAATATCTATTTTCCTGCTATTATTTGATATAACTCTAGAAATACTAGTAATTGCAATAAGACATGAGAAGGAAATCAAAGACATAGGAAACGGGGAGACAAAACTCTCCCTATTCACTGATGACATGTTAGTTTATTTAATTTCCTTAGGGAGATGATAGATGGGACTTTTTTCAATTTCTACTTTGCCCACTAGTTCTAAGTTATCTGAGAAATGTCATGATTTTCTAAAAAAGGATGTCTAAGGTATGTGTGTGTGTGTGTGTGTGTGTGTGTGTGCTATCCAGGACAGTTGTTTTTTCTATGAGATATTTCATATTTTCTTCCGTTGTTTTCAGACTTTTGATTTTATTATTTCTTGATGTCTCATAAAGTCATTAGCTTTCATTTGGCCAATTCTGTTTTTCAAGAAATTACTTTCTTTAGTAAGATTTTTTTTACTTCTTTTTTTCCAAGCTGCTGATTCTCTTTTTAAATCTTTTCCCCCTAGCTCTGGTTTCTCTTCCCATTTTTTCCTCTACCGCTCTTATTTAGTTTTAAAAATTATTTTAACTCTTTTTTAATTTCTTGATTTAATTCTTTTAAGAATTCTTATTGGAATTGTGTCCAAGCTGCATTTTTCTTTGAAATTTAATTCTTTTAAGAATTCTTATTGGAATTGTGTCCAAGCTGCATTTTTCTTTGAAATTGTCTTTCAAATGGGCCTTTCATTGAGCCTAATTCTCCATTTTTTCAAGGTTTTCTCTTCTTCTGTGTTTGTAACTTGAGCTTCCATATTTTATGACTGGTTTCCTTTTTTGTTTGCTTCTCTGCCCAAAGGAAAGCTCACAAGATATCTTGGTGTTTACAGGCTAGATTTTTTTTCCTTAAATCCAAGTCACTCTGGTTCTCTTGACTGGCCAACAATAAGTCCCAGGCCAATGCCCACTTGGTCATTGTTTAGGCCCTGATTGGCTCAGAGTGAACGTAAATAGCAATTGTTTCTATTTTGAACAGAAACTCTGAGGGTTTTCCTCTCCCAGATTAATTTTTTTTTTTTGGCTAGATAAAAGAGACCATTCTCTGCCTTATTTCTTACCTATCCTTAATCACTGGAAATGGTGCTGCCTCAGGCAAAGTGAGACCTGTTAAGGACCTTAGCTTAAAAAGGCCAAGGTCTCCCACTGCATCCAGGGCCATCTCCAGTCATCCTGATCTATATCTTGGCCCTGGACCCAGATGACCCTGGAGGAGAAAGTGAGGCTGGTGACTTTACACAATCTTCCCTCACTTAAATCCAATTCACTTGCATGTCATGGCATCACCTCCCTGATGTCATGGTCCTCCAAAGGACAAACAAAAATGTTTTCCCATGCTACTTCTTATCTTTGAACTTTATATTAATGCTGGGCTTTGTGAAATTCAGTGGGAGGTGGGGCATAGAGGGAGGAGCAATGTCTAGCCTGGGCTGTTATATTCTCCTACTATTTTCATAACTCAGTTTGGTGTTCAGCAAGCTTTCAGTGTTCCAAAGTCGTGTAATTGAGGTAGAGGTCTGTTTTCTCCTTTCCTGGTGTGAGCTCTGCAAATTCCTGACCCATGTTTAAAACTGGTGACTTATGTTTAGTTGGGAGTTTCAATAGACTGTTGTTGGACTTAGTCACTATTAGCCCACTGGGAGTTTGTGCAGGTTTGTTGTGAATGAACTGTCACTTCCCCTTCAGTCTGTGACTTCTGCCCTTGTTATCCCACTGTAGGCTTACATGCTGGGTAAAAGGCTACAACTGAGTCATCATTAGAGCCATATAGCTATATTTCTGGAATTTGTTTCTTAAGTATATAACCATGACCCATGTTAGCAACCACTCCTCTCAGCTCTGGATCTGTTCCCTGAAACTAGATGGTAGATGACAGAGATGCCAGATGTCACCCATTCCTGCAGCCAATACCAACCCAGGGATCCCCTTAGATTTTTTTTTCTGTTCTGGTCGCTTGTCTTTTTTCAATCTCTGGTCTCTTTTTGGTCCTTGAGCACTGGAGTGCTCCCCACTCCACCTGTTCCTAGCCAAGTTGCATTCCCATTATCCACAGACCTCTCTGTCTGTCTCCCTAAGCTAGTGTTGGGTTGGAAAAATGACCCTCCATTACTTTTTCCTGGCCTTCCCTATCCAAATTCATCTTGATACATTTTCTAAATCTTTGTGGAGGAGGGACAGTGGAGAGCTAGGCTCAATTGTTTCTTCTTACTCTTCCATCTTGCCTCTACCTTCTCCCATGGTTTACTTAAAAATCCTAGACAATTAACAAACCATATTTGAAATGATTATTTCAGCAGAGTTACAGGCTACAAAATAAACCCACAAAAATTAACAGCATTTTGCATACTAACAACAGAATTCAAGAGACAAAAAGAAAATACCACTTAAAAGAACTTCAATTTAAAAAAAAACTGGGTAGCAAAGAGGATAAATGATTTGGATTCAGTTATGAGCCAACTAAGTGTCAGAGAGGGTTTGAAGCCAAGTCTCTCCAGGTGCAGGGCTCTTTTCATCTTGCCATAGTTAGTACATGGACTCATCCAAAATAAAAATGATCTTTAAAGATTAAGGTCAAAACACGATCAGACAAAGTTTCTATGCTTCCTAGGTGTGGAATTACAAAAATAAAAATGATCATTTCAAAAATAAAACTAATGTTACATGATTGGTAATCAAATAATTTCAAACAATGAATATTTGTGCTATTTATTAAACCTGGAAAAATAGATTATCACATTTTATAACAACAACAAATTTTTAAGTCTTAAGTTAACAAAAATCAGAAGAGTACATTATGTAAGCATTCCTGTTAATGAAGGTCTTACTGTGTGCATTTTATTATAATATACCATATGTGGCAATTGCATAGTCTTGGATTTATTGAAACTATATCTCTATGTGTGTGTGTGTGTGTGTGTGTGTGTGTGTGTGTGTGTGTGCCCAAGCACACATGCACATATAAAACATATATTTTTTCATCTTATCCTTGATTCATTGCTTGACAGTTACTGAAATTGATTGTCATATCATAATGAAAACTCTATGTCAAGTTTGTTTATTACCATGTGCCTTCCACCCTGACACATTTATAAAATACATCAATAAAAACCAAGCATAAAATGTAGAAGACACATCTCATAAAGCAATCTAGCCCATATATAGTGAAGGCTCCTTATGGTAATGTAGTGACTGGGGAGCCTCATGTTTTGGAGGTAGAATAGTCCTGTTTTAATCTCTAAGAAAATACAAAGTGACAAGGCAAAGTTAAAAATACGAGCAAGAAATATCAAAGATGGGAAAAATAAATATATATGTAATGTGAGAAAACTTACAAACTAGTATGCCAGTATTGCCTTCAAGATATTTCTATTATATAGAACAAACGAGGACAAAAAAAGATGGAAATTGCTGATTTGGATTTTTTTTTTCAAGAGAACTTTATATGAAGAAACATCAACTTAAAAAGCAAGAAGTAAGTAAAAGTCATTCCTGAAACCATGGCCTGAGCACAGTGGAAGGTGCCATATTTTATACATATATGTATATATGCATATATACATACACACATATATACATATATACACACATAACATACACATATGCATGTGTTTGTATGTGTATATGAAAGTGTACATACATATATGCATATGCACATGCATGTAGACACAGAATACATATATAAGCCTATAATAAATATACATACATGTATATGTGCATGCTGATGTTTTTCTCTTTAACACCCCCATCATCAAAATTTGAGTGAATAATCTGGGATTGGGCATAGGCAAGGGCTTCTCCCTCCACAGTTTCAAAGGCTAGGTTGTTGAGTCCAAGGGCAACCTTATAGGTATCTTAGATTGAAGCTTCTCTTAGATGATCTGAGAGATCTCAAAATCCCTCCCCACACATTCCACAGTTCTCAATCCTTTGCTTTGAGATACTTATAGCATCAATTCTGATACAAATATAATAGAAAGGTGATTAAGCCAGGAGATCATTATACACTATAACAGACACACGGTTATCTGTAAGGACTAACTTTATAGACTTGACTCCTCTCACCAATGCAAAGTTCAAAGACAGCTCCAAAAGACTCATGGTGGAAAAAGCTTTGCATATCTAGAAAAAGAATATGGAATCTGAATGAAGATTGAGGTAAACTTTTTGCTCTCTTTTTTTCCTTCTCTTTTGGTTTCATTTCTCCTTTCTCATGATTCATTCCATTGGTTAGAATTCTTCTTTACCACTGGACTATTATGTAAATAAGTTCAATGTGAAGGTATATGTGGAACTTACATTGGATTATGTGCCATCTTGGGGGGAAGGGAGGGAGAGAAAATTTAGAACCCCAAAATTTGTGGAACTTAGTGTTATAAACTAAAAAAAAATAAATTTCTTATTAAAGAAAGGTGATTAACAAAAGGCAGAATTATCAGTCATGTAATACCTTGCTATCCAATCAGATACCTAGCAAAGTTCCAAACGAATGGGATATAGAAGCAGTAAGTGTTGACGAAAGAGTTAGGAAAAATCAAATATTGAATCTCGGGATTTGATAGAAGTATAGAAAAAGAAGATATTTGGGTTGCAAAAAATTATCTTTATCTATGTCATTCTCCCACACTCACCCACCCTCTGGGATTCTGAGTTCTTCCTAACCCAAAAGTAAAGATGAATCAGAGAAGATGGAACAGAAAATCTTTCAGTCCTGTCCAAGTTGATCACCCTTCAATTGGGCTTAAAACAAATACTAGATGGCTGACAATATAGAGTATCTTTGATGAAAACCCTAATACCATGTTAGCTCTGAACATACATTACAAAGCTGTAATCACCTTTAATAAGAATGTAAATTTGCTTTTCTTTTGACTGTAAGCTTCATTAATCTTTTCAGCGTGGTAGTGAAAAGCCTTGAGTTTAAATTTCACCTCTCATTCTTACTACCTAGGTCACCTGACCTTGGTTGGGTAACTTAAACTCTCTTGGTATCATCTCCAAATTTGGGGACATGGGTTGGTTGGACTACATGTGCCCTGACATCCATTCCTGCTTTTACACTAAGATCTTATTCTTGACACAATAGCATAAATGAGCTTGTTCTTAAAACTGCATGATGATTGTACCCAGCTATCTAATTTCAGAGCCATCTCCCCCTACATTGCTACATATATATGCATTTTGTGTTACTTTATGTTTACATGTGTTTGTATTATTTCTTCAAGGTGGATTATAAACAACTTGAAGGCAGGTTTTTCTAGTTCAAAGGACACCTACAGGGTGGGGGTTTAATAAACATTTAGTAAAGACAATAGAATGCCTCAAAACAAATATGCACAGCTAAGAAGCCATCCTTTGACTTTTCTTTCATTCAGCTTTCCTTCCACTCACTTGACATAAGTGAAATTTGTGAACTTTTAGTAATTTTCGTTTCATCTTATCCCCATCTTTCCACATCCATTGACTTATTGAATTTCTTTCTTCACTTGATTGAGGTGAATGAATAAGGTGTCCAGCTGAATGAGCAGAAAAACATCACAAGCTTGCATATGTTATAAAAGCATTCTTGGGCTTGCTTAGAAAGATTTTTGAATGAGGCTAAGCAGAGTTAATTGAAAGGAAGTGAATCATGCCAGGAGCAATATAAAGACCATGAACACAGAAGAGAAGCAAGGCAATGGACAAACTAGTTTATAAATAGCAGGTATTCCTATAAAGGAAGAGCAAAATTTGCAAAAGGCCCTGTAGATGTTTCAAGCCAAAGGCCCTTGGATGGCATTGCAGGTCAACTAGAGATTCATTTTGAGATCTTCTGATGGCAGGGCTAATAGAAGGGGAAAGGGTTGGATGCATTTCATTGAAGTTTTCAGTCTACTGCATACACAGTCTCATATTTACTCATATGCCTAATGATTTAGGAGGGCTGACATCTACATAACACATTAATTAGACCAAAGCAGCAGACCTTTTACTGAGCCTGAAGTCGGCCATCAAGGTACAGTGTACTAATCAGGCTTTCCCTCTGGGGACTTGATAATAAGATTTGGGAACTTTGGAAGCCAGCCAGGCTTTTATTCACCAGGAGTAGGCTGAGATTCAGATGCAAATAAGAGAGGTGGAAAAAAAAAATAAAAGGCTGCAGTTGCTGCTGCTGCTACAGTGGAAAATAACTATGTGGCCCTGGATTATAGATTTAGCTGAAATGCGACAGTGATTCATCTTGCAGTTGATAAACATGTTTACTGAAGTGACAGGCAGACAGACATGATGCAGTTCCCAGCTATAAGGATTTCATTACTGAAAGACCTGGAGGAGGGAGCCACACCTTCCTCCACATCTTGATATCTGAAAATGGAGTGAGGCCAGGACCACACCTCTCCTCTCTAAATGGTACAAAATACTAATGGAGCTTGTTTACCACACAACAGCTTGAGGTGTTTTGTTTTTTTTATAATTAACCATATTTGCCTGGACATCTTTAGAAAGAGGGAAGTTTACTCCAGGGAGATGAAAATAGATTTGGGAAGAATCTATATTTTCTCTAATAGTTCTAGGAAGGATTACAATAATAAAAATGAGAGGCTATTGTCTTATGACTAATATAACACTTTTCTTATTTATGCTTTACAACAGCATGATCCTGGAATAAGAAAATAAAATATTTTTCTATTAGAGCATAGGGAGATGATGTACAGAGTGGGTAGGGTCTTGTAAGTCTCAGTGAATCATCAGTGCCACTAGACTTATTTGACAAAACTATTCTTACATTTCTACTCTATGCATTATTACCTTGACTATGATAATCATAATAAAGAAAAATATAAGGAGCTATTTTAAATAATGTTATGTTAATATTTTCTTTCTTTTTTACATCATGTTAATTTCAGAATACCCAACCCTCACTCCTTCCAACAAAGAGTTTTAAAAAAATTTGATACTGAAAATGAACCTGATAATATATGTATATATACATACATATATTATCATATATGTATATATATACACATATATATGAAATTACATATACTTAGTCCTTCATTTCTTCAGGGAAAGACCGATTAATCATTATAATTGACCAAAGCCTTCATTTTTTAAAGTGTTATTTTTATAGTAATTATACATATACAGGGTGTTCCTAAGGTCTAGACACATAGGCAAAAATGCGTATTTTCAAGAAATGAAATGAATGAAATTTTCAACAACATTTTATTTAATTGGAATGTTAACAAATAACATCTTCAACATGATTTCCATTGTTTGTGATGCAAAGGTTGATGCGCTTTGCAAGATTCACATAAACTTGATGCAATAACTCCACATTGCCATCAATTTGAGCACATTCACTCTTTATGTGTTCAATCAAGTGTGTTGCATCTGTGATTTTCATTGAGTACATCTTCTCCTTTAGAATACCCCAGAAAAAGAACTGAACAACACAGAGTCTTCGGTGAAATGGTTAATGAGATGTTAATAAGATCTCCTATGTATCCAGACTTTAGGGACACCCTGCATATTATTTTTCTGTATCTACTTCATTTTGCATCCAATCATATGGTTCTTCCTATGATTCTCTAAATTCCTCATATTTATTATTTCTTATCTTATAATAATATTCCACAAAATTTAAGTGCCATAGTTTGTCCTTCCATTCTCTACTTGATGAGCACTACTTTTATTTTCAGTTTTTGTTACCCCTATAAATATTGCTTTGATTACTTATGTTGTTGTTGTATCATTTTTCAGTCATGTCCAACTCTTTGTGACCCCATTTGGACTTTGCTAGACAAAGACATGGAATGGTTTGTCATTTCCTCCTCCAGCTCGTTTTACAGATGAGGAAACTGAGGCAAACAGGGTTAAATGACTTGCCCAGGGTCATATATAAGTGTCTGAGGCTGTATCTGAACTCAAGGAGATGAGTCTTCCTGACTTTAGGGCTGGCACTCCATCCGCTGCACCACTGAAGTGCCCTTATTTGGTTACACGTGGGACCTTTTTCTATCTGTATTCTAGAATCTTATGGCTGTCAGTGAAGCTCTAGATTAAAGGACAGGAACAACTTAGTAACTTTCGTAATGACAAATTGCTTTCCAAAACAGATCGATCAATTCAAAATTCTACCAATAGCGTATTAGTATTTCTTTTCTTTTTTTCAGCTCCAAATTGAATACGAGAGAAGAGAGAAATAGAATGGCAGAGTGTTTTAGAAAGTTGGCCTTAGTGTCAGAAAAAAAAACACACCTGACTTTAGTTTCAGGTCTTGAATCTTTCACATACATGTTATATGACCCTGGGAAAATTACTTAACCTCTCAGAGCCCTCAGGCAACTCTCCAAGACTATAAATTGCTGAGAAGAGATTGATCTTCAATGGTAAAAGAAATTTCTCAAATGGAGTTTCCTAAGCAGATAAAATCACAGGTTGGTTAAAAATCAATACCAACAAAAATGTCCTTATTTGGCAGGTAAGTGGTGCAGTGAATGGAGCACTGGGCAAGTTGTCAGGAAAACCTAGGTTCAAATCTGACTTCAGTCACTTACTAGCTGTGTGACTCTTGGCACTCCTCTACTTAACTCAGTTTCCTTGACCATAAGATGGGGATAATAATAGTACCTACCTCTCAGGCTTGTGAGGTCAAAATGAGATATTTTTGAAACATTTAGCACTGTGCCTGGAACATAGTAGGTGCTTCCAAAATGCTTATTCTCTTCCCTTCTCCCATATTTTGTTTAAGACACAAGAGCTTTTAGGACTTAGTGAAGGTATTTTTAGTCCAGGATCATAGATTTAGATGTGGAAGGAATCTCAGAGGTGACCAAGTCCAACTTCTTCCTTTTATAGACGAAGCAACCAAAGCCCAGATAGGTCAAGAGACTTGTCGAGAATCACACAACAAATATCAGAGTCAGAATTTAAGCTTAAGTTTTGTTGACTCTTAAATCCAATACTCTAAATACTCCATGCTGCCTTGCCTAAGAGAATTAAAGGTCTTCATAAAATGTCTTCATGGTCAGACTGATAATTTATCAAATGAACAATGTCAGAAGCAGGTTGGAAATAGCCTCCAGATATCAGGTCAATTTAGAGAGCTTTCAGGACTATTAGAGACTATAAGAGACAGTAGAAGATCAGTCACTCCTTGACCCCACAACCAATGGCATTTTAGGGCACATACCACATATCCTGAGCCTTTCCCAAAGGTACCTTGCCTGTATAAGGCCCTGTTTGGGAAAACATCACCACTCATGTACACGATGGCATAGGGATTGGATCTGTAATTTTCTAGGAACAGGAAGTTCCCCTTAGCAAAGGAAGTCCCTCAGCCAATATAGGATGGCACCTACTCTGCTGGTAATAGTGTTAGAGAGGTGCTGAGGCCATTGAGAAATTAATCGACTTGCCTAGGGTCACATAGGCACTATGTCACAGGTAAGACCAGAGCTCAGGTTTTCTTAACTTCCAGGATGGCTTTATTTTCATTATGCCAAGCAACCTTTCTTACCATGTCAGCGCCATGAGGGTACTACTAGTACCTTTTCATCTAGTCCTCTTTTCAGGTATAAAACCTCTAAATACCAGAGAAACTCAGCTCTGGAGCATTGTTTAGAATGTCATCGAGGCCCCCATGGTTCACACAGCCCATAGTGTGTATGCTGAGTACATGGTGTATGTAACCCTCAGCACTGGAGAATCTGGGAAGTAGGGTGTTTACTCTGTCTGTCAACGTGGTGATGGTCATCTGATCCTCTCATGTGATATCAATAAATCCGGCTTAAAGCTACAACTATAAATGCTTCAAAAAGTCATTTTTTTACCTCACAATATAGCAAACACCAAACTTTAACCAGCTAAATGGGCTCAGTGACATTCAATGTGAAGTTATTAGGACATAGGGTAAAGAATCATGAAGTAGAATTTAATGGCTGGTCACTGAGGTACCCTCTTCTGATACTGCAAAAATGCCATAGATTGGTAGAGCTGGAAGGCTTTGGAAATGAGTCTCTAGAGCCAAGAAGGATGTGGGAGGTCTTCTCATTCCCAAAGCCACTCTTTTGCCACAAGTAACAATAATAGTAACTAGCCATTCATATAGCACTTTAAGGTTAAAAAGCACTTTACAAGTATCATCTCACTTTACCCTCACGACAGCCCTGGAAGGTATGTGCTATTATTATCCTTACTTAATGAATGAGGGAACTGAGGTTAAATGACTAGTTCAGGGTCACATAGCTAGTAAATGTCTGAGGTAGAATTTTAATTCCTCTCTTCCTAACTCTAGGTCCAGCTGATAAGGTGCTTGTGCTTGGACCCTAGCCTAGGACCATCTCTCTCCCCAGCCTACAAACTGTATCTCTGGCAATAACTCATGAGTGGGCCCCAGTGAGGCAAACTATCTCTCCCTGCTACAGGAACAAGCTGAACTATGTAGAATTTCCCTTGTATCAATAGGACTATCTTATACCAGCAGCACTATCATGTTACTGTATACAATCCAGAGGTCAAGCTATAGATGTCAACTCCCAAGTCTATCTTGTTACAGACATAACAAGTCAAAAACACACCCCTTAGAAACAACCCCCCTCCACCCACCAGGCCACGCCACTAATGAATGATGCCTCTGCCCAAGGTACTGAAACTGTATGTTACCACCTTGTATGTTAGCATACTTGGCACATAATTCACTGTACCTTTCCTATATAAGCTTAAGCATCACTCCTGTTAGGCTGCAAGTTCCCTAAGGAGTTTTGTCTGCCATATTAGCATTACAATAAACTTGACTGGAAGGCTGCTTGAGTCTATGAATTCTTTCCAGGTAACTCTGCCCTGAAACTAGGTATTTTGGGGTCCCTGAACCCCTAAAACTGCATCACAGCATGCTCTCACCTGTGCAATCTAGCTGCTACTATGTGTAGCACCAATGTGATACCTATGAATATGCCGGTGTAGTTCTGAATTGCAAAATATAACAGACTCTCTCCATGGACGACCAAACCAAAACATTTATTCCAACACCAGAAATCCAAATTCGTCATAGCAACAAAGAAATCTATACACATTAGCAATGCAGTGGGCACCACCATCCCCAAGCTTTCCCTCCATTATGGCCTTTCCACAAACAAGTTCCCTCAAGCAAAATCACTCCCTCTCTCACTTACCTTAGCTGCTCTGTTCTCTCTGCCTGCCTCCTCTCTCTCTCAGCTCTGACTCACTCCAACTTCCTGCTCCACCCATTAGGCAAAGCCCCTCCCACCACAGGCTCCTGTGACTCAGGCTTCCATGTGACTCAAGCAGGTCACATAGGTCTACTAATGGATGGGAAAGATCTTCCCATTTTCATTAACATAGCACTATGCCACATGGCCTTTGTGTTAGAATTGTCCATATTCCAGGAAATTCAACTGCCCATGGGGAGGACAATCCAATTCTAAAACAGAAAGAAGACCAAGATAATTTAATATGTATGGTTTGAAATATTGTTATATAATGATTAAGATTCAGTGAAAATTCAGAGAACTAATACCAAAGCAGTGAGCTAAATGGCAATGAAGCATCAGCTGTTATCATTCCACAGATAAAACAAAGATCTTATTCCTCCCTTTGGTTGAAAACATTTTGTAAAAAGAATAAAAACCTATTATGAACACAAGTTGTTTTTATAAAGACTTGCACATTCTTTAGATGCATTCTCCCAACATATCTGTGGGAAAGTGGAGAGAGTGCTTTTAGTTTCTACCTCTGAAATTTTTTTAGCTTGCATGTCCATAAGCAAGTCACTTAATCTCTGTAAACCTTAGTTTTCCCATCTAAAAGAAGTCATATTAATGCCTGTAGTACTTGTCATAAGACTCAGATGAAATAATACATTTATTAAATATTTTGCAGTATTAAATGTAACATACATTCCAGTTATTATTCCAAAAGAAACTTTGACTTAGTTTTAACATTGGTGTATGTATGCTGCCATCTAACAGCATTACCAAGGAATTCTTTTGTATATGATTGGTTATTTGCAAACCTTAAAGAACTCTATAAATGTGACTTGTTATTTTTTTTTTTTAATTATCTACAAAGAGAAATTTCTAAGTAGCTCAATTAATCCCATTTGCTTTTTTAGTGGTTTCTATTGAGATTCCAATCCCCAGTAAATACTTGACTCTCCAATTTGCTATCCCTGCCCCCATTAGCCCATTCCTTATTTAGACAGGAAACCATTAAAACGCAGAAATCTAAAGGTGAGTACAAAATTTGCATTTTAAGTTCTAGTACCTGAGGGAGCACTAAGTAACTTAAGAAGTGCCTCATTATCTACTGGCATTGGAGGAGCTACTACTAAATAAATTATACCTACTTCCCTGTTAAACTTTGCAGCTTGCTGCTACCATATTGCTGCTGTAAATAACAAGATCAAAGGCCGGGCTCCTAGAAATGTTCTCAAGAATAGCAGTATCTTTCTTATTAAATTGTTTTGTTCAAATTCTGTGCTAGCTTTGTTACTTGTACTCAATATAGTTTATGACACCTGCAAGAGATGTAAGTCTTCTTGAGGGCTTTTGTCTTAGGCAAACTTTATGTTGGCCATACTCTTTTCATGAGGTGATGTTCATCCTAATTTTAGCCAGAAAGAGCTAGGAATAGAATTACATTAACCAGTGACCTGGAGCACCTCTCTAACTGGAACTATGTGTTCAGTGGGGCAATTAGAAGTATTTTCCTGCTCCTTACCTGTAACCAGGAACCGTAGTGACAGATCTAATGCTACTATAAAACTGAAACATTAACTACTCTAAATCTAAGCTATTTTGGACTTCAGATAGAATATCCATGAAAGAGTTATGAGAAATAATGGATCAGAGCTTCCAGATAATTCTTAAATTTAGCATATGAGATCTATGTTCTTCAACCAAAGAAACACTAAAATAATTATCTGTTGTATTTAAAGATTAAAGCAGATATTACAGTTTGGATATTTATACCTTTTCAATGGAATAGAATTCATTCTAGTTTCTTGAATTAATAGGAAGGCCTTTTGAGAGACTGAATGATGCAATTGCAAATATGCCATAGGGAGAGACAGAAGATCTGGTGCACTTTGATACTTGCTAATTGTATGATCATGGACAAGTCACATTACCGCTATGATTCTCAGCTTCCTCATCTGTAAGATGGGGCAATGATGTTTTTTATTACTTACCTTATCTAGTCATTGTAGGGAAAATGCTATATAAATAAGCACATAAAGATGAGTTATGATTATTAAGTAAATGTAAAAGCTTCTCCATAAAAAATCACTCGTTGTAGTAAGATGGTTACCCTTTGCTCTCTAAGCTTATGATAGTGGAATGCAAGCTCCAGAAGATTCTACCATTGTGGAGAGACTTCAATCCCTGGACAAGGTTGAATCTTCTTTCCAAGTGTCAGCCAAACTAAATATGCATTGGCTCATAACAAAATGACCACTTGGTGATAAATTCTTTGGTCAAGGTTACCTATGAAACAAAGAAAAAGCCCAAATGGTCCTCAATTCCATAAGGCCCCCTTCAGCTTCTTCAGGAATGGTCTGAGTGGTAGGAAATGGGACAGAGGGTGTTAACATTTTTAGATTGTCTATAAACAGTAGCTAAACTGCTAGTATTCAAAATATGAGATCATTGTCCAAGGCTCAAGTAGATGTACTGCCGGAAGAACTGAATCATATTAATCGTGACATTCTTACTATAAGCACAACAAGGAAGTTGCAGCTAAATTAAAGGATGGGTTACAATTTGGCAGAGTTGATTGTATTATGTGTCTATAGGGAAAAAGAAATGGTATTTCATATAGGAAACATGGCAGTTCGTATTGCAGGGCTCATGAAAAATGTGTGCAAAAATATTATCATGAAAAATAGTGTAGGTTATGTAGCAACATCTGTTACATAAGATGAAGATACAGAGAAATTCTATGAAAAATTCAGTAAGAACCATTCAATAAAATTAGCATATACTTTGATTTTTTTTTTATAATTTCAATGAAAACATGAGAATAGGCAAGGAAGGTGAAAAGCATGCAGTACAAAATCTCTAGGTCTTATTCTCCCAAACTCCACTCAGAATAGCAAGTTAAATCCCTAGAGCTTGGCTGACTAGCTCTCCCATCAACCCAAAATTTTAGGGCAATCTTAGAGCTTGGCTTATCTTTCTAATGTTACTGTTCTTGAATCACAATATGGTGTGTTCTTCTCAATATCATTTAACTTCTCCCTAAGATCATTTAACCAATTAAACTCATTTAGCTTTTTAAAAATAAATCTGTTTATTTTTAGTTTTCAATATTCACTTCCACAAAATTTTGAGTTCCAATTTTTCTCCCCATCTCTCCTCTCCCCCCACCACAAGATGGTGTGTAATTTGATATAAATTCTACATATATAATCATATTAAACCTATTTTCACATTAGTTATATTGTACAGATAGGAGAAACCACAAGAAAGAAGAAACAAAAAAAGAAAAAAGAGAGAGAGCAAATAATGTTTCAATCTGCATTCAGATTACATAGTTCTTTTTCTAGATGTGGGTGGCATTTTCATCATGAGTCATTTGGAATTGTCTTAGATCCTTGCATTGCTAAGAAAAGATAAGTCTATCAAAGTTGGTCATCACACAATGTGGCTGTTACTGTGTACAATGTTCTCCTGGTTCTGCTCACTTCACTCAGCATCAGTTCATATAAGTCTTTCCAAGTTTTTCTGAAGTCCATCTGCTCATCATTTCTTATAGCACAATAGTATCCCATTACATTCATGTACCACAACTTCTTCAGCCATTCCCCCACTGATGGGCATCCCCTCAATTTCCAATTCTTTGTCACCACACAAAAAGCTGCTATGAATATTTTTGTACATGTGGGTCCTTTTCCCGTTTGTATGATCTCTTTGGGATACAGACTTAGAAGTGGTATTGCTGAGTCAATGGGTTTGCACAGTTTTACAGCCCTTTGGGCACAATTCCAAATTGCTCTCCAGAATGGTTGGATCAGTTCACAACTCCACCAACAATGTATGCATTTGAATTTTCCCACATCTTCTCCAGCATTTATCATTTTCCTGTTTTGTCATGTTAGCCAATGTGATAGGTGTGATATGGTGCCTAAGAGTTGCCTTGATTTGCATTTCTCTAATCAATAGTGGTTTAGAGCATTTTTTCATATGACTATAGATAGCTTTAATTTCTTCCTATGCAAACTGCCTGTTCATATCCTTTGGCCATATATCAGTTGGGGAATGACTTGCATTATAAATTTGACTCAGTTCTCTATATATTTTAGAAATGAGACCTTTATCAGAGACTCTGGTTGTAAAAAAAATTTTTTTTCCTGAGTTTTCTGCTTCCCTCCTAGTCTTGGTTGCATTGGCTTTGTTTGTGCAAAAATTTGTCAACTTAATGTAATCAAAATTATCCATTTTCATTTCATAATGTTCTCTATCTCTTCTTTGGTCATAAATTCTTCCATTCTCCATAAATCTGTTAGGTAAATTATTCTTTGCTCTCCCAGTTTGCTTGTAGTATTAGCCTTTATATTTAAATTGTGGACCCATTTTGACTTTATTTTGGTATGTGGTATAAGATGTTGGTCTATGCCCAGTTTCTGCCATACTATTTTCCAGTTTTCCAAGTAGTTTTTGTCAAATAGTGAGTTCTTATCTCAGAAACTGGAATCTTTGGGTTTATCAAACAGTAAATTACTATAGTCATTGGCTACTGTGTCTTGTGTACCCAACCTATTCTACTGATCCACCACTCTATTTCTTAGCCAGGACCATGATTACTGCTTTATAATACAATTTAAGGTGTGGTGTAATTAGGCTACCTTCCTTTGTATTTCTTTTCATTAGTTCTCTTGATATTCTGTACCTTTTGTTCTTCCAGATAAATTTTGTTATTATTTTTTCTAGTTCTATAAAATATTTTTCATTACTTTGATTGGTATGACACTGAATAAGTAAATTGTTGTTTTTATTATTGGCTCAGCCTACCAATGAGTAACTGAAATTTTTCCAATTATTTAGATCTGACTTTATTTCCATGAAAAGTGTTTTGTAATTGTGTTCATATTGTTCCTGGGTTTGTTTTGGCAGGTAGACTCCCAAATATTTTATAATGTCTACAGTAACTTTAAATGGAATTTCTCTTTCTATCTCTTGCTATTGGGCTTTGTTAGCAATATATAGAAATGCCAATGATTTATGTGATTTTATTTTATATTATGCAACTTTGCTAAAGTTGTTTACTAAGTAGTTTTTTACTTGATTCTCTAGGATTCTCTAAGTATATCATCATCTCATCTGCAAAGAGTGATGGCTTTGTTTCTTCTTTGCCTATTCTAATTCCTTCTGTTTCTTTTTATTCTCTTATTGTGAAAGCTAATAATAGGGGTGCATTGAATAATAGGGGTGATAATGGATACAGGATCACCTCAGATCTTATTGAAAATACTTCTAGCTTATCCCCATTACATATGATGCTTGCTGATTGTTTTAGGTAGATGCTACCTATTACTTTGAGGAAGAGTCCATTTATTCCTATGCTCTCTAGTGTTTTTAACAGGAATAGATGTTGTATTTTGTCAGAAGCTTTTTCTGCATCTATTGAGATAATCATATGGTTTCTGTTAGTTTTGTTGTTGATATGGTCAATTATGCTGATAGTTTTCCTAATATTGAGCCAGCTCTGCATTTCTGGCATAAATCCTACCTGGTCATAGTGTATTATTCTCATGAAAAGTTGCTGTAATCTTTTTGCTACTATTTTATTTAAAAATTTTGCATCAATATTCATGGGGGAAATTGGTCTATAATTTTCTTTCTCTGTTTTGACTCTTTCTGGTTTAGGTGTCAATACCATATTTGTATAATTAAAAAAATTTGGTAGGCCTCCTTCATCTATTTTCCAAAATAGTCTAAATAGAATTAGAATTAATTGTTCTTTAAATGTTTGATAGAATTCACTTGTAAATCCATCTGGCCTTGAAGATCTTTTCCTATGGAGTTCGTTGATGGCTTGTTCAATTTCTTTTTCCAAAATGGGGTTATTTAAGTATTTTATTTCTTCTTTTGTTAATCTGAGCAATTTATATTTTTGTAAAGATTCGTCCATTTCACTAAGATTGTCAAATTTATTGTCATACAGTTGGGCAAAATAGCTCTTAATTATTGTTTTAATTTCCTCTTCATTGGTGATGAATTCTCCTTTTCATTTTTGATACTGGTAATTTGGTCTTCTTTATTTTTTTAAGATCAAATTAACTGAAGGTTTATCTATTTTATTGTTTTTTTTTTCGTAAAACCAGCTCTTAGTTTTTTATTAGTTCAATAGTTTTCTTAATTTCAATTTTATTAATCTCTCCTTTGGTTTTTGGCATTCCTAATTTGTAATTTAATTGGGGATTTTTAATTTATTCTTTTTCTAGCTTTTTTAGTTGCCCAAATCATTGATCTCCTCTTTGTCTATTTTATTCATGCAAGCATTTAAGGGACATAAAACTTCCCCTAAGAACCACTTTCACTGCATCTATAAGTTTTGGTATGTTGTCTCATTATTGTCATTCTCTTGGATTGTTATTGATTATTTCTGTGATTGACCCACTCATTCTTTAGAATTAGATTATTTAGTTTCCAATTCATTTTTAGTCTATCTTTCCATGGCCCTTTATTACATGTAATTTTTATTGCATCATGATCTGAAAAAGGATGTATTTAATAGTCCTGCCTTTCTACATTGGATTGTGAGGTTTTTATGCCCTACTATAAGGTCAATTTTTGTGTAGATGCCATGTACCACTGAGAAAAAGGTATATTCTTTTCTATCTCCATTAAATTTTCTCCAGAGGCTTACCATATCTAACTTTTTAAAAATTATATTCACCTCCTTAACTTCTTTCTTTTTTTGTGTTTGGGTTCATCTAGTTCAGAGAGAGTGAGGTTGAGGTCCCCCACTAGTATAGTTTTGCTGTCTATTTTTTCCTGTAACTCCCTTAACTTCTCCTCTAAGAATTTGGATGCTATACCTCTTGTTGCATATATGTTTAGTAATGATATTACTTCATTTGCTGTGATGCTATTAGTAGCTAGAGCTATTTTTGCTTTTGCTTTGTCTGAGATCAGGATTGCTAACCCTGCTTTTTTTTACTTCAGCTGAAGCATAATATATTCTACTCCAATCTTTACCTTTATTCTGTGTGTATCCCTCTGTTTCTCAATTAGATTTTTAAAAAGGAACATTAACTGAGAAGGCAGGAAAGACAAACATGTATCCCACCACCACTGGGATGAGAGAACAGATGTGTAATTTACCCCTTCCACTCATTTTATCCTTGGGAAGCACGGACTCAAACTTATATTCCCCTATTAAGTTCACTTCTGGATGTGATAAAGCTGATGGACAAATCACTCTCTTACTTGTAAGAGATGGTGTCTTAGAGGCTAAATCAATGCTCTTCTGAGCAGAGTCAAGTAGGTCACTTTACAAGTCTGGCTGAGACTTTCAGCAAACTCTGCTATGGACTCTAGTTGCTGGACCCCTGGAGGCTATTCCAATAACACAAAGTGCACAAGGTTATAATCTGGCCTGTTCCATCTCTGGTAATCATTCACAATAATGACAACATGGGATAAGCAAACTGGGTCAAAAGGTATGCATAGTTTAATAACTTTTGAGGAGCAGTTTCAAATTGCTTTTCAGAATGGTTATACCAATTCATAGTTCCACTGGCACAGCTGCAATGTTTCTCTTTTTCCTCAGCCCCTCTAAAATCTATCATTTTCCCTTTTTGTTAACTTTGCAAATTTGATGTGCAGAATATTCTAGCATTGCTTTAATTTGAAATTATTAGTGATTTGGAGCAATTTTTTAATATGGCTATGGAAAACTTAGATTTCTTTCCTTAAGACCATCCTATTCATATCCTCACACTATTTTCAATTGGTGAATGGTTCTTAGTCTTATAAATTTACTTAGTTCTTTCTATATCTTGATAATGAGAAAAAGGGAAACTTCTTAATCATTAGAACTGTCAGGAGTCGATTGGGCTGAGTCAGGAGATCAGAGTGATAGACTTTAGATATATAGAAGGGATTATAGAAGCCTTCCAGCCCAACTCCTTCATTTTATACATGGAGAAACTGAGGTAAGGGAGATTGCCCAAGGGTATACATATAGTAAATATCAAAGGTAGATTTTTACCCAATGTCCTTTGACTCTGAAAACAATATTTCTTCCATTCTGCCACACTGAGAGCTCTACATTAGTTACTCAAAAAGCATCACTTAAACACTGTATGCCAGGCACTGTGCTGGGTCACCACTCATCATGGATCATAAGGAAGTTGGTTTAAAGCTAGAAGGGACTTCAGAGGTCATTGGGTCTAACTCCCTTCTTTCAAAGATGAGGCAACTGAGTCCCAGAAAGGCTGAATGATTTGCACCAGGTTACGCAAAGTAAATGTCTGAGACAGGAGTTGAATCAAGGTGTTTCTGATTCCAAGTTTAGCACTCTAACCACTACACCACACTGCAGATTATGTAAATAAAAACTAGAGTGGTTGTCTATTGACATCTGCAATCTTAAAATATTTTTCAAGACCTCTGTTCTGTCCTTAACAATTCTTTTTCCACCTGCTGAACAAAGACCTCATTATTGTCACCTGAAGTCTATATAGACATTGAAAATGTCAGGGCTCCCACTGTTTCTGTCTCTCCATTACTTCAGCCTGGTCAAAGAGTCAAAAAAATTAAATGCTTTGCGCAGATAATTCTGTATTAGATTTCTGAATATTTGTGCCACTAATAAAAAGTCTATTTTTGGGGGGGTGATTCCTGAAGCTAATTATTAAAAATGTCTACTTTTAAGTTTAATCTGCTTCATTATTATATTCATATGCAGTTTTTGTCAGCTCAAAGAACATTACCTTATTAATTCTTCTATCACAAATTCAGTGAATTTGAGAATTTAAAGGCATCTTAGTGTTCATCTAGTCCAATTCCAACACAAAAGAAATCCCTATTCAAACATACCGAAACAATTCATAATCCAGCCTCTGCCTGAAGTCCTCCAAGGAAAGGGAACCCATCACCACTCAAGGTAGTATAATACACACTTAAACAGCTCTAATTATTATAAAGTCTCTTTTTCCACTGCCATCAAATATAAATTGACCTCTTTGCAGCTTCTATCCATTGTTCCTGCTTCTGCTCTCTGAGTCAACACAAAACAAGTCTAATTTCTTCACAAAATAGCCCTTCAAATACTTGGACACAGTTATCATGCTCCATCCTCTCTCCCCTTAGCCTTCTCTTCTCTAGGCTAAATATGTCCTATCCCTTCAATTCTCATATGAATTGGTCTTGGGGCCCTTCACTATTGTTTATCCTACTTTGGACGGCTCCAGTTGATCAATGTACTGCTTAAAACTAGATGGACTAGAATTTTAAAATATCTCGTGCCTGGTCCAAAGGAGAATAAACAGGATGATAAAGGGCCTTAAGAACACTAGGTGCCCAAAACTGCATACAATACTCCAGATAAGGTCCGGGGAGGGAAGAGTACAATGGGATTTCCACTTACCCGTTCCTGGAAAGTGTGCTCCTCAATATAGCCAGGGATCTTTTTGACTACTATCTCATAGTGTACACTCATATTGAGCTTTCAATGCACTAAAACCTTCAGGCTTTTTTTTTTCCAGAACAACTGCTATCTAATGATGACTGTCCCATCTTATACCTGTTAAAATGATTAAAAACATTTACAATAACTTTGTCAATATTTCTTCTTTTACTAGAGAAAAGAATTTATATCCAATCATATGAAATATTCCCAGGTTTTGAGCCAGAACTTATGTAAATCTCCAAGTTTTCTTCCTCATGCTCACTGAAGAAATAAGAAGCTATTGAAAGAGTATTTACCATAGTAAGATATAGGTCTTTGAAATAAATGTTTTTACTACTTCAGAGGACTAACAATAAAACATGCCACTCCCCTTCAGATGGAGTACTGATGGACACAGAGTGAAGATTGAAGCATAGTATTTATGTAAAATATGCCTGCAGTACACACACACACACATGCACACACACACCTCTGTGTGTGTGTATATATGGTTAATGCAGGAATTTTTTATAGAAGTATATATATGTATGTATGCATACACACAGACATATCTGTATCCATATCAACATGTGTATCTACCTATCTATATCTACCTAAATATCTGTATGTGTCTTTCTCTATCTATCTATAGGAAGGAAAGAAGGAAGGAAGGGAGGAAGGAAAAAAAGAGAGGAAGGAAGGGAGAAAGGATGGAAGGAAGAAAGGTAGGAAAGAAGGAATTATTTAGTTCCTACTTTTGTGCCAGGCACTGTGATATGCTTTCATTTTATCCTTACAAAAACTTTGGAAGTTAGATGCTATTATTATCCCAATTCTACAGTTAAAATGTGAGGCAAACAAAGGCTAAGCAACTTGCCCAGGATCACACAGCTAGAAAGTGTCTAAGGTCAAATTTGAACTTGGGTCTTCTTGACTCCAGGCCCAGTGCTCTATCTATCGTGCCCCTTGCTGCCAAGTGCAAATGTTTCCTCCCATGTAAATTGAGACATTTACTTTGTAGCATGGAACGGCACTGTCCTAACAATTACTTTGGCTACCCAAGCACTCTCTCAAGGAAAGAAAGTCACTTCTACCATCCATTCCCATGTTAAAATTGCTCCCAAACCAATAGCATGGGAAAGGCAATAACAGTCTAATGGCTTCAAAAGGAAAATCATTACATTGAGTTAGGGCTGACATTCACTTTCACTGAAACATGCTCATTTCAGTTCAAAATCATTTTTGTTGTCAGTCAATAACACTCTTTGATTGCCTGCTGGGTGGGTACTTGAAGGCACTAGGAGTAGAAAGAAAGAAGAAAAACATAGTTGTTGCTATTAATCTGGGTTGTTATTTTCCCTCCAGTGAGTCGAATTTTGTGAATGTAGATGTAAAGTGCAAAATTTATACAAATATCTATAGAATTCAAGATCCCCTTGAATTTAGTCCATGTCTACAAAGAGGAAAACAACCATATGAAATCCCAGGCAAAGGGTTGCTGCCATCATAGTGATCTGTTCAAATTGCTGTGTGATTGATTTAACTGCGTTGAGTCCAGATCCCTCGAACAAAGAGGCCATGAAACGAGACACATAAATTCAGTCTGGGTATCTTTCTCTATAGAAATATTTTCTTAGTCTGGTTATTCTCTTTCCTGTTAAATTGCTGCTCATCCCTCAGAAGAGAAATCTGCTTTCATAAGTCTGAACGTTAATCTTAGGCACAGATATATAATAGCTGGCACATGGTAAGCACTTAGTGCTTATTAGTTACTGATTAACTTACAATGAAATGAATTTAGTTAGTGGCTTCAGGTTCACCAAAAGATATAAATGAAATGTGGGCAGCTAGGTGGGGCAGTAGATAGAGCACCAAGACTGGAATCAGGAAGTCAAAAAGAAATCTTCCTGAGTTCAAATCTGGCCTCCAACTAGCTATGTGACCCTGGGCAAGTCACTCAACCCTATTTGCCTCAGTTTCCTCATCTGTAAAATGAGGTGGAGAGGGAAAAGGCAAACCACTCCAGTATCTTTGCCAAGAAAACCCTAAATAGAGCCATGGACAGTGGGTGCCAACTGAACAACAGCAGCAGTTACGCAGCATTTTCTTAATGCAAAAGACTAAATAATAAAGTACCAGAATACCAAAAATATAATTTAGGAAAGCAGCAGTAATAATAAACATAGGATTACAATTGTGTATATTTAAAGAGGCAGTGAGATATAGTGGAATGAGCTTTGTTCTCCAAACTAGAAGGACCTAGGTTCAAATCTACCTTTTCACACTTGCTCTCTCTATGGTCATGAGGAAGTAATTTTAATAATAAGATATAGTTATATCACACTTTAGAGTTTGCAAAGCACTTTACCTATACGAACTCACTTGATCCTCACAAAAGAACTGCTAGGTAGGCACTATTATTATCCCCATTTTTACAGAGGATGAATGTAAGATTCTGCCTTGCCCAGAGTCCTACAGCTAGAAGGACTCTGAGGCAGGATTGCAGTCCAGATCTTCTTGACTCTCAGTCCTCCACTCTGTCCATTACACTGGGCTTTCTCTCATTTAAATACTCTCTGTGGCAGAGTGTCCTCATTTCTAAAATGAAGATAATACTTGCAGCACTTCTTTCACAGAGTTATTGTGAGACTCAAATGATATAATGCATATGAAGTGGTTTCTGAACTCTGAAGTATCTTATAAATGTCATCTATTATTATGATGATTAGATTTCCTGTTATAATCACCAAATCTTTGAGAGACTAACAAGTATAATAGAGATCATAGTAGTGTCAATGGAAATCGAGTTCTCCTTTTTATATTTTTAATGTAGTTGAGAGAGGGGTCATGCATAGGATTGGCCTTTATGAGTAAGAGCAGTAGGAATTTAGACACATCAAGCAATCAACATTTTTAAGCACCTACTATGTGCCATGAAATGTACTAAACGCTAAAAAGAGGCAAAAGTACTTGCCGTTAAGGAGTTTATAATCATAGCATTTTATTGGTTCTGTGAAGCCCTTATAGTAAAAAAATAAAACAAAATAAGAGAAAAGAGTCTGGGTCCACTTATCTTCCCAATTCATGAAATTTCACCATAATAGATTCACAAAATTTTTGAGGAACAAGAGACTTTAAGAACCATTTAATCTACTTTTCTAATTTTAAAGCTGGAGAAAAGTAGGCCCAGAGAGCCAAAATGATCTGCCTACCGTAACATAACTTTTTGGGTCTTTTTTCTCCTGTGTTACCATATCTTCTTTTCTAGTTTAAGCGTAGAGCAAAATCTTTTCAGGAGTCCAATGTTAAAATAAAATCCTTGGGATAGCTAAACTATTAAAATAGTAGGAGCCATTAACACCACATTGGAAATTTTTTAAGGAATTACCTTCAAAAGGTGCTATAGGATTTTGAAATAATGCAAACTAAGACCTAAAAATATTGATGGGGGGGTGAGGATAGAGAGGGAATATAGGAAGAAAATTTCCATAGTATGTGATACTACTTGGGAAGGTCAGTTTTCATGAAGTGAAAAGTCCTTCAGGAGTCCTGAGAAGTGGGATAGTGACATAAAAGCAGGAGGTAGATTCTGCTAACACAGGGTGTTCCAAATTGAAAAAATAAGAATTGGAAAAGAAGGTGCTATAAAAAAATTGTATTTTCACGATTTTGTCCAGCACCAGTCTTTTCTGTGATTCACAATGAAATCAAATTTAAAAAACAAAAAAATAAATTTACTTGGAGCCAACATGGGTCCATCAAGACCAGATCAGGCCAGAATAAATATTTATTTATGTTTTATATTATCTCAGGAGAATAATAACCTATATATAGTCTACTCGGGTTTTAGCAAGAAGTTTTACAAAACCTGTCATTATTTCTTTCTAGATTAAATGTGGAAAATTGGATATAGAACTATGCTTATGTGGGTTCATAAGTTGTTTGATGGCTTCAAATTTAGTAATTTAATGGATCCATGACAAACCAGAGGAGGGTCTTCTGTGCAGGACACCAGTGAGCTGTCCTTGGCCTAATTTTTACCATTATCATCACTTAGGATTCAAGTACAAATGTCATGTTTTTTAAATTTGCAATTAACATGAAGTTAGAAGGTAATAAGTAACATATTGGATCAAAAGGAACCCAAACCACTTTATGTGCATTATATCATTTGAATCTCACAATAACCCTGTGAAAGTAGTGCTGCAAGTATTATCATCATTTTAGAAAGGAGGGCACTGAGCCACAGGGAGTATTTAAATGAGAGAAAGCCCAGTGTGGTGGACAGAGTAGAGGACTGAGAGTCATGAAGATCTGGGTTTAAATCTTGCCTCAGAGGCTTTCTAGCTGTAGGACTCTGGGCAAGATAGAGCCCTAGCTTCATCATGGTCAGAACAATGGATTGAATCTTAGATATGATGAATTTTAATGAAAATAAACATAATATTCAATGCTCAGGTTAAAAAAACAACTGTGCAATGACAAAATGGATAGACTTGACTAGAAAATAATTGTCATGGGTTGCAAGCTTGATATGTGCATCCAAATTGTGAAACGGAAGACAAAAAAGCTAGCTTGACCTTTGAGTGACATGATAGTCATGTGGTATGATCAGACCACATCTAGAGTACTGTATTTAGTTCTAGGTGACAGATGCTAGGAAGAACAGTGCATCTAAGGAAGGGAAGTGGTGATTAGGCCAAGAAGATTCTGTTGAGGAATTGGCATTATTTAGCATAGAGAAGAGAAGCCTTAGAGGGGAAATGAGTTTTCTTTAAATAATTGAAGTGTTGTCATGTAATAGAAGGGTTAGAACTGTTCTTTTTTTACTATAAAGAGCAGAACTTGGAGCAATGGATAGAAATTGTAGAGAGACAGAGTTTGGCTTGATGTAAGGGGGAAAGGGGTTGCTAATAATCAATCCTGTACAGAAGTAGAATGGGCTTCCTCAAATAATAAAGAATTCTCCTTCACTTGAGGTCTTTAAGCAAAGGGTGGATGGCCAATCTAGGAAATATTGTAGTGATGATTTCTGTTAAAGCTGAACTTGGAAACCTCCGAGGTCTCCTTGAAGTCTCTGTGATTTTGCAATTCTGTTCTTTTATTCACACATGAGCCCATTCACAGCTTTGTTAATTCTCGAGATGTGTTCAGATGGTGTGTGTGTGTGTGTGTGTGTGTGTGTGCGCGCGCGTGTGTGTAGATCTAGAGATGGCAGGTAGAAGGTTGTGGAGAGAGGATTGTTCTTTAAGATAAAAAGACCTTGGTTCAAACTGTTCCACAAATATTGTCTGTATGGCTCTGAGCAAGTTAGTTTAGCACTCACTTCTTCAGGAAACTCTAAAGCCAAAAGCATCGCTGTTCAACTGATGGAGAGAATTTCTACTTTCAGAGCTCCCCACCCAGAAGAAATCATAGGTCAGAACTTTAGATAAAGATTCATGAATAATTACAGAAAATAGATTATTTTCAGTCATTAAAATCAATTAATATGGTTACTTTGGAGGGGGAATCTACTTTATTCTCCAAATTTACTAGTATTTTCTCTTTCGTAACCCTTTCTTTGATAGTAAGTCATCTGTTTCCACTAATAGCCATCTTAGTGCAGTTTAAAATTTTGTTCTGGAATCTTTAAACCTTAAATCTTAGATCCATTAGGTTTATTGATATCCTTATGTATGCTTAGGTAATTCTCAATCCTAGATCATACAAACCTGTCTAACAAAGCATTTTTAAACGTATCAATAAAACTTCAGGGTGATAATATTACTACTCTTTTTCTAACATAATAGGATCACAGGTATTGGAAAAGGACCCTACAGGCCAATGAGTGCAAGTCCTTCATTTTACAGAACAAACTGAAGCATGCAGACTTGCCAGAATCAAACAGACAATAAAAATCTGGGACAGAATTTGAACCCAGGTCTTCCAGACACCATGTGCAATACCCTTTGTTTAGAAAAATCAGATGTTTAACTAGGGAAGTGTGACTTCTATTCTCTTTCCTATCATTTTATAGATATTTGGAGACCAGAATAAAAGGAATTAGTAAGATTTCATGTTAAAAAAAACTAATTTCAATTATATTTGAGGGCTATATATCTTGACAGCATCCTTTCATGGGAAAAAAAACTGACTACATTAATTATTTTCTTCACTTTATTAAGTTTCTAAAATGATTCTGATGGAAAAGTCTATTATGATTCCACCAGAATCATGGAATAAAACATTAATTCAAGGCTGCTTTAAGAACTAATTTATAAGTAAATGCAATATGTTAATCTTAAGTCATGTTGTTACTGAAGTAGAATAAGATATTGTTTGTAAAACACTGAGAGATAATGACTTCCTCAAGGTATTATTCTGTGAAATGTCATTACTTGTTAATCGAAACTGACTTTCCACACTTCCGTTGTACTCTATGAGATTCAGTGTAGCAATAATTCCTTAATTAAGTGATCCAAGGGACCATGTAACATTTCAATATATGTTATGCTTGGGCCAGGGCTGTGTCAAAGAAGTTTGTAGCAATGAAACCTTAGAAATGGTTATGGGGAATATAAAAAAACTTGACTTGCTGGAGAAGGGGAATCTATTATCTGGGGCCTAAAGAAAATGCCCCAAGGTAGTAATGGCCCAAATATTCTCCCCCTCAGTCTCTAGCTTGGGGTTATTGGTATCCAGTCATTTGAAGATGGGATCCACTCTATTGGTTTGACCAATGGCAATTTGTGAATTAAGTTAATATGTGATTGTCTAACCCCACTTACCTTGCTTGGTTCAATTTCATGTATGCTCAAATTAGAGAACATCTCAGTCCATAAGGATCACTGCCAGATTGAAAGTAGAAAGAGCTGCATGCTATCTTTCTTTCATCATAGCTTTCCAGTGACTAGTGCTGAAACTCATTTCCCACTCATGTTAACCTTTTTAGAGTTTTCTTTAATGATTCCACTTCATTGTCTCCATGTCCGGTGTCCCATATAAAGTCTACCTAAATTCCACTTCCACCTTCTTTTTGACTCTCCAAATTTTATTTAACATTACACATGCACAAATCCCATACTGGGTCTTGGTTGAGTAGTACAGTGAAAAGAGTACTCAACTTGGATTCTCAAGTAATTGAGTTTAAATTCTGGCCCTTCTGAGTACTACTTATGTCACCTTCGGTGAATCAATCTCTCTGGGCCTTAGCTTTCTCATATGTGAAAGAGGGAGTTTGACATGACTCCTCTTTCTTGTAACATAGCATCTATCATCCCGTTATATTAGATCTTATTATTTAATAGGATCATGGATGAATGCTATATTACTTGAAAGAGGAGTCACATTACTGTCTATGTGCAAGCAACATAAATTCCTTAAGGGAAAAGGAATTGATATTTATATATTCTTTCATAGTTTTCCCCTAAAGTCTGCCTATGAGTTGAGTCCATGCTTAACTATAGGGCTAGCCCTTTAAAAATAGCATGCAAAGGTTTTGATAAGAATGGGAGAAGATGCTATGCTTATCATAAAACACCATGTGTGACTTCAGAAAACTGATGAAACAGCATGCTTATAGCCTCTTGACAGAGAAATAATAGATTCAGAGGGGCTGAGATCAAATCCTTTCTCTGTTACAGGGCTGTGCCAGTAAATTCCTAATAACAGACTCATCTATATAGATACGTATATATGTATATATATGCATGCATGTATATGTGTATATGTTTGCGTTCATATGTACATGTGTATATGGATATACACATGTACATATGTACTTATATACACACACACATATACATGTTTACATAATTTACCTATACATATATACGTTGTTTTTGTTGTTCAGTCATTTCAGTTGTGTCCAACTCTTTGTTACCTCGTTTGGGTTTTTTTTTTTTTGGCAAACATACTAGAGTAGTTTGCTATTTCCTTCTCTAGCTCATTGTACAGATGACGAAATTGAGGCAAAAGGGTTAACTTTGTGACTGGCCCAGGGTCATACAGCTAGGAGGTATCTGACGCCAGGTTTGAATTTCAGAAAGATGAGTCTTTATCCAATGTACCACCTAGCTGGATAGATAGATAGATACATAGATAGATAGATGGATGGATGGATAGATGGATAGATACGCACATACATAGGTATGTATATACCCAAGGACATACGTGTATATATACACCCATGACACAATTTCAAGCTTAATCTGCGTTAACATTTTCTCCATCACTTTCTTAAGTCTAGACAATTAACAACACAATAAATCAAGCCTTGATTGTAGTATTTGCTTATTTCTGAGATAAGTGCTCATACAAAAAATTTAACAATCATCTATCAGGAACAGGCATAAGCAGGGGCTCCTTGGAGAAGTCACTTAACTTTTCTGAACCTCAGTGTCTTATCTGTAAAATGAAGAGTTTGTTCTTCATGGTCTTTAAAGTCTCTTCCAGCTTTGAATCTGTGATCCTATTGGATCACTGTGTTGGACTAGAAAAGTAGAATGAGACATACATTTTCAGATATGACCACTGTGTTAATTTGTTTTGATTTACTATACTTAAAAGACAGAGCCTGGGGAACTGAATAAGTGAGCAGTGACAAAGACAAAAAAAGAAAGAAATAAACATCAATCCAATGTTAAACTACACAGAAGAAAACAAAAAAAATTCTGGAAGTAACATAAATGGGGCAATTTTGTTACTACCATATTTTATTTAATTTCTACTTAATAAAGGCTGTACACAAAAGTTTATGGTCTTTTTGTTCTTTTCTGCTCATAAAATGTTTGTGTTCATTGATGTTCATTAGGTTCATAATAAAAATAAATTTTCCTGGATGATGTCAACCTATTACTCACTCTTGTGCTTTTTAAGTCTCCAGTTCATTGCTGGCTTGTGCTATAGTAAAAGCATGTCAGAGTTGGAAAAAAAAACTTCAGAGGATGAATAGTCCAATTTATACCTGAACAAATATCTCTCTAGCCAACAAGATGGAAGATTTGATCCAGCCAATGCCTCTGACATCTCCTTGCAGGCCTTTGATAAATACCCAGAAAAATGATGGAGGACATCAGTGTCCTAGGAGACAATCACCCCACTCCCAGAAAAATAATGCCTGCCGCAGTATCAGAAGAATACTTAGCAGAGGACCTTTGCACATAGTGAGTACTTAATAAATGTTTGTTAAATCAAATCGGGCATCAGCCTCTCTTTGTAGCTTGCCTTGTAGAAAGGTAACAGAATGGCACCATGGAGGCCTGCTCTATTCCTACTGCGAAAGAGAAAGGTTTAGCCCTGCTGCTTCCATAGTCCCTCCCCTACCACATCCTGTATGGACTTGAAACTTTAAAAATCTTCAAAGCGTTATAATAGCCCATCTCTTACCCCCTGTGGCTGAGAAACCAGGCATAGTAATTGGTGTTAATGATAGCATCTGTGTTGATTCCAAAGAATAGATTTTCCTACATATGAGAAAAAAAAAGTACTTGAAAAATTTGCATGCCTTAACATGTCTCAAAACATGTGTATGTGGTTTTTAGGATTCTAATGAGAAGGGGAAAGGTTTTCATTGCTGGAAATTAGTCTTTTTGGGAAAAAAACCCTCATTCAGTGACAAAAATTAGTATTTGCTTATTCTGAATATTAGTGCTTGCTTCAGAATATTATTCTGAATTTTTACTATTATGCTAATAACAGAAAATAGTCGAGTAGAAAACCCCTTTTAACAAACCTTAAGACAGATAGCAGATACTAGGATACTTTGCCCTTTTCTCTTTTCTCTTGAGTGATAGAGAAGTAATAGTATTCACCAGAGGTCTCATGTGCTTTAGGGTTGGACTAATGCTGTGATATGATATCAGAATCACAGAATTAGAGAACTGGAAGGGACCTCAGCCATTAGTTTCACCCATATACAAAGGAACCCCCATTATAACTTCCTTAAGACATGGTTTTCTAGCCTCTCCTTCAAGGCCTCTAAGGAGGAAGAAACTACCACCTCTCTAGGAGGTCCATTTCACTTTTGAATAGTTCTAATTATTAATAATTTTTTCTTCTTGAAATCAATTTTGAATTAGCTTCCTTGTAATTTCCACACATTGGTCTTTATTTTTCCATGATAACCAAACAGAATGAGCCTAATCTATCTTCCACAGGACTATCTTAATTCTCGAAGACAACTATTCTATAATGTTCTACATTTTAGTCATGTCTGCTTTCCTATTGTGGTGGTTACATATTTTCCTAGTGGGTAGAGATTGAAAAAAAGGGGGGAGGGTGGTGGTTGGAGAAAAAAAGAACTAGAAAGAGGAGCAGTAATATCAACGAGATGAGAACTTTTCCCTACCTTATGCAGCTAGACATTAATAGAAGATAGAGAGCTCCAGATACATAGACACTTATTCTTACTTTGCCTGAGAAAATGTATGAACTGGTTAGACACCTTACAGAACTGGGGAGAGCCATGAGGAATGACAAGAAGCTAACAACGTAGAGAAAACAGGCAGACTACCTCTTCCTATCCTCACCCTTTATCCTTATTAAAAATCAGAGAGCAGCAGGCAAAGACAGGATTTGTGGAGGAAATTCAGCTTTTCTTTTGTTTTGGAGTGGGCGACTTTGCAAGCTGAGTTCTCATATTTTACAAACTCATAAAACCCCATAGCTATATAAGAGCTCAGAAAACACCAAGGGTAACCAGCGTCTACAACATAACTGAAAAATTGTCATGCAACCTGAATACCTCCAGGGGAAAGATTTCACTACCTCTCAAGGGAGTCTGTTCCACTTTGAGACAATGCTAATTATTAAGAATTTTTTCCTTAAACTGAAGCTAAATTTTTGAGGCTCCTACCATAGAGAGAGGGTATATGTTAATGAACAGATCATCCAGGGTGTCCCAAAAGTCTTAGTACAGTATTAAACTTTAATAAATTCAGAAGTATAAATGCTATAAACTTTTTAAAAATTTGAAAGGTTATGTAAAGTTATTTTATGCACCTATCACTTTGTGAATTTTAAATATTAACTTTTAATTCTAGTTTTAATAATATAGATATCGTATCATTATGCATTCATTAGTAATTTCTGGATAACACTTTCTCAGACTAATGAATCATTAAAGGAGGTCTTCTTTCTTGGCCACCTGTTCTATCTCCATTAGATTTTTTTCTTGTAGGGTCACATCAAAACTGTCATGATTGTATCAAAACCTCACTCTTTGAGTGATCTTAAGGTTAGGATAACACAGGCCATCTTCTCCTTAACTGAGCAGCAGCAGATGAAATGTATTACAAAATTTGAAATCGACCAGAGTGATTATTATTACTGTTGTTTGTTCTTCATTTTAGAAGAGGACCAATGACATCGCAGGGTTATATCTTGACTGAAGTGTGACTTGGATTTAAATGAGGCAGAGTTGTACAAAGTCATCAGCTCAATGTCTCTTCCAGAATTATCAAAGTTTAATGCCAAGATAAAAGTCAGGACAACTGGTGATGGCCCAGGATGCAGTGGATAACCTTGATATATTTGATCTCTGACCAAACTCTAAGTGTTCTACAGCACTTGCTTCAGTCACCTTCATGGCCATTGGAACAGATTGTTCTCATCCACTTGGTCTGCCAGGGAAAGTCTTCACATGCTTGGAGTAGATATCTCCCTAACTCACTGAAGGGTTTGAGGCCTATAGGCTACCCTCAAAACGGTTTAGCCCATTCTGCTGAGACAGCTTCAGTAGGGTGTGACTGCTGCACATGCTATAGTTTCTTGGAGCCCTGGGGATATGTGGGGTATTCAGGAAGGAGTAGCATTTCTGGTATAAGGCCTTGCCGAACCCTTTTCAAGGCTGCTCATCCACCTTTGGTGTCCACCTAGCACTCAACTGCCACCTGTGGTTCTAAGAACTAGAGTAGTATGTAGTACGAGAAGGTGCTTATGTTGAATTTTAATAAGAAATGATAATATTTTAAAAATTTAAATAATCTTTCAACTATGTCTTTGATTTTGGTGGTCTTATATAATTTATACTTCTGAACTTACTAAAGTTCAAAAGCTGCACTAGGACTTTTGGGACACCCTGTATAAGGGCATTTCTTGTATAAGAAAAACTCAAGCATTTTCATCTCAGTTCAGTCATCTCCAATACTTCTCTGGGGAGCTGCTGTTGCTCTGGGGCCAAACAGAATGCATCTAATACATTTTCCATGTGCTAGCAAACGGAAGCCTGCAAGTGCCTTGGAATTTAACTAGATCCACGGGACAATTGTTATTCTTTCAAGATTATGTTTTATTTTCCTCCTTATTTTAATGAATTTTTTTTCTGTAACATTATGAAATGTGTGCAGGTGGGGAGTGGGTAACTGAATACTGAGTGTAGCCTACATAGGGTTTCCCACATTTCTTCTATGGAGGATAGGAGCCCAAAGTTTACCTGGGCCTTTCTTGTCATGGGAGTATTTGACACAATGGTAACATATACAGAGAACTCATAAAAATAAATTTATAGTTACTTTTAGTGGAAAGACTAGTGGACTTGGAATCAGGAAGGCCTGTATTTCAGTGACAACTCTGACACTATCTGTGTGATCATTTAAGTTACTAATTTCATTGAGCCTCAAGAAACTCTCTAGGCCTCTCTTTTCAGTCATAGGCATTTGCCCTCTGCATTGATGGAGTCCTACCTCCCCCAAAAATCTGATATCATTAACATATTGACTTGAATATTTTCTATGTTGTCATGAACATGTGTGCAGTGACTGCCACACAGTTCATGAATTAGGATCTGGCATCATGAAATTGAATTAGAAACACACATAATCTAATTTGGAAAGAGAAATGACTGTACATTTTTTTTTCCTGAAACCCAGAGATGAATGTTTCAAAGTCCAAAAACGGGAAAAAAAATTCAAGGGACCCACAATGAAAAATGGAAAATGTCTCTATAATAGAGTAAAATACCATTTATACTCATTGTGTTCCCTTACTTATCATTACAGCATATAAAATATATAGTCACTCTGGAAGGATGGTATATATCAATGGATGAGTCACATAAAGAAAAACTAGCATTTTCATCTCAGTTCTACTCTCCCCTTTGCTATTTTTCATGCACAAACTGCCTATAAGATCCTTGATAAAATGCAAATATAGTTCTTAGAGAGGACAGTATATTAAGCCATTCTTATCCATCAACTCATTAGCACACATTTTCTGTAAGCAGATTGTGCTGGAGCTAGATCAGACTAGCTCATGAGAGCTGATTGTTATATTTTTCAATACATTTATACCTTGGAAATTGGCAAAGCTACAAATCAGGGCTTGACTTATTGCTTTGTTGATTATCTGAAGTAAGAATGTGATGATTAAATGTTAATAATGCATATTAAACTCAAAAGTATGCTATGCACTTTTTTAGGGCCAGTTATTAAACATTTACCAGTATATTCCTAAATATAAGTAATAATAACCCTGATGATGGCGACAACAGCAACAACAGGATTAGAAGGAATTTTAGTCTTGCTCTATTTCTCTCCCCCTGCCCAAATCCTGAAGCTTCACCTGACACCTTGAATTAATCATTACATCATAGCTCCTAGTTCTGTCAATTCCCCTATCTTTTGTTTTCTAGGATCTACCTGGTATGAAAGGAAAATAAAAAAATGGAAGGCAATATTAGTTTATTTCATACTGGCGAGTAAATCACTAGAGGCAGAGCTATAACTGGAATTTTTGAGTCAGGGACAAGCTCTACAAATTGTGCCTAAGATAAATAGTGTGAAAATTGCCTGCACATCAGGTTTGGGGAGGTCTTGGGATGCAAGGTCCCTTAGTGGGACTCTGCCCATGATCAATCAGTATTAATCAGTCAATCAATATTTATCAAGCACCTACTATGTGCCAGCATTGTGCTGAGCATTAGGATGAAGTGCTTGGGATACTGCAAGGGTGTTGATAGAGCAGACAGCCAGCTGGATGTTGCTTAGAGAAGACATCCTGGGATACAGTCATAGGGAGAAAGTAGCTCATCTGGTAGTTTCCTATTTTATTTTATTATTTACATATTTAAAATTTTTACAAATACCATCACCACTTTAAAATATATTCTCCCACCTGCCACTACTCAGAAAGTCATCCCTTGTAGCAAAAAAAAATTAAGAAGGAGAGAAAATAGCAGTTCAGCAAAACTAATCAGTAGGTCAATAGACGCTAACAGTAATGTTCCATGCCCATAGCCTCCCACCTCTTCATCAAGGGAAGGGAGGCATATGTTCCTCTCTCTTCTTAAGGGCCAGGATTGATTTTTATAATTGCACAGTATCTATTTTATTTGTTTTTACTCTTATTTCCATTTACAGGGTTGTAGTCATTGTACATACCATTTTCCTGCTTTTCAACAGCTTACTGTTTTAGCTGATTATGTTTTTAAGACCTAAGCTCAGTTATTTCTGCTTGCTGGAATACAAATGCTGACTGCCACAGTTGTCCTACCCTAGTTGCAGCTTGGTCCAAGGGTAAGAGGCATAGAGACTTAGAATATTAAATTTAAGAGGAAAAATTAATCTAGAAGCATAATTATTTTTTCTTTTTATGAATAGTGTCACATGATCAGAAATATATGTGTTCAAACTGTATGAGGTGTTTACAATTGCTAATTGCTAGTTGATCCAAACTCATTAAGAAGGATATCTGGCAACAATCATTTACGCAGCAGTAGCTGTGAGCATATGGGTAGATGATTAGTTCCTACTGAGTTATAGTTCATATATGCTGTATAATTAGATTTTTTCCCTAAAAATCTCAAAAGCATTGCCTCCCAGAAATCCCAAAACATAAAATCTTTAAATCTCAGATTTGGATTAGACATCAGAGGTCAAGTCCAACTTTTTTCTTCCTCCATCAATATTTTTATCTACTTCATTAAATATTTCTCAATTCTATGTGAAAAATTTTTTCAACATTCATTTTTTTATTTTGAGTTTCAAATTCTCTCCCTCCCTCCTTTCCCTACACGTTAAGAAGGCAAGCAATTCGATAGAGATTATAACAACTGTGATACGCAGCATACGTGTGGCATGGTGCAAATCTAGCATGATATATGTGTGACATGGCATGATCAAGATATGACAGTTTAATGCAGGCACAATGTGGTGCTGATGTGATGAAAGTGTGGCATGGCATGACACATTGGGAAACAACATAATGTGAAATGACACATTGTGAAATGGTATGATACTGACATGATGCATGGATGACATAGCACAGCACAGTGTGACGTGAGCATGGCATGGCAATGTATGGCATGACATAAGCATGATGCTAACTCAGCTCCTGTGTGCCATGGCATGGCAAGACATTGTGATGTGGGCATGATGTGGCATGATGCAGGCGCGGTATGGTGCTGGCTTGACACATGCGGGTGGCACAGTGGATAGAGTGCTTGGTCTCAGGAAGACTCATCTTCCTGAGTTCAAACTTGACCTCTGACAGTTTCTAGCTGTATGACCTTGAACAAGCAACTTAACCATGTTTGCCTCAGTTCCTGATCTGTAAAATGAGCTAGAGAAGGAAATTTGAAAACCACTCAAGTATCTTTGCCAAGAAAACAAAAAAGTTGGACATGACTGAAAAATACTGAACAAAAACAACATATATATGAAGTCATGCAAAACATTGCCGTATTAGCCATGTTTTAAGGAAGATTCCATTTACTTCTATGCTCTCTAGTGTTTTAATAGCAGTGTTTGGTGTATTTTGTCAAAAGCTTTTCCTGCATCTATTGAGATATTCATATGGTTTCTGTTAGTTTTGTTGTTGAGATGATCAATTATGCTGATGGTTTTCCTAATATTGAACCAGTCTTGCATGCCTGGAATAAATCCTAATTGGTCATAGTGTATTATTCTCATGATAAGTTCCTGTAATCTTTTTGCTAATATTTTATTTAAAATGTTTGCTTCTGTGTTCATTAGGGAAATTGGTCTATAATATTCTTTCTCTGTGTTGACTCTTCCTGGTTTAGGTATCAGTACCATATTTGTATCAGAAAAAGAATTTGGTAGGACTCTTTCTTCACCTATTTTTCCAAATAGTCTATATAGAATTGGAATTAATTGTTCTTTAAATGTTTGATAGAATTCACTTGTAAATCCATCTGGCACTGGAGATTTTTTCCTAGGAAGTTCATTGATGGCTTATTCAATGTCTTTTTCTGAGCTGAGGTTATTTAAGTATTTTACTTTCTCTTTTGTTCATCTGGGTAATTTATATTTTTGTAAATATTCATCCATTTCACTAAGACTGTCAAATTTGTAGGCATACAGTTGGGCAAAATAGTTCCTAATTATTGTTTTAGTTTCCTCTTCATTCATGGTCAATTCACCCTTTTCATTCTTAATACTGGTAATTTGGTTTTCTTCTTTCTTTTTAAAAATCAAATTAACCAAAGGTTTATCTATTTTATTGGTTTTTTCATAAAACTAGTTCTTAGTTTTATTCATCAGTTCAATGGTTTTTCTTAATTTCAATTTTATTAATCTCTTCTTTGGATTTCATTATTTCTAATTTGGTATTTAATTGGAGATTTTTAATTTGTTCTTTTACCAGCATTTTTAATTGCATGCCTAGTCCATTGATCTCTTTCTCTACTTTATTCATGCAAGCATTTAGGGATATAAAACATCCTCTAAGAACCACTTTTGCTGCATCCCATAAGTTTTGGTATGTTGTCCATATTAGCCATGTTGCCAAAGAAAACACAGACCACTCCACACTCCCCCCGCAAAAAAAAAAAAAAAAAGAAAAAGAAAGAAAAAGTGTACATTGATCTGCATTCAGATTCTATCAATTGTGTTTCTGGAGGTGGATAGCACCTTTTTATCAGAAGTCTTTCAGAATTGTCTTTGGATCATTTCATTGATCAGAATAGCTCAGTTGCATCCACAGTTGCTCATCATACAACATTGCTTTTCCAGTGTACAATGTTCTCTTCATTTTGCTCACTTGATTTTGCAACAATTCATATAAATCTTCCAGGCTTTTCTGAAACCATCCATCTAATCATTTCTTATAGCATAATAGTAATTCATCACAATCATATGCTACAACTTGTTCAGCCATTCCACAATTGATGGGTATTAATTCAATTTCCCATTCTTTGCCACCACTAAAAGAGCTGCTATAAATATTTTTGTACATATAGGCCCTTTTCCTTTCCTTTTTTTTTAATCTCTTCAGGATATAGACCTAGTAATGGTATTGCTGGGTCAAAGGGTATGCACAGTTTTATAGTCCTTTGAGCATAGCTTCAAATTGCTCTCCAGAATGATAGATCCATTCACAACTCCACCAACAGTGCATTGGTGTCCCATTTTTATTCTCTCCAGCATTTGTCATTTCATTTTTATGTCATTTTAGCCAATCTGATAGGCATGAAATGGTACCTCAGAGTTGTTTCAATTGGCATTTCTCTAATCAATAGTGATTTAGAGCATTCTTTCATATGACTATAGATAGCTTTGCTTTTTTTGTCTGAAAACCGCCTGTTCGTATCTTTTAACCATTTATCAATTAAGAAATTACTCATTCTTATAAATTTGACTCAGTTCTCTATATATTTGTGAAATAAGGCCTTTATAAGAGAAACTCACTGAAGTTTTTTTTTCAGTTTTCTGGTTTCTTTCTAATGTTGACAGCATTGATTTTGGTTTTGATGTAATCAAAATTACCCATTTTATGCCCAACTATGATCTTTATCTCTTTTTGATTATAAACTCTTCCCCTATCTATAGATCTGATAGGTAAAATTTTCCATGCTTTCCTTATTTGCTTAGCATATTACCCTTTACATCTAAGTTGTGTACCCATTTTGACATTATCTAGGAATGTGTTATGAAATGTTGTTCTATACCTAGTTTCTGCCAAACTGCTTTTTAGTTTTCCCAGCAATTTTTTGTCAAATAATGAGTTTTTGCCCAAAACTTGGATTATTTCTTCCTGCTGGATTTTGATGGCAATATACAGAAATACTGATTATTTATGTGGGTTTCATATCCTGCAACTTTGCTAAAGTTGTTAATTATTTCAACATTTTTTAGTTGATTCTCTATGTGTACATCGTAGTGATGATAAAGGACATCCATGCTTCATTCCTGATCTTATTGGCAAGGCTTCTAGTTTAGCCCCATTACAGATAATGCTTGATGATAGTTTTAGATAGATAGTACTTATCATTATAAGGAAAGCTCCATTTACTTATATACTCTCTAGAGTTTTTAATAGGAATGAGTGTTGTATTTTGTCAAAAAGCTTTTTCTGAATCTATTGAAATAGTGTGATTTTTGCTGTTTTTGTTATTGGTAAGGTCAATTATGCTGAAAGTTTTCCTAATATTGAACCAGCCCTACATTTCTGTTATATATCCCACCTGGTCATAATGAATGATCTTTGTCATGTTGCTATATATAATCTTTTAGGATTTTTGTTTTTAATCCATTCTGCTGTCTGCTTTCATTTTAGGAGTGAGTTGATCTCATTCACATTCACAGTTAGGATTACTGTGTATTTCCCTCCATCCTATCCCTATGCCCCCATTTATCCTTCTCTCTTTCTTACCTTGTCCCTCCTCAAAAGTGTGTTTGCTTTGGACTATTGCCTCCTTTAATCTATCAGTCTAATTCTTTTGCTTATGCCCTCCACCTCTTACTTCCCTGTTGGTTAAGATAAATTTATATATTCAACTGACTATATTATTCCTTCTTTGAACCAACTCTAATGAGAGTAAGGTTCAAGTGTTGCTTCCACTACCTCATTTTCTCCTCCACTACAAAAACTCTTCCTTTCACACTGAGACAATTTTCCCCATTCTTCTCCCTTCCCCCATCTCCCAGTGCATCCCTCTTTCTCACTCCTTGATTTTATTTTTTTTAATTATCCCATCATAACCAACTTATACCCATCTTTTTTCTACATATATTTCCTTTAACTTCCTCAATAATGATTAAATTCTTTGGGGTTACAAATATCATCTTCCCATATAGGAACATAAACAGTTTAATCTTATTGAGCTCCCCATGATTTCTTTCATGTTTACCTTTTTATGCTTTCCTTGAGTCTTGCATTTCAAAACCAAATTTTCTATTCAGTTCTGATATTTTCATCAGGAATACTTGAAAGTCCTCATTTTTCATTAAATATCCATCTTCCCCTCAAGGATTTTACTTAGGGTTTTTTTCAGTAGGTTGTTCTTGATTGTAATCCTAGCTCTTTTGCCTTCTGGAATATCATTTTAAGCCCTCCTCTCTTTAATATGTAAGGTGCTAAATCTTGTGTGATCCTGACTGTGACTCCAAGATATTTGAGTTATTTCTAGCTGCTTACAAGGAAACACTTGGCCTGAGAGCTTTGAAATTTGGCTTTTATTTTCCTGGGAGTTTTCATTTTGGGATCTCTTTAAGGAGGTGATAAGTGGATTCTTTCAATGACTATTGTACTTCTTAATTATAAGATATCAGGGCAATTTTCCTGATAATTCCTTTAAATATGATGCCTAAGTTCTTTTTCTGATCATAGTTTTCAAATAGTCCAATAATTAATAAATTATATATCCTTGATCTATTTTCCAGGTCAGTTATTTTCCCAATGAGACATTTCTCACTTTCTTCCTTTTAAAAATTCTTTTGACTTTATTTTTATCATTTCTTGATGTCTCATGGAAGCATTAACTTCTGCTTGCACAATTCTAATTTTTAAGGAATTATTTTCTTCAGTGAGATTTTGTACTTTTTTCCCATTTGGCCAATTCTGCTTACTAAGGGGTTCTTCTCTTGGGTCTCTTTTATTATTAGCTAATTCTAATGTTATGTTATTTTCATCAGTATTTTTGTGGCTCTTTTACCAATCTAGTTCATATTTTTCTTGCATCACTCTCATTTTCCCCCAACTTGTCTTCTACCTTCCATATTTGATTTTTAAAATCAGGTGGTTTTTTTGGCTCTTCCAGGAATTCTTATTGGGCTTGTGTCCAATTCACATTTTGTTTCTTTGAGGCTTTACTTGTAGCTTTTTTTGAACATTGTTTTCTTCTGAGTTTGTGTCTTGATCTCCTCCCTGTTATCATAGTAACTTTTTAAGGTCACGTTTTTTTGGGTTGTTTGCTTCCCTTCCCGCCACACCAGGTTAAGAGTCTTGCCCAGGGTCACACAGCTAGTAAGTGTCTGAGGCCAGATTTAAACTCAGGAGGATGAGTTTTCCTGGCTCCAAGCCCAGCACTTTATCCACTGTGCCACCTAGCTGACCTTTTTATTAAAATTGGACTCTGCTCCTAGGATGTAGAAGGCACTGTTCCAAGTTTTAGGTTTTTCATGCTGCTGTTTTTAGAGCTAGTTGTAAGGGTCTGTAAGATTTTATTGCTTCCAAGGTGGTATGATCTAAGGAAAGGTAAAAGCACTGTTTTCTTGGCCCATGTTCTGTTGTTTACCCAGGAAGGCACTTTGTTCCCCTGTACGTGTGCATGCTGGTGCCCCTCTTGGCCCTGGAACTGTGACCAGGTCACCTAATCTTTTGCAGAAACAAGCTTTAGTCCTTCTTTCAGAAGGACTGTGACTCAGAACTGTGTATGGGCAATGACACAGGGTCTTGAACCTAGCACCAGGAAAGGGTTCTTAGTGATCTCTTTCTAACCAGCTTTCTAAATCCTTCACTGTGTGTGATCTGAGAACTGCCAAAACTGCTAATGCTCCAGCAGCTGCTTCCAAGGCCTGGTGTTGGCATTGCTCTCATGGCTTGTGCTGCATTCTGTGGCCAACCAGTACTTCAGCGTGACAGACCTTTCCTGTCAACTTCCTTAGTTGTCTTGGGCTGGAAAATTGTTTTGCCATGACCTTTTGTTGACTCTGCCGCTACAGAATTCAATTTTAGGTATTATTTTAAAATTGTTTGGAGGGGAATTTAAAGAGAGTTCAGGTGAGTTCTTGTCTGTAGTTCACCATCTTAGCTCACCTCGAAGTCCAGCCTCTAAATGAATAGGCATCCTTTCTTTGACATCCCTGAAAAGTGGTTATGTTGCTTCCACTTGAAGACCACAAGTGATGGATATTCATTCCCTCCTGAATCCCATTCACTACTGGTCAACTCTAATGATTAAAGGTTTTTTTTACATCAGTTTTAAATACAACTTCCTCAAATATTTACCTATGCTCTTAATTTTTATGTTCCCAGAACATTTCATAACCTAAGTAGAGGGCTAAATACTAGGAGGTTCACCAAAGCCCTGTCTAGACTCAATCATTATTAATTAATACATTCATCCCTCAACTTAATCTACCAGTCACTGTGTTGATGAATTGATGGCTGCTTAAGTATAAACTATACCCTTTCTAACCCTCATTTTCCATTTTCTCATCTGAATTCACCATGCCTCTATTCTTCCCAAGTCCAGCTCTAGCCTGGTGTTCACTATTCCCTGTGGAAGTCCATAGTTAACAAACTTTTCTTTATTTTAGATTTCTTGCTCTTGTACTTCTTCCATTTATTCATACTCACAAAGATTTGACTCATCTCCATATAGTACAGTATTTTTGGCCATTCTCTCCAGCCCAACTATACTTTCTTACCAAACCCAAAAATACTGATCCAGGAGAGGAGTTGGAGCACTCTTTGTTTGACATAGCTACTTCCAGAATTTCTCTTTGCTATTATCCTTCAGCAACCTCTTCTCCCTTAAGTTCACTCTATTCAAATTAATTACCCAATGAATATCTAGTTCCAGTTATTCATCAACTCCCAAGATATTCTCTCTCCTTTCTCAAGGAATTTGGTAGCTGGCTAACAGTCTTTATTGTACCCCAATTACTAGCTTTATGCTAAGGAACATCAGCATATGTCAATGTCCCCTCAAACACTCAAACCTCCCAACTCCTTGATCTCTTCAGTTCCTGTGACTTCTTCATCCATTTCACATACGTTATGTACAAGAATGGTCATATGCTTGATATCTCTATCACCCACAAGTTCTTTGCTTCAGTGATCAAAAACTCTGAAATCCCTTTTAGTAGAGTTTGACTTCTTATCATTCCAGAACTTCTTTTTTATTATCCTCCCCAAACTTTTGCCTTGTCCTTTCTGGGACCTCCAATATTTATATTTATCTGTACTTTCCTAAGCCATCATCTCGGCTCAAACTTCTTTTCTTCCTTTATTAATTTCAGCCCTGTGTTAATCAATTTGACTATGTATTATCCTCATCTGTCACTCGTTCCTCAGTTCTATGAATACCCATGCCTTTCCAAACTCAACCATGAATAATTCCCACCATCTGCCTTCTCTGATCCTATTGTCATATTACTGAACAAAACTAATCAATTGGATGAATTATGAATTTACGCTATCTAATATCAACTGGGGCCTTACTTCAGCAAGACTATTCTTTTCCTGCTTTCTAATTGATTCCCTACCTCAATCTCCATAATAGTTATTCTAAATCTTCTCTTCTCTCCTCAACATTCCACACTATTCTCTCATGACTCTTTAGCTGAAATCTTTGATTCGTACTTTGTTTTATTACATTCCATAGCCAGATTTTTTAATATATTTTCGTTTCCCTATATATATTATATATTCCCAATATATATAAATATTTCCCAATTTCATTTAAAAATAACATTCATTTAAAAAATTGAATTCCAAAATCTCTCTCTCCCTCCTGCCCCTACCCAATCCCTTGAGAGGACAAGCAATACAACATCAATAATACATAGGGAGACATGCAAAACATATTTCTATATTAGCCATGTTATAAAAGAAAACACACAAAATCCCAAGAAAGATAAGAAAGTAGAAAAAATATGTTTCAATCTGTACTCAGAATTTGCCAGTTCTTTCTCTGGAAATGGATGGCATTTTTCATCATGGTTCCTTTGGAATTGTCTTGGATCATTGTTTTGATCAGAGTAGCTAAGTCTTTCACAGTTTATCATTATTACAATATTGCTGTTATGGTGTACAGGGTTCACCTAGATCTGTTCACTTCACTCTGCATTAGTTTTCCAGGTTTTTCTGAAACTATCCTGCTCATCATTTTTTTATAGCACAATAGTTTTCCATCATAATCATATATCTCAACTTATTCATCCATTTTCCCAATTGATGGGCATCCCTTCAATTTCCAATTCTTTGCCACCACAAAAAGAGCTGCTATAAATATTTTTGTATACATATATCATTTTCCCTCTTCTTTCATCTTTTTGGTATATAATAGTGGTATTATCTAGTGGTATTAATACTAGTAGTGGTATTGCTGGGTTAAAGTATTCACAGTTTTATAGCATTTGGGGCATAATTCCAAAGTGTTCTCAAGAATAGTTGGACCAGTTCACAATTCCACCATCTATTTTGTATCTATTTTTCCACATCCCCTCCAGCATTTGTCATTTTCCTTTTCTGTTATGTCAGCCAATCTGATAGGTATGAGGGGATATCTAAGAGTTGTTTTATTTAATTTGCATTTCTCTAAAAAACATTTTTTTTCCTGTGACCATTGATGGTTTTGATTTCCTCTTCTGGAAACTGCCTGTTTATGTACTTTGACCCTTTGTCAATTGGGGAATGGCTCTTATTTTTATAAATCTGCACGGTCAATTAAAAAATCACAACTAGGTATTCAAATACTGGTAATCTGTCTGTCTGTAACTGGTAAGCTTGGTACTTGGAAAAGTACCATATTTTAATCCTTTCCAGAGTTAGAGAAGTTGTCAGACTTTATAATTTACTGGCACAGCCTTTGAGAACCAAGGGTTACTTCAAGGAGGCATCAGTGTAGGATATAAAATGACAAATTAATATTATTTGTTTTTATTATTAAGTCATTTATTATTAAGTCACTTTTAAGTTGTGTCTGACTCTCTGTGACTCCATTTGGGATTTCCTTTGCAAAGATGCTGGAGTGTTTTGCCATTTTCTTTTCCAGCTCATTTTACCAGAAACTGAGGCAAATGGGGTTAAGTGACTTGCCTAGAGTCACATAGCTAATAAGCATCTGAAACCAGATTTGAACTTAGGAAGATGAGTCATTCTGACTGCAGGCCCCACTCTGTGCCACCCAGCTGCCCCACTAACAGTTATACTAGAGTTAATAGAGGATCATGGAAGTTTAGTGAGTAGAAGGGTGATGCAATTCTACTCTTAAGGAAAATCATTTTCACAGCTGTGTAAAGGATAGATTGGAATACGAAAAGACCTGGCCAGAAACTCTCAAGGTCTTCCCCTCCCAGATTGATACTTTTGTTATTTTTACCAAGCCATTTTTATCTCATTGCTTACCTAATCCTTAGTCAGTGAATGGGTGTTGCCTCAGACAAACTGAGACATGGAAAAGACATTAATTTAAAAAGTCCAAGATCACCCACTGCATCCTGGGTCATCACTATTCATCTTGACTCTTGTCTTGCCACTGGACTCTGATGACTCTGGAAGAGAGGGTAAGGCTGATGACTTTGGGTAGCTCTCCCTTACTTAAACCTAGTTCACTTGAAAGTCAATACATAACTCTCATGATGTCATTGATCATTTTTTGAGAACAATGGAGGGACAACAACAACAGCAATAGGGAAGTGGGACCCTGTGCCTCATGAAATCTTGAGCTTAGAAAGTCCTCTCTTATCATAAGCATAAAAACTCTTAAGACAAATATGAAACATGAAGAATAAAACAAAATAAATATGAATGACTTGCACAACCAAATGAATGTTACTTTATTTGTATGGAATATGGGACTGTCTGAATCCATCTAAATTAAGTCAGCCACTTGTCCTGGATTATGTGATGAGAAGATGGTATGAATGCAGTGGTAGCAGTGCTGGAGTAGGGCCACCAGAAGTTCAGCTCAGTCAGGAAGCATTGGGGGCGTGTCTTAAGTGCTTTGAATTTCCCCCTTCTGCAGCTACCAGATCTTGAATTGGCCAAGGAATTTACATATGTTAACTCATTTGATCTCCACAACAACCTTAGGAGATGACTGCCCTAATTATGCCCATTTTACATGTGAGGAAGCTCAGGATGACAAAATGTAACTGACTTTCTTAGGGTACCACAGCCAGTGAGGTGGAATGTGAATTTGGGTCTTTCTGACTCCAAGTCTAGCTTTTCCTCACATGCACCACTTAGACAAATCTTCGGAAATACTAAATTTGGATGTAGAACCATTTTTTTAAATTATCTCTTGCTTTGGAGGAGAGGGGTTAGAAGTAGTGTGTATAATCTCCAAGGAGGCATATTTTAGCTCAGTGTAAGGAGATGTTGACAGGCAGTTTGGCTTTGAATAGGCCAGCCTCTGACACATGCTAGCTGTGTGATCAGGGGGAAGTCACTTAAATCCTCAGTGCCCTAGGCTAGTGTTCTCAAACTATTTTTACATTGTACTGCTAGCAGTAAAAACTTTTTTTATTTATAAATTATATTCATGTACTACTGTACTATGTTACTTTATAAAACTTATAGAAAAAGACATTTAAAAGGAGATAAAGTAGAATAAACAATTTAGAAATGTTTTATTTACCAAAAACACAAAACTATTTTGCTTACACAGAAATAATATTAGTAGGAACAATGTGATTAAATATTTCTTATTTTTAAAAATTCTGTGTTTTGAAATATTCAATAAATCCTAGAGACTGCCCATAACTACAACGAGAATCACATTTACTATAGATATTACAGGAAAAGGTTTAAGATTATTGTTTACGTATGTATTTTGCTTTGCCATTCCAATGTTGTCTCTGGGGTTCCATGTTCTGCACCATTCTCCACTCTTTTCTGGATAAAGTTTCTTTGTCCAGCCTGACCTGTTTCATAGATAGAGTTCCCTCAAAACAATTTTTGTCTGGGTCCTTTTACACCCTAAGGGCAACCCAGAGTCCCTGTGAGCTGAGAGCCTGAACTATGCTGGTAGCCATGCATTTTGAGAAGAAAAAGATACAAGGGATATTGTTGAGGTACAAAAAAGAGGAATGTAAGGAGTCAAAGATAATGTCCAGGAGAACGGTGGTGCCTTTGACAGAAATAAGGAAGTATAAGGGAGGGGTCAGTCCTGCGTAAGGCAGTTTGAGTTCGTAAAGACTTTAGAAATATAGTTTGAAATATTCAATAGACAGCTTGTGATACAGAATTGGCACTCTGGAAAGAGTACATATGTATAGATCTGTAGGTTATATGCAGAGAGATGGTAATTAAAACCATCGGAGTTTATATGGTTGAGTGTAGAGAGAAGAGACCAAGTCACTCCTCTACTCAATAAACTTCAATGGCTCTGAGAAAATTGAGGGAATTAGGACAGCATCATTTCATCATTTCCCTTCTACAGCTCCTTATTACCTTTGGGATCAAACATAAGCTTCTTAGTTTAGGTTTTATGTCATGATCTCCAGCCTTTGTCATCACTCTTCATATAATTCTATGTCTTTCATCTTGACATCCTTGCATTAGTTGTCTCCCTCCTTGGAATTCACTATGAATACTTCTACCTCTTAGAATCTCTTGTTTCTTTCAAAACTCTGCTCAAGCAACACCATCTACATGAATCTACCTGATCTTCCAAACTGCTGGTTCCCTTCCTTCCCAAAAAAGGTATCTTGTGTTTCTTTTGTTATATTTTGCATCTCCTTATTTATGGACATGTTGTCTCCCTGATGGACAAGGTACCATGAAGGTAAGGAAGGACCATTTCCTCTATGTATATTTGGTACATAGAGTGATGTGTGACACCTCCTAGATACTTAATAAATCTCTGATAATGGATTGATTGGAGACCAAGCAGAGCAATTCTAGTCCTCTTTTCACATGACTATGTCATATTTCTTTTTGTTGGAGTGCCTAGAACAGTGTCTTCCACAGAATAGTGTCTTCATAAGTCCTGGCTTAGTGGAACTGTTATTTGAATAACTGAAAGTATTGTCAATGACCCTAAAATTGTAGGTAACTTCAAACCTTTATCCAAATTATTTGGTTCTCTTTGAAGGGATAAAAGAGAAGCTTAAATGCTCTGAACCAATCCTAGAATGGCAGAACCCACAAAACAGCAGAGGGAAGCAGGGCTTCAGCCCAGGACAGCCGGGATGGTCTCTGGGTGAGGTCTATCCCACACAGAGCTGGGAGCTGGGAGCTGGGAGCTGGGAACAGAGTGGAGCAGAGCCCAGCCTGAGCGGCATGGACCAACCAGACCAGCAACCCGGCAGAGCACGCCCTAGCGCCCTGATTCAGTGAGCTGCGGCAGTTACGAGACTTCTCAACCCACAAACACCAAAGACTGCTGGGAAGGTTAGTGGGAAAAGCTGCGGGAGTGGAAGGAATTCACGGTTCAGCTTCCAGTCCTGGGGGCAGTGGAGGTGGGGCAGCCAAGGCTGTTGTTGCTTCCAGTCCCAGGCCCACCTGGTGGGAGGAATTAAGTGGTGGATCAGAGCAGGAGTGCACAGCCTGCTGAAGATCTAAGCCCAGTCTGGGTTGGGGGTTGGGGAAGGAGCAGTGCTGGTGTGGCAGAGCCAGCACCTCCCCCCCAAACGTGGAACATAGAACTCTCTAGTCTGCAAGCAGTCATACCCCACTGAAAAACTCAAAGGTCAAGTTAGTTGGCTGGGAATATGGCCAGGCAGCGAAAACGTACCGAGATTCAGTCTCAGACTTTGCATTCTTTCTTTGCTGACAAAGAAGACCAAAACGTACAGCCTAAAGAAGTCAATAAAGTGCAAGAGCCTACACCAAAAGCTTCCAAGAAAAACATGAACTGGTCCCAGGCCATGGAAGAGCTCAAAAAGGATTTGGAAAAGCAAGTTAGAGAAGTAGAGGAAAAATTGGGAAGAGAAATGAGAGTGATGCAAGAAGACCATGAAAAACAAGTCAATGACTTGCTAAAGGAGACCCCAAAAAATACTGAAGAAAAGAACACCTTAAAAAATAGACTAACTCAAATGGCAAAAGAGTTCCAAAAAGCCAGTGAGGAGAAGAATGCCTTGAAAGGCAGAATTAGCCAAATGGAAAAGGAGGTCCAAGAGACCACTGATGAAAATACTACTTTAAAAATTAGATTGGAGCAAGTGGAAGCTAGTGACTTTATGAGAAATCAGGATATTATAACACAGAACCAAAGGAATGAAAAAATGGAAGACAATGTGAAATATCTCATTGGAAAAACCACTGACCTGGAAAATAGATCCAGGAGAGATAATTTAAAAATTATTGGACTACCTGAAAGCCATGATCAAAAAAAGAGCCTAGATAACATCTTTCAAGAAATTATCAAGGAGAACTGCCCTGAGATTCTAGAGCCACAGGGCAAAATAGAAATTGAAAGAATCCATCAATCGCCTCCTCAAATAGATCCCAAAAAGACATCTCCCAGGAATATTGTTGCCAAATTCCAGAGCTCCCAGATCAAGGAGAAAATACTGCAAGCAGCCAGAAAGAAACAATTTGAATATTGTGGAAACCCAATCAGAATAATCCAAGATCTGGCAGCCTCTACATTAAGAGATCGAAGGGCTTGGAATGCGATATTCCGGAGGTCAATGGAGCTAGGATTAAAACCTAGAATCACCTACCCAGCAAAACTGAGTATCATGCTCCAAGGCAAAATATGGATTTTCAATAAAATAGAGGACTTTCAAGCTTTCTCAGTGAAAAGACCAGAACTGAATAGAAAATTTGACTTTCAAACACAAGAATCAAGAGAAGCATGAAAAGGTAATCAAGAAAAAGAACAAGAAAAAGAGATTGCAAGGGACTTACTAAAGGTGAACTGTTTTGTTGACACTCCTACATGGAAAGATGACAAGTATGATTTGTGAGACCTCAGTTTTAGGGTAGCTGACAGGAATATGCATACATATATGTTTATGTATATATATGGGTGAATGTGTATGTATGTATATATCTATGTGTATATATATATGTGTGTGTGTGTGTGTGTATATATATAGGTATATATATGTATATATATGTATATATATATATATGGAGAGAGAGAGAGAGAGAGAGAGAGAGAGAGAGAGAGAGAGAGAGAGAGAGAGGACACAGGGTGAGTTGAAGATGAAGGGAAGATATCTAAAAGAAATAAAATCAAATTAAGGGATGAGAGAGGAACATACTTAGAGAGGGAGATAAGGAGAGATAGAATGGGGTGGATTATCTCGCATAAAGGTGTTAAGAGGAAGCAGTTCTGTGGGAGGAGGGGAGAGGGCAGGTGAGGGGGGAATGAGTGAACATTGCTCTCATCAGATTTGGCCTAAGGAGGGAATACCATACATACCCAATTGGGAATCTTACCCCACAGGAAAGAAGAGGGAAGAAGAAAAAAATTGGGGGGGGGATGATGGAGGGGAGGGCAGATGGGGGTGGAGGTAGTCAAAAACAAACACTTTTGAAAGGGGACAGGGTCAAGGGAGAAAATTTAATAAAGGGGGATGGGTTGGGAAGGAGCAAAATATAGTAAGTCTTTCACAACATGAGTATTGTGGAAGGGTTATACATAATGATACACATTTGGCCTATGTTGAATTGCTTGACTTCTTAGGGAGGGTGGGTGGGAAGGGAAGAGGGGAGAGAATTTGGAACTCAAAGTTTTAAAAACAGATGTTCAAAAACAAAAAAAAATGTTTTTACATGCAACTAGAAAATAAGATATACAAGCAATGGGGCGTAGAAATTTATCTTGCCCTACAAGAAAGGAAGGGAAAGGGGATGGGAGGGGAGTGGGGTGACAGAGGGGAGGGCTGACTGGGGAACAGGGCAACCAGAATATACGCCATCTTGGAGTGGGGTGAGGGTAGAAATGGGGAGAAAATTTGTAATTCAAAGTCTTGTGAAAATCAATGCTGAAAACTAAATATGTTAAATAAATAAAAAAAGAAAAAAATATAAAAAAATAAAAAAAAACAATGAAAAAAAATATAGTTTGTTGCTCAAATCATGTGGCATGCCTCTGTACTCAGTAAACACCAGTGATTCTGTATCATCTTCAGACTCAAATGTAAAATCTTGTGTTTTACATTCAAAGCCCTAATAACCTATTCCTCCATTCCATTCTTTTTATACCTTCTTCCCACAATCTAATCTGCAATTCAGTGACACCGGCCTTTAACATGACACCCCATCTCCAGACTACAGACAATTCCTTGGCTGTTCCCCATGCCTGGAATAATTTTCTTCCTCATTGCTTTCTCTTGGATTCCCTGGTTTCCTTCAAGTCTCAGTTAAATTTCCTTATTCATTAAGAAGCTATTCTCAATCAACGTTAATTTTAGGGTTGTCCTTTTGTTGATTATTTCTAATTTACCCTCTTTATAAATTGAATTGTCATTTCAGGTACAAAAAAATCATTCCTTCATTTTTTTTTGCTATTGTTCATTTGTTTAGTCATGTCTGACCCTTTATGAGCATAATATTCATTGGGGTTTTCTTGGCAAAGATACTGGAGTCATCTGCCATTTCCTTCTCCAGTGAATTGAGGCAAACAGTGGTTAAATGACTTGCCCAGTGTCACAAAATTAGTAAATGTCTAAGGCTGGATTTGAATTTAGGTCTTCCTGACTTCAGGTGCAGCACTCTATCTATTGAGACACCTAGATGTCTCTACTATAACTCTAGTCAATCAACCTCATTGTTGGTGGGAAAATACAGAGCAATTCTTTCAGGGTGAGGTAAAGGAAAGTGTAGGATGGAGGAAAACAAAGACTAGTCATGACTTAAGAAGAGAGGAATGATTTTTCTTTCTTTTTAAAACTTTTTTTTTGTTATTCTGACTTTGACACAAAACAACAAACTGAATATTTTTATGTACAAAAAATTTAAAAGCATGCATATGCTTATGAAACCTAGGATATGTATTATGTATAATTTTGATATTTATACATACACATGCATAGGTATTGTATATATATGTATATATTTCAATGTAGTAACAATATATATATTCAATTCAGTATACATATACACACACATATATCTTTATGTATATATACGCAAAATAGAATGTATATGAGAATATATATGAGCACATATATACTCAATATATGTGTGTATATATTTGCTGAATAGAGTATACATAAATATATACACATACATGTTAAGTGTATATATATATATATATATATATACACTGAATTGAGTACATATATGTATATGAGTATGTGTGTGTGTGTGTGCGTGCACGTGTATACTGAATTCATCATGTTAGTTCCCAAGCTGTCTTGCTAGTCTAAGTTGTCCTCTGGACCTCTTTTTTTTAATCTCCTTTGAACATTTTCTTTAAATGCCTTACTGAAACTTTCCCCCATTCCTTTTTTCTTACTGGCTTTGCTATGTCTAGCTCTCTTTTTCAACTAATTTTCTCCCAACAAAAGAAAAAAAACACCAAACCTGTCACTTGTAACAAGTTAGCAGAATCAAACAAAGCCAATCTATACCTTGAGCATTTCTAAAATTATATGCTTCAGGGGTGGGAAGTGTGCTTCATCATCTGTCCTCTGAAGTCATGAGTAGTTATTGCACTGATCTGAATTCTTAAGCCTTTCAAAGCTGTTCATCTTTAGAATGTCAGTGTACAAATTGTAGTCATAATTGTTCTCTTCATTCTGCTCACAACTTTCTGCTTCAGTTCAAACAATTCTTTCCGCCCAGGTTGTGCGTCTGTCCTTTTTATCACAATAATTTAGGCACAATATTCCATTCCATTCCATCAATATACTACAGTTTGTTAGACAATTACTCAAGTGACCCATACCTCCTTAGTTTTCATTTCTTTGCTTCAACAAAAAAGTATTTGTATGAATATCTTTGTACTAAGAGGTCTTTTCTCTTTCCTTTGATTATTTTTGGGTATATGCCTATAAGCAATATTACTGAGTCAAATGTAGAGTTTAGGGACTTTTGGCATACAGTTCAAAATTCCTCCCCAGAATGGTTTGATCAGTTCAAAGCTCCACCAATAATATATTAGTGTTCCTGTCCCCATACATTCCTTCCAGCAATTATTCTTCTTCTTTCAGAGCTAGCTAGATGGTCCAGTACATAGAGCACTGTGCCTGGAGTCAGAAAGACCTGAATTCAAATGCAGCCTCGGGCACTTGGCACATTAGCAATATGACCTTGGGCAATTCACTTAACTTTTGTTTCCCTCAGTTTCCTCAACTGCGAAGTAAGGATATAGCATCTTCCTCACAGGTGCGTTGTGAGGATCAAATGATATAATATTTGTGAAGTGCTTAGCACAGTGCCTGATATATAGGTGCTAGGGAAACACTTATTCACTACTATTCACTATGTCCTTTTTCCTAATCTGGTAAGTGTGGCATAGAAGTTCAGAATTATTTAGAATTGCATTCTTTTATTTCTAATATTTATCTTACTATTATTGATAAATTGCATTTCCCCTCTTAAGAACTGCCTGTTCACCCCCCTTTTGTCAATTATCTATTATATAATGATTCTTATTCTTATATATTTGAATCAAATCCCTTGAGTATTTGACTTTTATTACTAAAACTAGTTTCAAATATTTTCCCCCCAAATTGACTGTTTCTCTTCTGCTAGGTAGATATTATTCTGGGCTTGAGTTGGTAATAAATGAATTCAAATCTTTCATTAGACACTTGTAAGTACATAAGACCCTAGGCAAGTCATAACTTCTCCCAGGATCAGTTTCCTCATCTGTAAAATGGGGAAAACTATGCCACCTACCTTGTAGAGTTGTTGCAGGACCAGCTGAGATAATATATTTAAAAATTAAACTCCTCTTCAAGAAGATTATTTCATTCTTTGTACCTTTATCTCTAGCACCTAGCACTGTACCTACCACAAAATAAATTCCTAATAATACTTATTGATTGATTGCATTGCATAGATGACAGGAGCTGGCAGTCTCCATTATGTCTTCTCAGAGGGGAAGGCATTAGCATGTAGGGGGACCAGGAAAGACCTGCTGAAAGGTGGGATTTGTGCTGAGTCTTCAAGGAAGCTAGAGAAACTAAGAATCTAAGCTGAGAAGGCAGAAATCTTCAGATATGGGGAACCTGGTTGATATTTGACCCTGGAGGTAATAGAAAGCCACAGGAGCCTCATTAAGGGTGAAGAGGACAAACGATCAGGCTAACACCTTATAAAATTACCTTGGCAACCGAGTGAAGGAAAGACTAGAGTGGAAAGAGACTTGAAGCAAGGACACCGATTAAAAGATTATTGCAATAGTCCAGGCAAGAATGGCCTGAACTAGGGTTTTGGCCAGTTGAGTAGAGAGAAGGGCATCTATGGGAGAAATGTTGTGAAGGCAGGAATGACAGGATTTGGCAACAGATTAGCTACATTGGGTGAGTGAGAATAAGGAGTTGAGACTGACACTGAAGTTCCAAGCTTGGGTGAGTGGAGGATGGTGGGAAATAAGAAGAAAAAAGGGAGAAGAAAGTTTCAGGAAGAAGTATTGGGTAGTTAACAATAAGAAATGGTACAGAATGGTCAAGAAATTATGGTAGCCATTGTTTTAGTACAGCAGGGGTCAGAGAGGCATTGGGATCCTGACTGGTGATGAGTTCTTTTCTGAATGTGTTACAATAAAGAAATAGAGCTAAGAAATGAATGTTGGACTAATGTTATGATACATTTGGCACTAAAAGGATGGAAAAACACGATGCTGGTATTAAGTCAAGGTCTTTTCAATATAGAGAGGGTTTGAGAGGGAGGCAGGCTGGGAAAAAGAGATTACATCTTTTATATCCAGAAAAGTATAGAGAAGGACCTGGAATGTCTTAAATTTAGAAAAGAGTCAGCCCCAGGAGGTTAAGTGACTTGCTCTTCATCACACAGGTAGTAAGTATCAGAGGCCAAATTTGAGCCCATTTTCTCTGATTCCAAAGCCTTATAGGTGTGTGCTCAGTTTCTTTATCAATGAAATGAGAATAAGACCTTCTTCTCAGGGCTACTGTGAAGCTCAAATGAGGTAATGCATATACAGCACTTTGTAAACTTAAAAGTGATGCGCACATGTCACTTAAAATTATTAATAAAAAAGAATTATTAGTCTGGTTTTTAAGGGTATTAACTTTCTAACAGTGAGAGCTCAGGGAGAACAAGATCCTATGGGAATGGGACAAAAGATCAGTGACGGCATCACGGCTGGCAGTCTTGGTAGGAAGGAGAAGGCTGTGGAAAACAGAGATAGCAAAGAAACGTCAAAGACACATTCCATTTACCTCACAGTGCTGCCTGGGGCCAGCCCTGAACACCACACTATCATTCTTGATGAATTTCAATAAATGGAAGTTGGCATACTTTAATGACTAGGCATTAAAGAGCCACATATTCATACTCCTCAGTTCTCCAGCCTGTAGCCCATAGATCACATTGTCAGATGATGATGATGATGATGGGATTTTTATGGCACTTTAAGGTTTGCAAAATACTTTGCAAATATTTCATTTTTATCCTTACAACAGCCCTGGGAAGCAGGTGCTATTACTGTCCTCATTTTACAGATGCAGAAACTGAGGAAGACAGAAGTTAAGTGACTTGCCCAGGATCATATGACCAGTAAGTGTCTACAGCCATGTATTCCCTGACTTCAGTTCAAGAATTCTAATAAATTATACCACCTATCTTCCTCTATGTTTATTTGGGAACAATGTGAGTGGAGCAGGCTGGAAGAACACTAGAGAGACTGTCACATGGACGGGGGTCTAGACTTATTCTCCTTGGACCCAAAGGGAAGAAGTAGGAACAGCATGCAGAATTTGCAGAGAAGAAATTTTGGCCTTCGTGTCAGGAAATGCTTACCAATAGTTAGAGCTGTCCAAAAATGTGATGGTACTAAGGTAGTGAGCTCCCCATCACTGAAGGGCATCAAGCTAAGGTGAACTTTCAGTTGTTGGAGATGCTGTAGAGTGTAGGTCAGAAACTGGTAGGAATAGAAAGCATCTGAGTATCCTTCCAACTCCAAGATTCTATAATACCTGGTGAGCATCAAGCATGCTTCTACTCAAAGCTCCTTTACTCCTATAGAACAACACCACTACCACTAAATAGCTGTTTGACTTAGCATGAATCACTTCTTCCTGGCCTATGAATTTCCTCATCTGTAAAACTAGAAAATCAGACTAGATGACTTCAAATGTCCCTTCTAGCTCCAAAGTCATTGCTTCTAATAGGACATTTCCCTGAGCACAGGAATTTCAATAACATTTGTCACAGTCTCCAGGGAGAAAACACTGTTAAGAGATGTCCAACTAATGGTCAGCAATTCTTTCTGCCCTGAAGTTGAAAACTGACTTAAATAAAAGAGAGCATAAATGAGAAGGTGAAGAATACTCCCCTCCTTAGTGTAAGGGATAATTTAACACTGAGCATTGAAGCTAGGCTTTGGAAAATTTCAAAAGAGAAAAAGAAAATGGCTAAAAACCCTTATTTCTTCTTTAGTACATGCTTCCTTTGATTGGTAGAAGAGACAGTTTGGTGAGTCATCTTCATAATAGCAAGAATGGCCCTCTTTCTTGTTCTTCAGTTACACTTTGCTAACTATTCTGCTTTGTTTTGCAGATAGCTGTTACAGTCGTACTTTTAGTACCCAGTAATTAGTGAGTAATGTGTAAAGCAAAGACAAAATTTCCTCTTAATAGGTGGGTGCAGTTAATTTTTCTTTACAAGATAAAGTGTGGCCTTTAAAACTACTTTATAGTTCTGATTATAATCCTAACAGAAGATTTTTAAAATCTATGAAATAATCTGTAACATTTATTCAGATACAGTGGTAGAATTTCATAATATCATTTATAAGATCACTAATATTACTTTTGTTTATTTTTCATCAAAATATTAGCAATATAACAAATAAACCCTTCCCTGTGTGTTAGACTAGGCATATACATATTCATACACGTGTGTGTGTGTGTGTGTATGTGTTTGTGTGTGTGAAAAAGCATTTAGAAATAAATGAACAAGATATGAATCAAAAGTTGGGAGATAGTTTCATATATGGATAATCAATTTGGTCTTATTAATTTATGTTTATAGTTACATATTTCAATAGGTTCATATACTCATATGGAAGGTCTCTCTGCTAGTGCAGATTATAAGCCATCCATACTTTCTCATCCTGCAAAATTCTTTGTCTTTCCACATGCTCAAAACATCATGTCAGTCACTCCATCAGCCTGCTATTTGGCATATTCTCGTATTTAGTCTTATAATCCTGAACTCTAGGATAATTCCGGGGTATGTTTGTATATTTCACTAATTAATAAAATTTCAATATATCTCTGAATTAATCTGAATTAATCAATTAAGCTCAGATTCACCCCCCCCATTCATCATTATTTACTTAATTAAAAAAGCCTCCTTAGATAAGTTTCCCAGCTCTCCATATATACTTATAAACACATATGTACATGTGTTATACACAGACATATAACACAATATATACGTCTCTATAAATATATTTTTATTTAATTTCCTAAGATTAAATAGATGTTATTAAATATTTTTTATTATTCATGAGACTACTAAAGCAACTTGCATAATTATAGTGTATCAAGAATGAGAATGGCTACAATGAGAATCACCTCAAATTCTCATAACAATATCATATGTCGGTGATACCAACTCTAGTTGCTTTTCTGTTATTCCTTGTTCTTGCTACTTGATCAGTCCACATTCTTTTCTCGTCACATTCTTTTGGTTGTTCATATTATAGTCTAAATGGTTTTTTTTCAAAAACTGTCACTTCTGTGCAGAAGTCATCATCAACAGAAATATGCTGCAATTTACTTACATCCAGTATCTATCTTTCTGCAATTTTGAATCTACTTAGCTCATGGAGATCAAGAGGAGTAAGACCTCCCTCTGACCATGCCTTCTATCTCCTGCTGTCCATCACCTCAGGGAAGGCTGTTAGGTACCAGCTGGGTGCACCTTTTCTCTACACCAGTTCAAGGTATCTTCTGTGCCTGACAGCTTGATTTCCTGCCTGCCATGATGTGGAGAGTCTTCATTACAAAAAGGAGCAGCCTTCTCTTTCCTACTGTGATATTTCCTGACTAATCTCATGCCTTCAGAGGGAAGAAGAGTAGTGAAACAAGGCTCCAAATCTAACCACTCGACCCTGTGCCTTTCACACTACATTTGTCTCTAACTTGATTTTCAACCTCCCCTGGGAAGAGGAGTGGGACTTTACAATCAAAGATGAACTAACTCACACCTAGTCATACTCTACACATCCCAGTGATTATAAATCCCTGCAGGCTGTCATTAAAATCCTATTCCCCATCCCCACTATCCTATTCCTTATTTTCCCCTCAATACTTTCACCTCAAAGTTCCAAATAAATGCCACCCATTTTTTCCACTGCGCCCTCTGAAATGTCTTTTTCATAGGCAACAAATTTTCCTTCATTCTAAATCTTTTCCTTTCCTATTCCTTCCCTTTCCCTGTCATTGAAACTTGGCTCCCCTTGGCCACTTATGACACAGCCTATCTGATCACCCTTTCTAGTTCTGGCTGTGCCTTCACTCATTCACCTCAGCTCACTGGTCAAGAGCATGTTGGAATATTCTTTACTCTCCATTGTCACTTCAAGATTTTCGCTCTGCTTCCATCATAAAGTAACCAGTCTCTTCTATTTTGTGGTTCATGCAATTCATATCTACCACCCAATCAAAATCCTGGTAGCTCTTGTCTACCAACCTCCATGTCAGTCCTCTTTCTTTCTCAATGAGTTTAATACCTAGCTCATAATTTTTCTCTCCTCAACACATGCCTTTGTACTAAGGGACTTTAGCACACATAATGACTCTCCCTCAAACATCCTAACCACTCAGTTCCTCAATATACTAATTTCTCATGACTTCCACCCTTCCTGAGCTGCACTCAAAGACAGTCATAGCCTTGATACTGCCATCATCCACAAATATGCCACCTCTATGTTCTTCTTTAATTACATTCACTAGTTCAAAGGAAAAGTCAGCATTGTGAATGTCAGAGAAAATACAAGCAGAGAAACTACAAAGAAAATAGAAGCAGAGAAATTAGCACAAAGACCAACATATAGGGCTCCAATTGCCTAATCAAAGCAATATTGCTATACACTTTATATACATCACTGGATCAAGAGAGCCTTTACATCTGAGTAGTTGGGGAGCTCTGAACATACAGCTACTCGGAGTCTCAACCAAGAAATCAAAAAGTCCTTCTTATAAGTGAGCCCCCAAAGCAAAACCTCACTTCAGAATATACATAGGGATCATAGGAAGCACTGAGTCAATTCTTAAATGCTGCTAGATTCCCAGTCAATTTTGGCCTCAGATCGGGGTAGAGCCAAGATGGAGGCTGAAAAGCAGGAACTTGCCTAAAGCTCTCCCCCAGGACCCACCAAACGCCTATAAAATGGCTCTGAACAAATTCGAGAACTGCAGAACCCACAAAATAGCAGAGGGAAGCAGGGCTCCAGACCAGAGCTGAATAGAAAATTTGACTTTCAAACACAAGAATCAAGAGAAGCATGAAAAGGTAAACAAGAAAGAGAAATCACAAGGGACTTACTAAAGTTGAATTGTTCTGTTTACATTCCTACATGAAAAGATGATGTGTGTAATTCATGAGACCTCAGTATTAGGGTAGCTGAAGAGAATATACATATATAGAGAGACAGAGGGCACAGGGTGACTTGAATATGCAGAGATGATATAAAAAAATAAAGTCAAATTAAGGGATGAGAGAGGAATATATTGAGAGAGGGAGAAAGGGAGAGATAGAATGTGGTAAATTATCTCACATAAAAGTGGCAAGAAAAAGCAGTTCTGTAGGAAGGGAAGAAGGGGTAGGTGAGGGGGAATGAGTGAATCTTGCTCTCATCAGATTTGGCCTGAGGAGGGAATACCATACACACTCAATTGGGTATCTTACCCCACAGGAAAGAAGGAGGAAGGAGATAAAAAAGGGGGGACGATAGAAGGGAGGGCAGATACGGGTAGGAGGTAATCAAATCAAACACTTTTAAAAAGGGAGAGGCTCAAGAAAGAAAATTGGATAAAGGCAGATAGGATAGGAAGGAGCAAAATATAGTTAGTCTTTCACAACATGAGTATTGTGGAAGGGTTATACATAATGATACACATGTGGCCTATGTTGAATTGCTTGCCTTCTTAGGGAGGGTTGGTGGAGAGGGAAGAGGGGAGAGAATTTGGAACTCCAAGTTTTAAAAGCAGATGTTCAAAAAAAAGTTTTTGCATGCAACTAGGAAGTAAGATATACAGGCAATGGAGCACAGAAATCTATTTTGCCTTACAAGACAGTAAGGGAAAAGGGAATGGGAGGGGAGTGGGGTGACAGATGGGAGGGCTGACTGGGGAATGAAGCAATCAGAATTTATGCCATCTTGCAGTGGGTGGGTGGGTAGAAATGGGGAGAAAATTTGTATTTCGAACTCTTGTGAAAATCAATGCTGAAAACTAAAAATATTAAATAAATAAATAATAATTTAAAATAAAAAAAAATTGGCCTCAGCTCATTGTCCATTTACAGTGTCTGCTTCAGATAAACGTGCTGGTATATGCAACCAGATTCCCATGTAACTAATTTTATATTGTAATCTTCAACCTGATCTTCCCCTTTTGGTTCCTAGATGGATTTAGATTTTTTGAGCAACTATTATTTCATTAAGGAAAGCCTATATTGTTCCAGACTCAGTGTAGTCAGCATAATGCCATCTGTAAACAGCTGCCCTTGAAAAAACTTCACTGTATAGTTAATTCTTCTTGCATTTGAGTTTTGGGTAGGACATTCTCTATGAAAATGGTAAATACCTTTGGCAAATACATATTTTAAGTGTCTCCATTGATACTGATATTCAGAAGATAAAAGAACAATATGATTTCTGTGATTATAAGTTCATTTTGATGGATTTGGTGTCCTCAGATCTAAAGTTGATCCATGGGGAAGTCAAGTGGCACACTCTTTCCAGAAAATTTAATTATCGTGCAAGATCAAATGATGAAAAGTGTCTGTGTGAGAAAGGGGAGAAGGTATATCCCAGCTGGAAGACATAGGAGAAGATGGCTAGGGTGGCAAAACTGGGAGAAGAGGAAGGAATCAAATACTTATTGAGTGCCTACTATGTGCCAGGTACTGTGATATAAACTTTAAAATTACTTACAAATATTTTGCATCATGGTTGGATGTGATGTGACACATGGTGTGGACTGGATCTGGATAGATATAGTGAATTAAGTATGAGTAGGATACACTTACTCAATCACTATTAAAGATAGGTCACCTCCATAGCGTGGGATCCAAAGCTAAGTGGATGAACATCCCTAAGGACTGAGTGCATAGGTGATGGAAGTCAGGTACAGAAATTAATCATCGAGACAGAAATGGCAAGATGGCCTAGGTGAATGCTGGATAGGATGTGAAGTTTGATGTAGACTGAGGAGAACTAACTATAACCAGCTAGGCAAGTTTGCCTTCATTCCATTACCTATAAGATAGCCTGGAGATTAACTTTCCCTTAGACTTGAAACATGGATTATTGCAGAGAATGCTAGTCCAGCTGCATAATAGGTGCAACATATACAAAAAGTAATACAGCATGATTTCAGGAGCAAGAGAATGCTAATAATTAAGTGGAGGCAGAGCAGGTAGGAGGATAGAGAAAGGCATTCTATAGGAGATGCCACTCCAATTCTACTTTGAAGGAAGTTGAGGATCTGTGAAGCATCAAACCTGGACTTCTAAGTCTTTTGGAATGCTTCCTACATGGAAACTCTAAGGATTTTTTCTTGTGTATCATGTCCCACAGCTATCTATGAATTATCTTAAGGAAAATCAACAAGTGACTTAAACTGATTCAGACATGACACATTTCTAAATCTGTCAGGGCTTCTGCATGAGGGCAAACTCTCCTATGGAGTGTGTACATTCACCTTGGGATGCCCCTGGAAGCAGCTTTGCAAAACCCCTACTAGAAATATCATTAAAGTGGCTCTATCACTTGGCTCCTGTTTCCCTGAGTAGCATAACTAGTAGGTTAGTTCTATCTCCTCTATACCCTTGCTTGCTCTGTGAAGAATTTTTTCTTTCTCTTTCATCTTCAGTCTCTTCCTTTCAACTGGCTGGAAGCTAGCCCTTTATCTCTACATACACTGCTACAGAAGGGTTTCCTGAGATCCAGTAAGATCCAGGAGGCTCTCCAAGGGGTCATGGAGACTTCAGAAGGCTGAACATCATAGCGATCAGGTAGGCTAGAATGTGTGAAGGGATACATTTCATAGAGTATCCATGTTTTCATGGATACTCTTTTGACCAGGGTTTTTGGTGAGCTCTATATAGTGTTATAACATACATATTGTCATCTTTAGAAGGTAAACTCCTTCCAAGGAGAGATTGTTATACTCATTTGAGTTGGGTGCAGTCCCTTGCATTTAGTAGGTGCTTAATAAATACTTGTAGGTTGATTGATTGATAAAGGAAGTTGTTTTTTCCAGTTCTACGTTTATTCTGTCAAACATGTCAGAAAGCATGTGATAGATGCCTCACCATGCACCCAGTTTCTCAGGCTCAAAAACTAAGAATCTTGACTGCCTTTTCTTTTTCTGTCACCCCTCCCCACATCCAAATAGTTATAAAGTCCTGTTTTCATAACTGCTCTCCCAGCCTCCAGTCTCTCCAATTCCGGTTTCACTCGTCTGCTAAATGACTGCCAAAGTAATCAGGTCTCACCATGACACCCCCATGCTCAGAAACTCTCAGGGGCTCACCACAGTCTATGAGATAAAATGCAGACTCCTTAGCCTAATACGAATGGTTTTCTAAAACACAGGTCTCATTTTTTCTTCCAGTCTTATTTCACACTATTTTCTATCACCTATTCTACATTTCAGCCAAACAGGATTATTTAATATTTCCAGTTCTCTGCTCTCCTACCTTTGTGAATTCACCCAGGCCACCCCCACCTGGATTGTTTTTCCTTCACATTTTTGCATATTGAAATCATCTTCCTCTTAGGGCCAGCTCAGTTGACAACCCCAAAGTAGGCTGCATGAAGACCCATCTAAAAGTGATTTCTCTTCAATTTTTTTCTTGGGGCACTTTGAATCTTTCCTCTTCCTGTGTCACATTCAACCTTTGCTTGGTGCAGGAAGCAACCTCCAGGCCTACCACTGCATATTAGAGGTCCCTCATGCATGTAAACTCACATTTTGTAAACTACATATGCATATGAATAGCTTGCTATGCAATTTTCTCTAGACCAATGGCTTTCAGACTTTTTTGCACCCAACACAATATTAGTTTTTGCCATGGGGAATCTAGGCTCACAAAAAGAGTCCAGAGATGTTCACAAGTCCATGCTACTGCAAGTGTAAGTTCCATGCTATCTGAGACACAGTGAAACTAGTGGTAAACTAGCATGTTACACACACCCCTTAAGAACCAAACCACTAAAGCAACATGCTCAGTAAATTTACTCATATACGTCTGATTGCCAGCTTCCAATCTACTGATTTTGTCTTATCAATGGATCCATAACCAGCATGAGGAAACTAGGTACTGCTATCTGGAGTGGTGTATAGACAGCATGTTTCCTTCTTCCAGGAGGTCAATATTCTGAAAGGGTATGCTTCATAACAAAGATGCAAGACTAGACTGAATCTTGAGGTAATGGAGATATTCTTGACCATCTTAGATGTCAGATTCCTGGATGGAGGAAGTACCGTGCCATTCCCCAATCTTTTTCATACCAATGGACCCATTGCCATGACTTCCCTCTCCTGGACATACTCTACTTCCCTGAGACTGGGACAATTGCACTGTACCAGGGCTGATTATGCACCAATACAAGTTATGTAACATTATATTCTGCATCTCTTGGTCTGCATCCCTTTGTATTCTACATCTCTTTCAGTGTCATTGTGTGCAGTTTATTGCTTTTCATCTTGGAAAATGGTGGATTTCCCTGCCCCCATCTACCATAATATATTGACAATACATCATCAAGAAACAAAAGGTATAAATAGCTTGGTACCTTTACATTGATTACCATCCAGAGCTGAGTAGAAGAAGGTATACTTATCCTACTATTATGCTGTGCAGAGATAAGAATTATTGTATAATTTATCTAGCAGTTTCCTGAAATGGTGTATAGTCTTAGGCCCCATGTATGTAATAGGTCATCAGAAGCAACAACCTGCCTTAATATAGCCCTTTAAGGATTAAAAAGCACTTTCCTCACAGCAACCCTGGATGGAGTGAGCTAAATATTATTATTTTCATTTTACAGGTTTGGAATCTGCAGCTCAGAGAGAAATTGCTAATTGTCATGGAGCCAGTAAGTATCAACCTGGGATGCAAACTAAGATTGCCTGAGATCCACTCCAGTGTTCATTTCCATGAACTGAATCTGATTGGTAACTCTCACAATCTCAATGATACATTTTTTGGAACTGAAAATACTTGTGATGTAATATACTTTTGATTTTTGAAGTAGCTTTTTCATAAAAGAATGGGTACCATCTCTTTTTTTAAAGACACTAGGCTGATTCTTTAAAATTTAATGTGTATACATACACACACACAAATAAATATACACATACCTCATGATGATCAAGATGAATATATATATATATATATATAAACAATTTTAATTCTGTTATATTTCTTAAAAGATACATGAAAGACTGTGTATTATAGTGAATTGAGATTTGGCCTTGGAGTCAGAAGACCCAGGTACAAGTCCCATCTCTGATGCACATTGGCTGTGTGACCCTGGTTAAGTCATATAACTTCTTAGTGACCCCTCCCAAACTCTCTAAGACTATCAGATGCACAGAAGGTGCCAGTCTGACTTGGTAAATGGAGTTCCTTACCAGAAGCTCACCAAACCAATGATATTACCCTTCTGATACACACATGCATATAAGTACATACACACTTATGCGTGCACACATATATTTATTTAATTATTTGATAACTTCATATGACCTATTTTAATATTACATATCTAGTCCTAGTATCTCACTTGATTTGAAATCTGGTATCACCGATTGCCTATTGGACATTGCCAACTCGTTGTATAATTGCATTGTAAGCTTAATATTGCTAGGATTAATTAACTCATTATCTTTTCCTCAAAACTATCCTTTTTATTTTCAATGATAGCATGACCTTGGATAAGTCCATGTGCTCTTTGTGGATGTCATTTTCCTTATCTATAGTATGAGGGTATTGGACAAGATGGCCTCTGGGGTTACTTCTAGCTCTAAATCTATACTTCATTATTTTCTTAATTATGTGGAAAGTACTACCACTTTTTATTTACTCAGATTCATAATCTTTGACTCATCCCACTTCTTCAAATCCTTTCCTCTTAATATCTAATCAGTTCTCACATTTTGTTGATTATCCATACATAATATGCTTCACATCTCTCCCTTTCCCTTCACTAAGTCTCAGTCTTGTCATTTATAAAATGGGGTTAAATCACCTACAGTAATATTCGAAGCGTTGTGATAAGGATAAACCTTATCACAAGTCTAAAAGCATTATTTAAGTGTCAATTACTTTAAAAGGAAGGGTGCTGGTATGAAACATGGGAGGGACGTCTGTGTTGCCCATATTAGCATGTTGGTGAATAAACAAATTACATTAGTGCCAAAATATTATTCAAGTGTCCTAGACCACTCCTAACTTTTGTATACCATTTTTTTTTCCTGAGGGAAATACATTTAAATACACTTGTTCAAGCAACAACCTACTTATTTACTGAACAAGACAATGTATTACTGATTTTCTCTAAATCTAAAAGGTGTTTCAGTTCAGGCTATGTTGCCCTAAACGTTTCAGAAAACTTATTTTCAAATCAGATAAAATTTTCTTTAATTTTCCATGGAAGGGGAAGATATGGCCTCACTAATTTCCATCCTTCTGCCACACTCTGAGCTTAATAAGTTTTTTTCTTCATTTTCATGTTTATTTAAAAAAAAACTGATGGCTTGAAAAGGTGTGAGGATGCAATGACCCCAATCTTCTTTTCAAAAAGACAGGATGTACAGACTATATAGAATCCTGAGAAGTGTTTATATGATGTGCAATTGATATTTCGAAACTTCTTAATGAATCTAATGAGTGTTACTCTTTACTAGGGCAGCATTTTTAAAAGTCTCATTCGCATGCATTGTATCACTTGCCCTAGCTCCTGCTTCTTTTCATTTTTGCTATATTTTTCAGATGTTACATCTCTTCCCTGGGAAAATATGCCTCCTGATTTCAGGAGGAAGAGAGAGAGTTCACAATTGAGAGTTATTGATTGTGAAATAGGCTGGAAATGTCACTAAGATAGCAATTAGGAAGGACATCTGCACACCTCCCTTGAGAACTAATGGAGTCACATATCAAAATCCATCAGATGTAGATGAGATTAAAGAGTTCTTATAGTCAGATTGAAAAAAGCCAGATTTAGCAGCTCAATACATTTTTCTCCTTCTCTGCTAATCCAACCTAGTGGAATATGTGCGTTTTGGATGCTCAAGCATGATTATCATGAGAAATCTTGCCAAAGTAATCCTATCTAGGTCAACTACAAGGTATAACCTACTCAAGGGCAGCTTTCCATAGCTTCTTTTTAACCTATCTTGTAGCACCTCATACAGTGCTCTGTACGAAGTCAGTACCTGATAAGTGCTTGTTAGCTGTTAGAGAGAGACTTTTACATAGAAGCCAATTTAAATAAAATCAAATTTGTTATAAAGAAAGTCCCATATTCACTGACATATTTGAGAGTGAAAAAAACCAACACATTACTTTTCTGCAAGTGCATACCTCATCAAATTCTTCCTTTAATCTAATAGTTAAGATCTAATTTGATCAATTACAATTGAATTTTGTTGTGATGACAGATGAGTTCCATTATTTGAAAAACATATTCTTCTCTACCAAATGTGCTATTTTAGGAAAATGGTGGACCCAGGTATTATTGCTGAAGATAGGAACAAAACTTCTGTCAAAAAGTTAAAGTAATTAAAATAAAACTTGGAGAAGACTAAAATAATTCTAGCAATCAAATGCAGAATATTTGAGTCTTTTGAGATTCTCCCATCACTCTATGTGATTTTCCTGGGGGATGAAGGGGAATAAATGGGAGATAACATTTTTAATTCTAAATACCTAATAACAAAATGTATGGAGTATGATTACTCAAAAAGAAAATAAAATCATTTACATTTGCTGCACCTATTTGAAAATACACTCCTACCTTGATATCTGTCCTGTGAGAGACTTGTGAATATTTCTTACTTTTTTTGTCCACACAGAACTTGTAAAATGTGAAAGATTAAGATGGTTTTATGATCAAATTAACAAAATACACAATATGGTTTTCAATTGGACAGACCTGAGTTCAAATCCTCCCTCTGACCCACATCCTGCTTGCAACTCTTGGTAAATTATTCAGCCTCTTAGCATCCCAGAAAGCTCTCTAAGATTATAAGTTATCAAGAATATTCTGATTTGCTTTGGTACAAGAATTTTCCCACCAGGAGCGCCTTAACTTAATAAAATAATAGGTCTGGTTAAAAAAAGGAGAAAGATCCAGAAAGAGTTTGAAATACATTATTTTTACTAGGAGAAAATTGATTTTAACATTGATCTTTACTCTAAAATCACATCTGCTACTGTTTTGTTTATAAGCCTCAATACTAGTTTTTTTCTAAAATATATTGATGGTGGGATCAATTTGACACAAATTCATGGAAGCTCAAGAAAGATCCCAGGACCAATACATTCATATATTCCTTTAAAAGGTCATCTCTGAGACTGATTAATCAAAGCTTCTTCCCTTGGTCTTTTCAGCTCTATATGTGTGTTGTGTCCTCCTATTATAATATAAGCTCCTTCAGGTCAGGAATTATTTCATTTTTGTTTGGATTTTTGTCCTAGCCCCTAGTATGGAGCCTGGCAAGAAGTGTTCTTGTTCAGTCACTTTACAGTCATATTCAATTCTTTGTGACCCCATTTGGGGTTTTCTTGGAAAAGATACTGGAGTGGTTTGTCATTTCTTCCTCCAGCTTATTTTACAGGAGGAAACTGAGGAAAACAAGGTTAAGTGACTTACCCAGGGTCACATAGCTAGTGTCTGAGGTCGGATTTCTACACAGGAAGATGAGTATTTCTGACTCCAGGCCTGGTACTCTATCCACTATGCCACCTAGCTTCTCCTGACATGCAGTAGGTGCTTAATAAATGCTCACTGATTGATTGATTATATTATGTAGTGTTTGATGGATCTGGAGGGATTATCTAATTTAGCCTGCTCTTTTTACAGATGAAGAAATTAATGTCAAGACTGGTGAAATGATTTTTTCAAGCTCACATAAAACATTGTTATTGCTAATAAGAGTCTTTAAACTCAGTGCTCAGTCCCATAGATGTAGCTGCATTTCTTCTTTTAAATATGTTTATCTCCCTACACATTCAAGTCAGAAATCATTAGAACAAAGTCAGGTAATTTATCCTAAGAAGGATTTGAAAATGAGATCTTAACAGGAATATTAACTAATAATGTAATTCAATTTAATAAACTCTTAGTCACCCTTACTATGTACGAGGCACTGGGCTAGGTGACAGGGAGGGTACAAAGATTTGATGCAGCCACTGCTCTCAAATAGCCTAATGGGAATGAGATGCTTCATTGCAGAAATATAATATATCTAGCAAAGTAACTAAAAAAGGACATTTTAGGATTCAACTATTAACATGATCTATTACCAATTTAATTGAATATAGTAGCTTTCTATAATATGATTGTAATGAGGCATTCAACTAGGCAAGACCTCAAGGATAGATTCTTATTTATAGCACCTTTTAACAAACTTTTTCTGGGTATTTTACTCTAGGGTTAGTGGTGATAGATGCTTATTGTTACGCCTGCTGAAAAGTAACATGTTAATTATATATTGTCATCATTTATTACTGGTAGCTAAAGACCTATGCATTGCATGAACAGAGGCTAGATAGATCTGCTACAAAACAAAATTACTGGTACTTCAAAACTGAAATAGCTTGTAGTTTATATTTAAAGAGCTATCTTAATAGGCCTTTTAAGATTGACCAAGCACTTTATGTACCTTATTTCTTTTGAGCTTCACAACCCCTGAGACATTGGTCCCACAGGAGTATGGGAAAATAGCCTCAGAAATTTCCTCAGATTCATAGAGCTAGTAAGTGTTGGAGGCAGCATTTCAAACCCAAACTCTTTTAGGTTCAAATTTAGTACTTCATTATACCATACTGACCCATGGCAAAGACCATTTCAGAGAAATCCACAGGGTAATGCACTTAAGTAGAGTTTGATTTCCAGGCCTGTTTGTGCACCAGGGGAAATTCAGAGCTAGTAAGTCATTATATAGGGAAATTGAGAGAGCATTCTTCAGTTCACTCAATAAGTATTTACAGAGTGCTAGAAACAGTACAAGGTGCTAATAAAAAAAATTGCATTTATATAGCACCTACCATGTAAAAGCACTTTACATATTTCATCTCCTTTGATCTTTACAATTATAATTTTCCATATTTCATACTTGAGGACACTGAGATAAACAGAAGTTAATGTGATTTGCTCAAGTTCGCATAGCTAGTAAATGTCTGAGGCTATTTTGAACTCAGGTCTTCCTGGTTCCAAGTCCAATCCATTGTGCCACCTAGCTGCCTCTTAAGTATTCAGGTGCTGTGGATACAAGGATCCTGAAAAAGTGCCTGCCCTCAAGGAACTTACACTGTATTGCAAATATAATAAGCCCGAAATGTTATTGGAAGCACAGTATGAATGAATTTAAATACCAAACAGTGTACAGTTATCCCTTCCACATTGAGATTTTCTCCATTGCAGTTTTGATGTATTCCTGGTTGGCATAAGGAATTAAATGGAAAATTTGGGGGGAGTTTTGTAGAAGTCACAGATAATATGTGAAGGCCAGCAGAGGATAGGAAAAAAGTTAGAAACTCAGAAATGCATAAAATATGTATGTAGCATTGTAAAATATCAACATATTTTATCTTGTAATACCATAATAATTTGGACTTCTTCTCTGGTAAGAAAGGAAGGCCAAAAAATTTATGCAGATTTTCCAGATTGCTGGGTATCCATTCCCCTAACCCCCTCCCCTATGTGAAAGGGATAACTGTAGCCTGATCTTATACTAGAGGCAAGAAGGAGCTTCTGGTATTTCTTGACAAGGGGAGTGAAGTGGTCAGATACATTCCATATTTTATCAATTTAGCAACTGTGTGGAGGTTGAATTAGAGAGAAAAAAAGATGTAGCAGGGAAACTAATTAGGAGCCAATTGCAGTAATCTAAGTGAGAGGTGATGAAGGCCTGAATTGGGATGTTACAAGGTAGATAGAGAGAAGGTGACAGATATGAGAGATGTTGTGGAGGTAAAATTGGAAAGTCATAGTAACTTATTGGATATTGAGAGACAAAGAAGAGAAAGTCTCAATGAAGCTTCTAAGGCTACAAACCTCTCTGGCTGGAAGAGTGGAGGTGCCAGCAATAGAAAATAATATACAGGAGAAAAGAAAGGTTTGGGGGCAAGGATAATGAGTTCTGATTTGGACATGTTACCTTTGGGATGCTTATAAGTCATCTAGATGTAAATATCCAGAAGGCAGTTGCTGATTAGAGATTTGGAGAGATTAAGCCTAACTGTATAGATCTTTGAGCCATCTGCATAGAGATGATAATCGAACCCATGGGAACTGATGAGATCATTAACAGAAAGAATGAAGAGATATTAGAGAAGGAGGCCCAGGACAAAGCCCTGGAGTACATCCATGTATAGTTGGTGGGATATGGCTGACTATCCAACAGAGAAGATGCAAAAGTAATAAACTGGCAGACTGGAGAATCAAGAAAGAGAAATGTCACAACTCTGTGCAGAGGTAGTATCTAGGGGGAGAGCGTGGTCAACACTTCAACATTGTAGACCTTTCAAAAAGATAAAGACTTAGCAATTAAAGTAGTATTTATCAATACGTTGGTGAAAGCAGTTTCAGTTTTGGATGGCCAGAGCTGAACAGAGCAGGCTAGAGATAAGAGAGTCAGGAATCAAACACAAGTTTAATTTCAAAGTGAGGGAAATGGTTTGCAAGAAAGGAGGGGATCTAGATACAGGTACCAGGACCCTGCCCCTACTGGGGGTGCCTGACGCAGTGTGGGGAGATCTCAATATTTATACTAATGGCTATTCAGTGAGTTGTAGCCCTGACAATGAGGGGCAACACCAGCAATGAGACAAGTTTGATTCATAGCAGGGCTTCATGACCAGAACGTGGATACAGCAGGTGCTTGTTTAAGCTCAGAGAATACCTAGTGCTGGTCAAAGCAATACAATAATTATATGATTTTGCCAGAGGGTGAAATCATTCAGAGGATGAGCACAAAAGACTGTTGTGATGCCAAGCTCAGAGCATAGCTTGTTTGCTGGGCCTTAGCTCTGGAAAACAGGATATCTCCTAAAATCTTGATATTTCCATCTTTTGGCCAAAGAGAGGGAGTCTGAAAGAACCTCTACCCTTCTGGCCAATAAAGGAGAGGCAGGTATAAGCGAAGATGTCATGAATGGGCATTTAGGCCAGGACCAGATGTTGCCCAGGGGGTTAGTTCCCTGAGGGGATATGTTGGGGAAGTGTGTCCCAGGTATCGTTGACAGCCATTGTTTGCTTGCAAGCAGAAAAGAGAGGAGGGCCAAGAATATAGAGGGATAAAATGCCAACACATGCTTGAATCAGAGCCTTGGTGGTTGGGAACACAACAAAATGGAAGAGCAGAAAAAACTAGAACAGTTTGCTGAGCCCTCATCAGGAATCTTGGGACAGCTGCGTCATCTGGATGTTGGCTGAATCTGGGTCCGTAATAGATGAACCTTGAGGTTCCTGGAGGGTTCTGTCATCTACTCAGGAGCAGGGGCTTTCTTCAGATGACCCAGGAATACACATGCACAAGTTTGACAACTGTGGGAGTAGTCAGAAAGACCTGGTGGGGGCCTGTAATAAAAATGCTACTTACTGCTACTGTGACTGTGTAAGGCCAATAACACTAGCACACAGGAGGGCTGCTAGCACAAATTCTTTGATCTGCTTTTCTAAGAAAAGCAACTTTAAGGGGTTTACAATCTAACTTTAATTAAACATACATATTTCATTCACTTAGTTCAGGGGAAAAAGTCAGCACCCTGAACTTCAGAGCAAACACAAACAGAAATCACAAGCATACATTATATAAACAGAGCAAATGACACAAATCAGCAGACAGGGCTTCTAACTGTCTGACGATAGCAATACATATAGTTACCAGAGAGAGAGAAGCACCAACATCTGGATTTTCAAAGCTGGGGGGCTTCTTAATGGCTACCTAGAGTCTCCATACCAACACTTTTCCAATGAGTGAGCCGCAAGTGAAATGCTAACCTCAGAGTATATATATACTTCTTCAGGATCAGCCCACAGAGGGCATCATAACCATGTGACTCAAATGCATGTGATTTAGGCTTTATTGTGACTTAAGCAGGTCATCAAAGATTCTTGACTTGATCAAAGACTCTTGATTCAAACAAAGTGAAGCTCAATCAAAGGCACTTGATTACCTCAGTGCTGAGAAGCACTCTAAAATAAAAAAAGAAAAGCAAAATGTGCCACTTTGCTTGCCATTACAGGCCCTTAGAAGACATAAGCATTGACAATTGTGAGAAAAGTCTTCATATCAATCTTTGGATCTAGGTTTCTGGTCAGCATAAGACATGTCCTTGGTTAAGGATTTCTAAACAGCCCAGATATGCAGGGCTAGGTTCAAACAATGCAACAAAGTTTTCTCACAATTCCTATAATAGCCTCGTTACATTAAGTCAGGTACAGATCGAACTACCTAGAGGTCTCACAATGGATTAGTTCTGAGAAAGGAGATATACATGTCACCAAGGTAACGAAGAAAACTTAACCATAAATCATGCAAAGCAAAACAATAATTATCACCAATGTTAACTAACATCAAGTCTTCTTGTATCCTAGTAACCCACTCTCAATATCCATTTAATCAGCACATTTTGAGTCCCAGATGTTTGATGTAGTTATCTGGTCCCTAGATGTCTTTTCTTGGACAATGGACTTTATTCTTAAGACAGCTCGAAAGGGGTTCTGCTTCTCTGGTTCCAAATCTATAGGTTCCTAGATAATTCTGCTAATAATACCACTTAAATTTGGTTCTCCAATTTTGAAAGTTCAGAGAATTTCAGTTTGTATACTGTTAGTTCTTTCTATCCTTACTTAAATCCTTTACCTGATATAAGAAAAAAATTATGAGGGTCCACATATACAAAATATTTATAGCAGAACTTTTTGTGGTGACCAAGAATTGGAAACTGAGGGAATGCCTGTCAGTTGTGGAATAGCTGAACAAGTTGTGGCATATGAATGGAATGGATGATATTGTTCTATAAGAAATTTTGAGCAGGATGCTCTCAGAAAAACCTGGAAAGACTTACATGAACTGATCCTAAGTGAAGTGAGAAGAACCAGGAGAACATTGTGCAGAGTAACAGCAACATTGTGAGATGACTAACTTTGATAGACTTAACTCTTCTTAGTAATGCAAGGATCTAAGACAACTCCGAAAGGTTCATGATGGAAAATCCTATCTACATCCAGAAAAAGAACTATGGAAACTGAATGCAAATCTAAGCATATTATTTGCTCTTTTTTGTTGTTTTTTCTTCTTGTAGCTCCTCCCACTGATTCTAATTCTTTACAACATGACTAATGTGAAAATATGTTTAATATGAATGTATATGTAGAGCCTATATCAGATTGCACACTGTCTTGGGGAAGGTGGGAAGGAGGGGGAGAAAACTTAGAACTCAAAATCTTATGAAAGTGAATGCTAAAAACTAAAAACAAATAAATAAATAACAAACAAAAAAATTATGAGGACCCAACCATTAAATGAGCTCTCTTGCCTTTTAAGATTATCAGTCAGATACTTTAATAATAAGAAAATAATTTCACTTTATTTACTATTATTCACACAATTTATGTGTAATATCTTAATCCAATTTTAAGAACTTACTACTAAAACATACTGAAAGCTTGAATTTCCACAATAGATAAATTTTGAAGCCAATCATACACACACACACACACACACACACACACACACACACACACACACACACAGAGAGTTCTTAGAGAAAATAGTCAAATTCCATTGTTTCCTCAAAATTTACTATTCTATTCAATTAGAAAACATTCACATTGCATCTTTGTTTTATTACTTAATCATTTCCCCCTTAGGAGGTTATCATCTCTATGTTATAATTTGACCGCAAATATAGGTTAAAATTATAAGATGTTCATTCTTGCATCCTATTATAGTCTAGAACTTAGCAGATGAGGGAGGTCGGACTCCAAAGAAATAAATCTCAAGTGGTGCCTAGTCTGTTCCCACTGGTACTGGAGAGTCCAATGGCCCCTTTCTGTGTCCAATCCCACTTCCAACACCAAGTAATATCAACTGGATCAAACTGGCCTTTAACCTGGGGATAGCAGGAGCTGAACAGAGCAGGCCAGAAACAGGAGAGCCAGGAATCAAATGAAAGTTTAATTTCAAAGTGAGGGAAGTGGCTTGCAAGCAAGGAGGGGATCTAGACATATGTGCTAGGGCCCTGCCCCTACTGGGGGTGCCTGAGTCAGTGTGGGGACATCTCAATACTTATACTAATGGCTATTCAGTGAGTTGTAGCCCTGGCAATGAGAGTTAACAGCAACAATGAGATAAGTTTGATTCATATTAGGGCTTCATGACCAGAACATGGATATAACAGGCACATGTCCAAGCTTAGAGAGCACCTAGTGCTGGTCAAAACAATTTTGTCTATTGTTGTGATGCCAAACTCAGGGCTCAACTTGCTTGCTGGGCCTTAGCTCTGGAAAACAGGGTGTTTCCTAATATCTTAACACAGTTGAGTGATGAGAATAAAAGCAAAATTACAAGGGCTAAGAAGCTATTGAGAGGAGATCCTGATCCTGTATCTAGCTTGCTTATAGTTGTTTTCATTTTATCTCCCCAATTAGACCATGCTACTTGAGAGCAGGGGTTATCTTCTGCTTCTTTTGTATCCCTGGCACTTAGCACAGTGCCTGGCATAGAGTAGACACTTAATAAATGCATATTAGCTGACAGCTGTGCAACTTAAGAAATGGCCTATAGCAACAAAAAGTTAAATGACATAGCCCATATGTGTCAGAAGCAGGATTTGAACTCAGATCATCCTGGCTTTAAAAGTCAGCTCTCTGTCTATTATACCAAACTGCCTCTCACTGCAGGTATTAGCCTTCATGTTACAGTGAAGAAACTGAGGTTCAAGGAGGCTAACTGAATTATCCAGTAGCCTATAGCAAGTAAATGTCAGAAGCAGAGTCAGAGACCAGGTAGTTCTTGGCTCTACTGCAATACACTGTTTCATGACAATTTCTCACATCTCAGAAACCCATATGGAATCCAGTGTAAGTATTAAAAAAGTATTCTCTAGAGAAGCAAATGCTACTCTAAAGCCAATATTAGTAACATGGAGCAATGGAAACAGAGTTCTGAATTTGGAATTAGAGGGCCTGTGTTCAAATACTGGCTCTGCATTAGACTGTGAACTCCTCAAAGGCAGGGACTGTCTTTTTACCTTTCTTTGTATCCCCAGAAGTTAGCAACATGCCTGGCACATAATAGGCACTTTAAATGCTTATAGGTTTACTGATTACTCCTTCTGTGATTTTGGGTAATTCACTTAATGTTTCTGGGTCTCAGTTTTCTCAGCTGTCAAGTGGATTTGATAATCTCATATATCTCTTCAATCCCTAAATCCATCATCTCTAGAATTTTCCCTGTTGTCACAGTCCCATTACAAATTTCTTTGGCTGCTGTGGAGTATGTGAATCAAGATGTAAATCTTTGTTTTTCTAAAATTAGCACATTTTGATTTGAATATGATACCATATGGAGATGTACAGAAACACACATGGGAAATATTATTTCCATAGTCTGGAATTTTTCTATGAGAGCCAGAATTTAATGTAATATATTTCTTGACTTTTGTTATAGATTTCCTCTATTGTAGCAACATAAGATTCCTCCTTGAATTATGCTTATTTTGTATGGAAATTATAGTTGCTTTACATGAAAAAATTCTAAGAGATAGAGTCTATGCATTGCTCAGTAAGGAGATTATGCCCTAATCCAATAGAACTCTGGTTTAGGAAGTTTTTCCTTGTCATCAACCAACATTTGGCTATAGTCTTCCAGGAGTCCAGAGGACAGTGTGGAAGTCAAAGAGATAAGTGAAATCTAGAAGAGTAGTTAACCCCCTGAGTGTCATAAGAAATAATTTCAGAAGAATAAAGGCATTATTACTTCATTTTAATATATCCCAGCTGACATATCAAGGATTGAATATGAAGTCACTATTCTGCTGAAGAACATCAAGATAAATTGGAAGCTAGTCTTTTCTGACCTTGATAACTCTTAAGAAAAGTGACTTCTAGAAACAAAAGTATATTTCTTAGCTTGACCAACTCATTTATGCTATAGATTAGAATGTATTTTGCTGGACCATTTTTAAAAGATGCAAATCATTAATATATTTTATTACTGTGCATTTGCCATAATTTTTGAACATGAGACACTACAGTGCTGGCCAGGTAACCAGAATGCTGGGCATGTATGAAATACTTATCCTTTGAGACTATCACTCTATATGGCCTTTCCACAAAAAATGTGATCCAATTACAATTGCAGAGAGACATAGAATAGTGACCGATAGAACTTCACTCAGCAGACTGACATCTAATACACATATATTCAGGAGGCGTAACTATACTTCAAACAGGAAGGATGACTGTAGGGTGGAGAATGAGCTGTAACCCATAATGAAATTCCCAGGGAACTGAAATAAAATTGTCCATTTCCCTTGACTCAGATGAGTGATCCATGATGTATAGTTCCTACAGTGGAATGGAGAAGAATATGGTTTATTACCTTTCTTCTCTATTGGAGATTTTGAGAGTTTTTTAAGTGTTGGTATTCTAGGTTTTTTAAGTTACATACTTAATTCTTTTATTTATTAACACTATTATCATAGCCACTGTCATCTTTCTTTTTGGTAGGAAAAACAGGAGCAAAATAAAAGTTGTGTAGTTCTCTTTTCTCTTCTCATACATTTTCATGGCCATATTCACTCCAAAGCTTCTTCCTATCACTTCACTGATATCTTCCTTTTGCTCTGACAGTGCTTTATAAAAACTTTTTTTTGTGTTCTCATACTCTATCTTTGATCATAGTTATATGTGTATATGTTTTCTTTCTCCACCTATTAAACATGTAACCCGCTTTCTTTTTTGAAAAAAGGATTATTAAACTAATAGATGAGGAAAGTTATATTGAAATAATTTACTTGGATTTTAATGAAACTTTTGATAAATGACCTCATCCTATTCTTGTGGAGAAGATGGAGAGATATGGATTAGATGATAATATAATCAGATTCAGAATTAGTTAAAAAACTGGACTCAAAGTGTGATTGTTAATGATTTTCTGTCATCATAGCAGAAAGTCTCCAGTGGAGCACTCCAGGGATCTGTATTTGACTGTGGTGAGTTGTGATAGCATGAGAATTTTACATGAGTCAGCACTGTGATGTGGCAGCCAGAAAAGCTAATGCAATTTTAGATTGCATGAGGAGGAACATAGTTTCCATGAACAGGGGGGTGGTAATCCTACTGAATTACACTTGTCAGACCTCATCTGAAGTACATGTTCAGTTCTTGGCATCAGAGTTCAAGAATAAGATTGTTAAGCTGTGTGTGCCCAGAGAAAGGCAACCAGGAGTGTGAAGGGTCTTGAGGTCATGACATGATGAGTGGTTGAATGGATGCGAAGTCTTTACCCTGGAGAAAAGAAGATTGATGGAAAGGGAGTGATAGAGGGCTTCAAGTATTTGAGGGGTTGTCATGTGGAGGAGGAATTAGCTTTTTTCTGTTTAGCTTCAATGGGAAGAACCAGGAACAATGGATGGAAATTACAAAATGCCAGCTTAGGCTTGAGGACAGTCAAAACTTCCTAATAATTAGATCTACCCTAAAGATATACCTAGAGATGTTGTTGGGAACTCCTCAGAAATCTTCAAACAGAGGCTAGCTGAGCATTTCTCAGTTATGTTATAGGGGTTCCTTCCTGTATGAGTTGGTCTAGATAGCCATGACTAAGTTTTTTGATTCTATGATAAATAAGGTCCTTGAGAATAAGAACTATGCTATATTTAGCTTTGTATACTCAATGCTTGGCACAGTGTCTTATATACAGTAGGGGCTTAATAAACATTTCTTGAAATAAATTGAAATGTTCAAAATACTTTCACCAAAAGAATGATAAAATTTTCATTTACTTGTGGAATAAAATTTTGAGATTTCTAGACAATTCAGCCATCCAAAATATTTCATTCTCGATGGACTGGGGATTGCTGTATAATAAATTTCTAGGGTACTTAGTAGCAATATTATTACACTGGTGAAATTATATCCCATACAGATAATGAGTAATATACCAGTAGCCTTAAAACTTATTACATACTTCCTTTAATTTATAAGTTCTGAAAATCCTTAAAGTGAATTGTATCATAAAATGTATATAGAGTACCAGCGGGCATGGCAGAACAAGGAATTAATAAATGAGAGGAAGCTTCTAAAAGGGGATCACAGGAAGGAATTGAAGAGGATTTTGCAAATTAACATAGCAGTTGACCAAGTTCACCTTTCAGAAGAGTAAAAAAAATGCAACAAATAATAAAGTCTTCTTCAGGAATCCTACATAAGTCAATAAGCAGTTTGTTAAAATAATTAGCTGTTTTGTTCATGATCAACAATGACAGATTAAAGAAGATTTCACTTTCAATAAATGTGGAGATCAAGGTCAATATTGCCGTGACTTGCAGAGATTATGCTCTGTATAATTACCAATGAATGCTTAGTACTATTATTTCTGTATAAAGTGTAGATTAGTCATCCTTCTAGAAGACAAAGGGAAATAGATGGAGGAACATCTGTTCAGTATCCTGATTATCATGGAAAATGTTTGTCAGTTTCATTTCTTAAGAAGCTATTCTTTGACTAGTCACTAAGGATACAAAGACAAGAATACAAACAATTTCTGCCTTCAAGAAGCTTACATTTTCTACTGGGCTTAAACAATTTATAATAAGATACTTGTATATAAAACATATACAAAGTAACTGCAAAGTAACATTAGAGAGAGGAAGAGCAATAAGAACAGAGATTAAGGAAAGGCTTGTGTGGGAGATGGCCCTTGAGGGAGACTTGAAAGGAAGCTAGGGATTTTAAGAGGCATAAGTGAGGAGAGAGTACACCCTGGAGGTGACATACACCTGGGCAAAAACTCAGAGGGGAAAAATGGATATTATGGTCCATTTAAGCAAACATTGGCTTAATCAACAAATATTTGTTATGCACTTTTTAAGGTGATATAAATGCAAAAGTGAGATAGCTCCCTGTTGTCATGGAGTTTATGTTTTCACAGAAGAGTATATATAGTATATATACAAAATAAAACTCCAAAGTAATAATATGGGCACTATTAACTGGAAGAGTTAGGAAAAACCTCTGAAAAAGGATAACATTTGAGATAAGTCTTAAGAGAGACAATGATCAGAGGTCAGAAGAGAGAACATTGCAGGCTTGGGGAGCAGCCTGTGAACAAGGCACAAAAGAAGACAAGGGAATGTTTCATTGGAAAATACAAATAAGCTGATATGGCTGGAATATAGAACATGTGAAGAGAAATAACACAGGAAGGTAGATCAGAGACAGACTATGAGACTCTTTAATTGACAATAATATGAAGAGGGAATGCTTCTGGGAAGAATGAGGAAAATGCTTCAAAGTAAAACTAAAGAGAAAAAAGTAAAGAAGCAATAGTGTTTTATGACGTGTGTCAAAAGCAAAGAAGATGGAAGATTATGTCAGAGGGATGAGGGGAAAAGATGATCACTGACTATTTGAATCTGTCTGTGGAATGGATAACTCTCAGAACTGTGGTTACAAAAACATAATTCTTAACAATGCAAAGGATTTAGGAGATTACTAAAGATAAAATAAGTGGTTTTAATTATGTAAAATTTTAGAAGCTTTGGTATGTAATGGGGATAAACAGTAGAGCCCTCTAGTCTGCTCTGGGTTGTTGTTGTTTAGCTCTCATTCTTGAAGAGGACCATGACATCAGGGAGATGATGCCATGACATGCAAGTGAGTAAGAAACATTCCATGGAGTGACCCCTTCCAAGTAAACCCATGCTCAGCTCTGAAGGACTTGGTGCTTTCAGACAAATCAAATCGTGGGTGGTTCCTTGGTCTTCTCCTTCCTCAACTCCAGTGAATGTGAGGTGCCATTCCCATTTAAAAGAAGGAACATCTTTTGCTCTTTTTTTCTTTTGGGAATTTGTGGCATCATGTAACACAGAGACTTCCTGTGAAAGGTGAAGGCTCTTCTCTAGCATCGTGGCTATGAATGCATGGTAGCGGACATGTATCCACCCAGGTAAAATTGACCTTAGCACTTGGATCCTTGGATGTTTATTCTGTTTTCTGGTTTTTTTTTTTTTTTGCCATTGAGCAGAAGGGACCAAAAATCATTTCTGAGATGAATATGTCCAGCATTGAAAACTTTGTGAGTTCAAGAAGTCAGAAGTTTCTGGGACCTTCAATTGGAAATGACTTGCATCCTAAAACTTCTGGGTGCCCAGGTGTAATGTAAAGAAGAGGTAAAGCCCCGAGTCCTATCTTAGCTTACCAGAAACATAGACCATGAGGGAGAAAATGCAAAGTTTAGTTAAAGGTGAAATTCTGATTTAGGAATTTTGCAAAATGCTTCATGTTTTGATGTTTCAAGTCTCAACTTCCTGGAAAAAATATATTACTGGAATGTATTTAAGTCAAACATGACAGAGGAGGCTGGGTCTTAATAATATAGCATGGTTAGGTATTGATGAATTCTTTATTTCAATTTGTTATACTCAGTGTAAACTTGGACACAACACTTAAATATACCAATCCATCACAAACTTTTTTTTGGAACACATATTATTTGTCTTTCTGGGTCCCAGGTCCTACGGCACATATAACGAAAAATAAACCACTGTTTATTTTTGTTATTTCTATTTAACAGATGAGGAAATTGAGACTTGTTAAGGGTGAGGGTCTTGCCAAGGGTCATACAGCTAATAAGTGTCAGAACTGGGATTTGATCTCAGATATTTTCCTCCAAGGGTAGCTCTCTATCTACTACATCACACTTCAGTATGTGTAATCAATACATGGTTCTGAGCCAGAATACTTTAGCTAAAATCCTGATAGTCACTTTCTAAATGGATGACCTTGAACAAATTTTTAACCTCTCAGTGTTAGTTTTCTTCTCTGTACAATGAAGGCTTTAGGCAAGATGATCTCTCTGGATTCTGTTGTAAGGGCAAGGGGGATAAGCCTCTACCACCATCCCAAAAAATCATAGAAAGCAAAGACATCTCAATGGAATCCAACCTATATTAGATGAAAATAGTGTTTAATCAATTTAAAAGGACCATAGATGCATTGAATCATTGGATAAAGATGGGTGATGACACAGGGGAAATATTTTATGATTAGTTGACAATCAAGTCATGATTTTTGGTCTGCATATGAAAAGAGAAAACTAGTTTGGAGCCAGTTGTCCAAAATGGCAGAGAATTCCAGATTTGAAAGTTGAGAGGTCCAGGCCCCTGGGAGAGAATTGCTTTTGTGTGGAGTTCTGTCTCTCACTCCTTCCCATTAATTATTTTACCAGAGAAACTGGGCTAGTTGGAAATAATAGATTTGGCTTAAAGTAGAAAGAGCAATGCTAAGGGAAAAGAAAGGTCTTCAGATAAAGGGCAGTTGAGTATACAAAAAAAGAAATTGACCAGATTTAAGTCTCACAGTTGCTGGTAACAGTGTTCATTGGAATCAGCAGCAGCATCCTCCTTGTAGCAGGAGTTGATAGCAATATATATGTATATGTACATATACATATATACACACATATATACACATCAGAGTATGTGCATATGTGTATATATATACACACATATATTTATATACATACATATGCGTGTGTGTATATGTCAGAGTATGTCAGTACTCTCTGCAAAGCTACCAAATCTTGGAGCCAAACAAAAAAAAACACATAAGGGGAAACATATGAGAATTCCATAAAGGGAAAAACACTAATTGCAGCCTTCAGGAGCCATTAATTACTTCTTTGCCACATATGATCTCCATCTGTGTTCTTCATTCCCATTGTACATTCCCATTGTGAGTTCACTTTGTATGAGGGGAGAATACAACCCCAGATTGGGAATAAGGACAATGGTTGTTTTTAAGGAACTGTCCTTTTTAAAGCTTCTTAGAAAATATAATTTCTAAAAAGATAATTAAATCTGGTTTTCAATGGGAAGTGTACCTGTGGGGATTCATAGAAACTTCAATAACACTTAGGGCTTAGCCCTAGAATCCTGAGAAAGTAGTACCTCTCACTTTATGGGCAATTAGGCTGCTGGTTTAAGTGACATTCAGGGAAATAATCCTAGGTAAAGCACAACCATATGATTTTATGTTGTTTATCTAGTCACATTTTAATATTTTTGTAGTGAAGAAATAGTCTGTCTTTGTGCTTCCATCTAACCCAATTTTTCAGGAGATTGTAACCACTTTCACTCCATTAAGAGAAAGTATTTAATGTTTGTTTCTATATCAGTAGAAGTTGAAAGATCAAGGATTAAATTGCCTTGCTACAGTTTTTGTTCTTTTGGCATTAGATGTGGTAGCATCCATTCTTTTTGTACCTATTTAGTATTTTAGCTAACCTCAGATACATGAGAAAACAATTTTAACATTTGTTTTTAAAACTTTGAGTTCCAAATTTTCTCCCTTTCTCCCTCTTCGCTCCTCCTCATTGAGAAGGCAAGCACTTCAATATTAGGTTATACATGTATAGTTATGCAAAACATATCCATAACAGTTATGTTGTGAAAGAAAACGTTAACAAAAAAACTCTAGAAAAATAAAGCCTTAAAAAAAGGATGCTTCAATCTGTGTTCAGACACCATCATTTCTCTGGGGCTGGATAGCATTTTTCATCATAAGGCCTTCAGAGTTGTCCTGGATCATTGTGTTGCTAAGTCATTCATAGCACACCATCATGCAATATTACTGTTACTTTGTGCACAGTACATTTCACTTTGCCTCAGCCCATGAAAGTCTTTCCAGGTTTTTCTGAAGCATCCTGCCAATCATTTCTATTAGCATAATAGCAATTCATCACAATCACAGACCACAACTTGTTCACCCAATTGATGAGCATCTCCTTGATTTCTAATTCTTTACTCCCAGAAAAAAAAAAACTGCTATAAATATTTTTGTACATATAGAGCTTGTTCTTTTTTGCTTTTTATCTCTTTTGGGATATAGACCTAGTAGTGGTGTTAATAGGTAGGCCTGGGTTTTAGCCCTTTGGGCATAGTTCCAAATTGCTCTACAGAATGGTTTAATCAGTTCATAATTCTGCCAACAATGCAATAATATCTCATTTTCCAAAATCCCATCCAACATTTGTCATTTGCCTTTTCTATCCTGTTAGACAATCTAATAGGTACGAAGTAGTACCTCATAGTTGTTTTAATTTGCATTTCTCCAATCAATAATGAGTTAGAATATTTTTAATATGACCATAGATAGCTTTGATTGCTTCATCTGAAAACTGATCATATCTTTTGATCATTTATCAATTGGATAATGGCTCTTGTTTGTATAAATTTGACTCAATTCTCTATATGTTTGAGAAATGAGGCCTTTATCAGAGAAACTTGTTTCGAGGTTTTTTTCACAGCTACTATTGCTATTTCCATCCATCATATTCCCCCATAACTGTTTATTCTATTTTTTCTCTTTTCACCCTGTTCCTCCTCAAAAGTGTTTTGCTTCTGACTACCCCCTCACTCAATCTGCCCACCCTTCTATCAGCCCCCCTATTCTCTTATCCTCTTCCCCTCCTACTTTCCTGTAAGATAAGATAGATTTCTATATTCAAGTGTGTGTGTTGTTCCCTCTTTGATCCAATTCTGATGAGAGAAGGTTCACTCACTCCTACTCATCTTTCTCCTCTTCTCCTCCTCTGTAAAAGTGTTTTTCTTGCTCTTTTATATGAGATAATTTACCCCATTCTATCTCTCCCTTACTCTTTCTCTCAGTACCTTCTTCTCTCACTCATTAATTTTATTTTTTTAGATATCATCTCTTCATATTGAATTCACACTTGTGCCCTCTGCGTATATATACTCCTTCTAACTATCCGAATAATTGGAAAGGTCTTATGAGTTACAAATATCATCTTCCCATGTAGGAATGTAAACAGTTTAATTTAAGTCCATTATGATTCCGCATTCTTGTTTACCTTTTCATGCTTCTCTTGAGTCTTGTATTTCAAAGTCAAATGTTCTATTCAGCTTTGGCCTTCTCATCAAGAAAGCTTGAAAGTCTTCTATCTCATTGAATATCTATTCCCTGCCCCCACCCCAAAAGAGTATACTCAGTTTTGCTGGGTAAGCGATTCTTGGTTGTAATCCTAACTCCTTTGCCCTCTGGAATATCATATTACAAGTCTTTCTATTCTTTAATGTAGATGTTGTACCAGAAGCGAGTGACGCACGCCACAGAGTATAAGTTTTAAATGGAGAATTTATTAGCCGGCGACCATTTCGGGGTTCCACCCAAATCAAAATGGCCCTGAGTTGGGGTGGAGATGTGGCTTATATAGAGAATATGGGTACAGAGGTTTATCATTTCTTGGGGCTTACAGGCCAGGTCACAGGGTGGGGGTAACAGGAACAAAGGTTCTGACTGATCAAAAGATTTTGGCAGGTTATCTTTAAGTGGGATAATCTTATTGACATTCCTTGGTGGAGTCAGGGAGCCCCAGGGATATTTGCTAAATGCCAGAAGGTCTAAGTCCATTCTTTATTATGCAAACTGGGGTTTCTCAGGAGTCTCCTTAGTGATAACTGATTTTTTCCAGTACCACATAGAAGGTGCTTAATCTTGTGTTATCCTGACTGTGGCTCCATGGTAGTTGAAATATTTCTTTCTGGCTGCTTGCAGTATTTTCTTCTTGGCCTGGGAACTCTAGAATTTGGCTACAATATTCCTAGTAGTTTTCATTTTGCAATCTCTTTCAGGAAGTGGTTGGTGGATTCTTTCAATTTCTGTTTTACATTCTGGTTCTATAATATCAGGACACTTTTCCTGGATAATTTCTTGAAAGATGATGTCAAGGTTCTTTTTTTTTGATCATGGCTTTCAGATAGTCGAATAATTTTTAAAATTATCTGTACTAGATATATTTTCTAGGTAAGTTCTCTTTCCAGTGAAATATTTCACATTGTCTTTTAGTTTTTCATTCTGTTGGTTTTGTTATGTTGTTTCTTGATTTTTCATAAAGTCCTTAGTTTCTATTTTTTCCATTCTAATTTTTAATGAATTATTTTCTTCAGTGAGCTTTTGGACCTCCTTTTCCATTTGACCAGTTCTGCTTTTTAAGGCATTTTTCTCCTCATTGACTTATTGGACCTCGTTTGCCATTTGGCCAAGTCTGTTTTTTTTTTTTTAATGTGTTATTTTCTTCAATATTGTTTTGTGTCTCCGTTACCAAGCTGTTGACTCTTTTCTCATGATTTTCTTGCATCACTCTCATTTCTCTTCCCGATTTTTCCTCTACCTCACTTACTTGATTTTCAAAATCCTTTTTTAGCTCTTCCTTGGCCTGAGACCCATTCATATTCTTCTTGGCAGCTTTGGATGTAGGAGCTTTGACTTTGTTGTTTTCTTCTGAATATGTGTTTTGATCTTTCTTGCCACCATAAGAACTTTCAATAGTCAGAGGTTTTTTTTCCCAGTGTTTTCTCATTTCTCCAGCCTATTACTTGGCTTTTAACTGTTTGTTAAAGTAGGACTCTTCTTCCAGGGTGGAGGGCCACTGTCCCAAGCTTAAGGGGTTTTTTCAGCTGTTTTCAGAGGTACTTCTAGGGACCTGTAAGTTTTCATTTCTTCCAAGGCTATATGATCTAAGGAGAGGTGTTTATTTCTCTTCTGGCCTGTGTTCTGGCCTGTGAGTGACCATTCTTTTCTGTTCTGAAAATGTGAGAATGGTACCCCCTGCCCCCCTTAGTTGTGGTTTCAAGCTCTGCTATGCTTGTGCTGCTCCTTGCCTTAGGACTGCCACCCGGGACTGGGACCCAAATCCAAGTATGGGAAAAGCAACAGAGTCCTGCCTCAGTGCCAGCAAAAAGACCCCTTTAATCTCCTTATGACCATTTGTTTGACCCCTTTACCATTTGTGGGGTGAGAGCTGTGGAAGCAGCAGCTGCCATGGCCCCTGCTGATTGAATCACTCCCAAGCCCTGCTTCTGGTTTGCTAGGGCTGGGGCCTTGCTGGCATGGCCTGCACTGTGCTCCACTTTTACCCTGGTGCAACAGACCTTTCCTGTTGATCTTCTGAGTTGTCTTTGGCATCCATGGGCTGAAAAGTCTAGAAACTGCCACTGCTGTCAATGATTCAGTCATCCAGAGGCCTGCTCCAAGTTTGCTGGGTCCTGGTCTGCACTGGGATGGCCTGCATTGGACTGTGCTCCTTTCTCACCCTGGTGCAACAGGCTTTTCCTACTAACCTTCTAAGTCGTCTTTGGTGTCTGTGGGCTGAGAAGTCTAGAAACCACCACTGCTGTCAGTGATTCAATCTCCTGAGGCCTTGTTATGGCAATTAGGGTAGGACTTTTTTTTACTGTTTTCTCTTTTGGAATGCTGAGGCAATCAAGTACCTTTGATGAGTTTTGCCTTTCAAATGTCATGGCAAGTAAAGTGGACTTTTGTTGTCTTTGTTTTAGAGTGCTTCTCAGCACTAAGGAGTCTTTGATTGAATGGGGAGTTTTTGATGACCTGCTTACTTCAAGTGGAGGCCTAAGTGACTTGGGTTTGAATCACATGGTTGTGACCCCTTTTGACCCGGAAGAAGTGTACATAAACTCAGAGGTTGGCATTTTACTTTTGGGGGCTCATTCATTGGAAGAATGTTGGTGTAGAGACTCTGGGTAGCTGTTAAGGAGCCCTCTGGCTTTGAAAACCCAGATGTTGGTGCTTCTCTCTCTGATAACTATGTATGTATAATTTTGGACAGACAGCTAGAAGCCTGTCTGCTGATTTGTGTTTATTTGCTCTGTTTATATAATGTATACTTGTAATTTCTGTTTGTATTCTCTCTGAACTTCAAGGTACTGGATTTTCTCCTGAATTAAGTGAATGGTATATGTATGTTTAATTAAAGTGAGATTGTTAACCCCTCAAAGTTGCTTTCCTTAGAAAAGCAGATCAAAGAATCTGTGCTAGCAGCCCTCCTGTGAGCTCTTGTTGTTGGTCTTTCACTTCCACAGCAGCTGCTAGCAACATTGTTGTTACAGGCCTGCTCCAGGTTTGTTGGGGTTTGGTCTGTACTGGAGCCCTATCTGCACTGGTGCAGCCTGTGCTGGAATGTGCTACTTTCTCACCCTGGTGCAACAGACCTTTCCTGCTGACCTTAAAAGTTGTTTTGGCCTGGAAATTTGTTTTGCTCTGTCCTTGTCTGGGTTCTGCTGCTCTAGAATTTGTCTGGAGTCATTTTTTAAAGGCATTTGGTGGGGTCTGGAGGAGAGACCAGGCAGGTCCTTGCCTTTACTCTGCCATCTTGGCTCCACTTCCTCCCAGCCCCCACTTTTTTAAGATGGAAATGATATCATTGGTTAAACAATTTTGTTTGTATATGACACATTTGTATGGGAGAAATGATAAAAATGCTATTATGGACATTTTTCCTTATCATTTGACTATGAGCAGAGACATACAGCTCTCCATTTTTAGCTAAGATTTCTGGATTGTTGCCTCCCGTTTTTATCATTTTGCTCACTATCTACTGGAACATAGAAGTGATTAAGTGCCACATATATGCTCAATAAATTGGAAGCAAGCTGCTCTTCCTCCTTCACTCCCTTTACCACTTAATGTGTTTGTAAATACAAACCTATTTCCCAGCCCAACTCTTTTTTTCAACACTTCAATCATACATCATTTGTTCTTTCCCTATTGCTATTCTGTTTATTTTTTCTGCTCTAACTTATTATGTTGCCTGCTGTTTCTAATACTGACCTATTCAATTGGGGTAACTCCAAAAACAACCACAAACTAATTGCTTTCCTCTCTCTCAGGAGAAAAGTTATACCATTTAATTAGGACACTTAGGTGGTATAGTGGATAGGGTACTTGACCTGAAGTCAAGAAGTAGGGAAAATCTGGGTTCAAACCCAGCCACAGACATTTGCTAGTTCTGTGACCCTTGATGAGTCATTTAACCTCTGTCTGTCTCATGTTCCAAGTCTATAAAAGGGTAGTAGTAATAGTACCTACCTCCCTTGGTTCTTGTGAGAATAAAATGATATTTGTATAACACTTAGCTCAGAGCCCAGCAAGTTATAGGTGCTATATTAATGCTATCTATTATCAATTCCCAAATTGCCTCAACATTTCCAAAAGCCCACCTAATTGTCCAGAAAGAGATCCTGGGGCATGTAAGATTCATATTTTACTCAGGAAAAAAGTTCATTATTTGTGGTATATCAGAAAAAAGAGATATTTTCAAGAAGAGAGTCAGTCATGGTTTCCATCTACTCTGAATATATTTGTATGCACATAGTTGTTTATATGTTGTCTCTTCCATTTGAATATGAAGATAGGGACTGTATTTGACTTTCTTTGTGCTGGTAACAATTATAACACCGTGCCTGGCACATGGTAAGTGCTTAATAAATTCTTGTTGTCCAAATGGTTTGTAAAACTGTTCAGTCATTTTTCAGTCCTGTCCGACTTGTCATGACCACATTTGGGGTTTTCTTGGCAAAGATACTACAGTGTTTTGCCATTTCCTTCTCCAGCTCATTTTATAGGTGAGGAAACTGAGGCAAACAGGGCTAAGTGACTTGCCCAGGCTTACACAGCTAGTAAGCGTTTGAGGCCAGATTTGAACTCAGACTGTGCCACCTAACTGCCCTAGGAATTAGGAACTAATTAGGAACTTATTCAGAATAATAACTATTAGCATGCAGCAACCCTTCCTTTTGGAATACCGAATAAATGACCTGATATTAAACATACCTAGTGATTCCTTAGGATATTAATAAATTGACACCACATAGCACTTTAAGGTTAGCAAAGCATTGTATGTGCATTAACACTTAGCACAGTGCCTAGAACATAGTAGGTGCTATACACATTTTTATAACTTTCCCTTGCTCCCCTTCAGTTGAATCTTACCACAAACTTGGTGATAGGTCACTTGGGCTCAGAGAGGTTCATCAACTTGCCTATGGTTGTGTAACTAGTACACGTGAGAGGTCGCATTTGATTCCAGGTCTTCTTGATTCTATATCCAGCATTCTATGTACCAAGCTATTTCTTAAATGGCCATCCTGTTGATGTTTAGCAAATGCTTGGTGACTGATCAAAGTATGACTAATGGAGCTTTGGGCAAATGTCTACGGAGGTTATATTTTGACATGTTTATCATCATGTGTCTTATGGTTGTAAGCTTGCTTTATAACATATGTCAACACTATAACCATTTATAAAGTGAATTACTTGGAAGCAATTCATTTTACAATACGTGACTGGCTTTTGTAGGTTTGAGTTTCCTTTTATGTAAAGATTCATAAAGGTTTTTTTTCTCTTTTTTTAAAATAAATAATATAGAACAAAAGTAAAAGGATTTTATTGCTGGCTGATACACACAATGAAGATAGGAAAGAGAGGCAAGAAGGTGGTGGATATTTACCTTACTTTCTTGACTTAACTTTTCTTCTTACTCCACTTAATTTGTAGAGGATCTTGGGAGTTAGATGAGCTTGGTAGACTGAGATTTCTCTCTGTGTGTGTGTGTGTGTGTGTGTGTGTGTGTGTGTGTGTGTGTGTATACATGTGACTTGAAGAAACTCTGGGCAGCCATTAAGAGTCCCTTGGCTTATAAACTCAGATGTTGATGCTTTCCTGGTAACTGTGAATTGTGATTTGATCTGTTTATATCGCGTATGTTTGTAATTTGTTTGTATTTGCTCTGAAGCCCAGGTTGCTGGCTTTTCCTCCTGGACTAAGTGAATGATATTTGTATGTTGATTAAAGTAAAATTGACAACCCCTTACAGTTATTTTCCATAGTAAAACAGATCAAAAGAAACTGTGCTGGCAGCTCTTGCTGCTGGTCTTGGTGGGTCTTACACCCCACAGCAGCTGCTAGCTGAATCATTATAACAGTCTTCCTCACTCCAAGCCCAGTACTCCTTTCGCTCTGCCACCTAGAAGCCCCTATAAATAAATTAGTTTTTTTTTTGAAACACAGTAAGTTACCTCAAAATGTTAATGTTTGGGAATAGAACAATGAGGACCCAATAGACCTCCCCCACCACCTTTTTTTTTAACCTAGAAGCATCTAACATCTCTCTTCCAGTGTGTTACCACACAATGGAAAATCCTTCTTCCTATTTCTTTATATACTGTCTGGGAGTCAATAGAATTTTGTTTTAACACTTTCCAGTAATAGAATAGTGGTTTCCTTTGAGATGCCTTGGTATCATTTATGGCTCCCAAACTCTGAGCTGGTGCTTGAAATGAAATTATAGAGATTTTAACTATGAACAAATCCTCATTTCTACTGGAAAATGTGTACAGAGGAAAAGAGTTATAATAACTGGGTCCCTTATGAAGAAAAATAGAATTTTTCTGATGTCTTATACATTCAACTAAAAGACTTGATTATTTATTCTCTACTGTACTGGGAAACAGATAAACTTTGAGATAACAGTACCAAAATGAAATGAAGCATCTATAGAAAACTATCACAGGGCTCTTAATGATGACAGAAAGCTATGGTCTTCCCCTCAAAATGATGGCTTTTCCTACTAAATAGGATTCCCCATATGTTCGTATATTTCTTGCCCCTGGTAATGAAGCTATCAAAAATATGTAGTGAAATTAGTTTGCAGATATGTCAATTTTGCCAATTATAAGGATTTTTATGCTATTTTAAAGAAACATATTTTTTTTTTGCTGCTCTTAATTTTTAAAAGAAACAGGATTTGTGAAAAAAATAATTGATCCATTTAGGTATATACACTCTATGAAAATTCATAACCAAATTGCAATCATCCCAGCATCATTCAGATCATAGCACCTTAAAACTTGTCCTCCCAAAATACTTTATTGGTTCTAAAACAAACAAAAACTGTGTCCTAGAGCAATATTATTTGAGTCAGAAGCTGTGAATTCTGAAGCTACTTCTACTTCAGAGTAACTATAGGATTTTGGGAAAGCCTCAATTTTCTCATCTGTATAATGGGGAGAATAATTTCAATTATCCGTCTCTCATGTATGTTGTAAAGACAAATGAGTTTCTACTTTTGAAAATTCTTTGGATAAGCTTTGCTAATCAGGCCCTGAGAGGTATTCAAGAACCTCATCTTGATCACTTCCTCCTTTTCCCTCAATAAATCTTTTACAAGAAGCAAGCTTAACTTCTTTGATTTTGTCTTCATTGCCATACTTACCTTCTATTAGAAGTGGTAATGAGCAAGGAAAGATTGAACAGAGGGAGTAGAAATGAAGAAAAGTAGGAGGTCTGAATTACTAGAAATTGGATAATTGATTTCTGGATAATTGAGTATTGACAATATAAATGCCAGATATTTTAAATTGTGCAGCCATGAGAAATATTCCAAGAAAGAAATGGACAATCTCTTTCTGCAGCAGCAGTTTTCATTAAGATGAAGCTAATAGTGATGGTAATAAAAGCCATAATGATGAAAATAGATTAAGCACTAAAGCAATGCTTTGTATGTTTTCAAAAGGCTGTAAATCAATATTGGGCATATTTAATCTAATTCCATGCAATATGTATTTATTTTATGTTTATACTATATGCAAAACAATTTAGTAGGAGCTAGGGAATCAAAGGTTTTGAAAAATGGCATCCTTGACTCTCATAAAATGTATCATCTAGAAGTGCCTACATATACACAAAACAGTATAATGTGAGGTAGGAAATAATTTAAGTTCATGGGAGAGGTCAAAGAGAGGGGCCTGGATGAAGTGAGTGAGAAGAAATTCTTTCCAGTGGAATCAGGGAAGGCAATGAAAAGGTGCCACCTGAGGTGAGTGTTGAATGAGAAAGATCTCAATAGTGGAGCTACGGCAAGAATCCATAACAGACAGCACAGGACACAATTGAAAGGGTACAAAATGCACAGTGGAGGGGGTATAGGGAAAAATATGGTGGAATAGGCCACATTTGAGTTTGTCCAGAGCAAAGTGTGTGAGAAAGGGAACACCGTGAAATTTGAATGGAGCGGTATATTGTGAATACTACATATGTGGCGGGTCAGTGTTCACAAAAGACCATAAGAACATGGAGATAAAAGACAAAACTAGCATTGGAATTTTTAATCGTTTGCTTAAATCACTGAACTATGATTATGGCAAAGGCCTTTTCACTACTTCATTGCAGGCAGTGGGCAAAACAAGCCAATTTGGTCATAGAGAAAAGCTATGAAATAATTACTAAACTCCTGGACAAATGTTTAAGCCTCTCTTCACCCATAATTTCAAAAATCTTTTGTTCATTTATTAGTTTTCAGATGAGCTGTCTGAAGAAGTTAGTTTTAGAAAGCTCAGATGGAGCAACTAGGTGGCACTGGATAGAGTACTGTCTCTAGAGTCAGGAGGAATTGAGTTCAAATCCTGCCTCAGACACTTGACATTTACTAGCTATGTGACCTCGGGAATTCAATTAATGCCAATTGCCTTGCCAAAAAAATAAGCTCAGAAAGCGAGTGGGCATGAAATACCCTAAAAGTGGGAGAACCAGGTTGTCAATCTTCTGTACTCAGCCACACAGGGACATGACACTATTAGGAATTTTTGCATTCAGTGACTTATGTCAAATAGCAGTGAAGACATGGGAGCCCAGTATACATTCTGTGGAGGTTCTGAGACACCTCTATGTATTGGTAATTGGGAGGGACTTTTTCACTGTTTTCCCTTTTGGAACATTATTGTAATCAAGTGCCTTTGATGAGTCTGGCCTTTGTTTCTTTGATTAAACCAGGAGTCTTTGATAACTTGCTTTTACGTGAAGGGAAAGCCTAATTCACATAGGTTTGAGTCGTATGGTTGTGATGCCCTTTGACCCTGAACAGGGTATATAAACTCAGAGGTTAGTGTTTTGCTTGGGGCTCTCAGTCACTGGAAGAGTGTTGTGTCAATTGACCAGTGGAGACTCTGGGTAGCTGTTGTTAAGAAACCCTCAGCTTGAAAGTTGTTGCTTCCCTGGTAACTATGTACTAAGATGTTGTACAGAAAGCTAGAAACCTGTCTGCTGGTTTGTGTTATTTGATCTGTTGACATTTTCTGTTTGTAATTTCTTTTTCTATTTGCTCTGAATTTCAGGGTGCTGGCTTTTCCCCCTGAACCAAGTGAATGATATATGTATGTTTGATTAAAGGCAGATTGTTAACCCCTTAAGGATGCTTTCCTTAGAAAAGCACATCAAAGAACATTTTCTAGTAGCCTTTCTGTGTGCTGGTGTTATTGGTCTTACACCTCCACAGCTGTTGCTAGCAACATTGTTGTTACACTCTAACATGAAGTGAAGTTGTCCCTTTTAAAGCTAAGTGATTCATTCTCTGCTAACTAAAATGTTCTTTACCATGATGATCTTCAATGGGGCATGTAATTTAATCATACATACTGTAAAGATGATGGGGAAAAATACATGCTTTAGACTTTAGGAATATACTGGATCCCCAAATAATTTTTTTAGGTAAATCTTTCCATGTGTTCCAAGAGGACTGCTATTACCATAGATGCTAATTTTGCATCAGTTTTCATATTTTATTTCTCTTTCCTTTTCCCTTTTCAACAAGCATTTATTAAGTACTTATTATGTCCTAGGAACTGAGCTAGGCACCAGAGATACAAAAACAAAAGTAAAAATAGTCCCTGTTTCACAGATTCTGAACCTAGGCAGGGGAAACATTTACAGGAGGAGGCAATAGAAGTTGGGTTGGATCATTTCAACAAACATCACCTTCTTTGTTTTTGTCCAGCACCCTGGACAGTGCCTGGCACATAGCAGAAACTGTATATATGCTTGCCGACTGACTGAATTCAACAAATTTGTGTGCTAGGTGCTGGGGATTCAAAGGCAAAAGGGAACTGTAGGTGCCCTTAAGGAGCTCACATCGAAGATTAGGAGACATGTCCAGAATAGTATGGGCTATTATTCTCCTACTGCTCAGGTAAATGAACATTTTACTTTAATTTAACAAATATTTATTATCATGTGGGTGCTACAGGAGACACAGGTTAATATGACATGGTCTTTGTCCTCAAGAAATGCAAAAGTAACAATAATACAAAACAGAATATAAAAAATAGTGAAGCACAAAGTACCATAAAAATGAGGTAGAGTTCAGAGGAGGTGGGGGAGGGGATTTGCGAAGGTTCTACACTCTTAAATTTCAATCTCTGTGTACATGTCCTAACTTCTCCAGTATAAGTAACTTCCTTGAGCGCAAGAATTCTCATTTGCATTTTTGCATTCCCAGAACCTATCACATTGCCTTCCATACAACAGCTACTTGATAAATACTTGTGGGATTGAATTTAATTGAAATTGTACTCAGATAAGTAAGTGCAAGGTAATTGAGAGAGAGAGAGAGAGAGAGAGAGAGAGAGAGAGAGAGAGAGAGAGAGAATTCTAAGAGGCAGAGGTAAGAAGGCAATGGCTTCCAGTCATTGGGATAACCTAAGTAAGCTAAGGCATGGGGTAGGAGGTGCAATGTTGTGTAGAGTCATGTTCTGGTAAATATTTAACAGTCAACTCTCTTGGGGAAAAAATTAGTGCTAGACACATTTTAAATTTACCTTGTATTACTAAGATTTCTCCATCACTTTCTTAATTCTAGATACAGGGGTGGGGAACATGCAACCTCAAGGTCACATGTGGCCCTCTAGGTCCTCAAGCGAGGTCTTTTGACTAAATCCAAATCAGTCAAAGGGCCACACTTGAGAACCTAAAGGGCCACATATGACCTAAATAAAGTCCTGGTTTTCCTATTTCCAAGTGTAAATGTCAAAACAGAAAATTTTTAAATTGGTTCTAAAGAACCAATCTGAACTAGCTCTAGCACTGTCATGGAACAAATAGGCTGCTTTGGTTGGAATTTAAAGTTCATGGATGTGAATAGCATGCAATTTTTATAAAGAAGTAGCTTAGAAGCAGATTGTGGAAATGATTAAAATATAGGAAAAGAAATTCATACTTAGAGGCTGTAGGGAGCCACTGAAGAAAGATTTTTGGTTCAGAGAGTCATATAGTCAGACTATTGTCAATCCAATTGGGCAGATAATATGGGGATACAATCAACTATAAAAAACGAATCTAAGCATAATAGAATATAAAATCCTGAGATCCTTAATTCCCAGCTGTAGTAGCTCAATAGCAAACCACATCCATGAGTTCTTCTTCAAGTTGAAAACATAATCACAAAAGCCTAGCAGATCAGCTTTAGTGAAGGGTTGAAGGAAGAGCAATCAAGCCTTCTAGAATGACAGAGAGAAAATCTGACCATCATAATATAACTGGCTAATTTATCTGATTCACTGGCCTTATCTCCCTGCACTGTTGAACACTGGAGGGCCCAAGATGTTAGCCATTATCTCAGCCATTTGGGGCCTATGACATTTGGTGGTTAGCCAGCAGTGTTTCTTTCCTTTTGATTAGTTTGCTATGGCACCTAATTATCAACAAATACAAGTAATAGTGGTTGTAACTGATAAGTCCTGTAACAGCAACAGTACAAAATTTGATGTTTACTCAGCTCTCTGTATTCACATGTTCATTCCATTGCTGTTCCATTCTGTTGCTATCATGATTGAACAGTGCAATTACATACAGTGTTAATTGACTCCTAATAGGAGGAACAACGATAAAATTACATAGCTCATTCATGTAATAACACTCAAATTAGTGTTTTAGATCCTTCCTCAATTCATAATCAAGTTCAGTGATGCCAATCCAATTTTTCACAAGCACATTAGCAAGCAGACAATTTTATAAGAAAGCCTTGTATTCAAATTCTGTATTTAAAATGCAAGTGCAATTTGCCTTTGGGCAGACTTGGAAGGCAAGGGAATTTCAGTTTGATAATTAAAAATCTCCATTTTATGTAGTTTTGCTAAGCAGCAAACCCAGAATCCTGTAAGCTGTTTTGCCAACATGAAACCAAAATGACAACAGTAACAAAACACCAATCCATCCTGAACACCCAGCTAAACTCAAATATCTTCAGAAAAAAATCTGCAGAAGTTAGAAGTCATTAATGTTAATGCCTTTTCAATTCTATCAACTCATCTACACGGAGCACATTGGCCTTGTTCTGCCTTATACTGTATATTCTTGCTGATTTGGTCTTCATTTCAGCTTTCCATACACCCTCTCTCCCTTCTTTCAATGTCCAATCCCAAAAATCTTTCCCTAATGTCTTGTGACAGGGCCTATGAGTTGGCATCAAAGGAAGGGCAGACAATAATAAACTTAGTCTTAGCCTGAGGGATTTTCTTCACATTTAATGGAGCCTGGATGGGAATGGTAGTGGCTCATAGGCCTCTAAGCTTTGAGATAAAGAAACTTTAACCCGTTCTTATCAGAGATAGACTTACTCATCACCTGGCCCTGCCAGATGGTAACAGAAAACAGATGGTCCTGAAGAAGCTGAAACGCTAAAGCCCAGCAGATGGTCCAAAAGAAAGGCTCAGCAACCATGAGAGCAGAGGAGACCCCAGCAGAGATGACACAGCAGACAGTGAAGAGGCAATGCTGAGCAAAGATGAAATGATACCCAGTAATGAGTGGAAATATGATGCAAAGCGTGGTACAAAACAAAGAACAGCAAAGAGAAGCATGATGATACCACCAGAATTCACCTGTGATTCTGCAGCTTTAGAGGTGTGAGACGACTGGCCACAAGTACATACTGACTGCTTGTGTTCCTATATGCTTGCTTGTCATGTGTACCTCCTGGTTAAAAGGGCTCCTGGTATGGATGAACATCATGTCTGTTCCCTGAACACACCTGATTTCTAAGTGTATCTCCTCCATGAACGTTCCCCAGTCATGTATTCTCTGTATATGTATGCTTTCTCTACTGTTGGCATGGTAAATAGAGAAGATTGTACCCAAGGAAGTGTTTTTTCTTGTCACTTAATGTGGTTTGAGATTAAATGTCTTTGATCTAATTTGACTTGGTTGAAGAAAACGCATTAGTAGAGGCTTGTGAATTATTACTTTCAGTGGATGATGACCCAGAAGGACTCATGGGGAAGAGTGTTACATACCCAACATATGTATTTAATTGTCACTGGGATGGCCTAACAATTTTGATCCTTTTGGCATTATGCTATTTCACAATGTATAGCCATTATTGGGAGAATATTCATGTCAAAAAGATAGGCATTTGAAGCACTGATGTTTGCATCATTAAAAGAATGGAACAATTTCTCAACTATTATGAGATCTGATCTCCTCCTACTCAAATCCATTTCCCCATGACAGCCCTTCAAAAACTTTAAGACATCTATTATATCCTTTCTAAATCTTCTCTTCTCCAGGTTAATCATCCCCAGTTCCTTCAGTTGATCTTCCAATGGCATAGTTCCTAGGCACTTCATTATTCTGCTTTCCTCCTCTGTTTTTTTTTTTTAGCTTACTAGTGTCATTGCTAAAATGTAACTCCTAAAATTGAACAAATTATTCAGATATACTAGGATGAAGGAAGAGTACAACAGAATGATTTTTGCCCTGCCCCACCCCCAACCTTGTTCTGCATACTATACCTTATCTATTGCATTAACTTTAGAGGGCTGCTATATCACACTGTTGTTGCCCATTAAGTTTACAATCCAGATGATTTTCAGTTAAACTTTTTTCTTGTCATGTCTTCCACTTGTGCAGTTTGTTTATTTATGCCTTCATATTCTGTATGCCTATGTCTCTTATTAATAAATCCTCCAAGAGATTGTTGTTAGTATGAGATAAGATGAGATAATATATGTGAAATGCTTTAAAAACTTTAAAGTACTATAGCAACAATAGCTAATATTTATAGAGTACTTTGAGTTTTTTCCAAGTACTTTATACATTATCATAATTGATATTCACAACAGACTTGTGAGGCAAGTACGTTTATGATGCTCATTTTACAAATGAGGAAATTGAGAATGAAAAAGATTAAGTGATTGGCCTAGGATCACAAGCTAATAAGTGCCTGAGGCAGGATTCAAACTCAGGTCTTCCTGTGTATTATACAGCATACCACCTAGCTGCCCCACAGATGATAGCTGTTGCTATCAGTGAGGTTGGGTTGTGGAAGCCTAGTAATATTCTGGGGGCTTCATGAAATTAGCACAATTCCATATGCAAATATGAGGAAGGGTCTTGTTATTCTTTAGTTGTTTCAGCCCTTTCTGACTCTTCATGACCCCATTTGGGATTTTCTTGGCAAAGATACTGGAATGGTTTGGCATTTTCTTCTCCAACTCATTTTACAGATGAAGAACTGAGGCAAACAGGGTTAAGTGACCAAGGTCACACAGCCAGTAAGTGGCTGAGGCCAGATTTGAACTCACAAAGAGGAGTGTCTTTCTGATTCCAGGCCTTGAACTCTATCTACTATGCCATCTAGCTGCCAGAAAGGGGCCATCTCCAGTTATTCTGACCTATGTATTGCCATTGGACTTTAACGACTGGAGGAAAGAGTGAGGCTGATGATTTTGTACAACCATGTCTCACTTAAATCCAATTCACTTACAAGTCAAAACCTCACCCTCCTGATGTCATTGGTCCTCCTGAGAACAAAGGACAAACAGCAACAACCTCCAGGAGCAAGAGTGCTATGGGAATTTTAAAATTTCCTTTTATTATTTGGGACTCAGGGCCACTCCTCCTGCAATTTTTGGTTCACTAAAAGTCTGTTTTAATATGAACCTCACCCTGACAAAAGTTGTCTCATGGGATTTACTCAATTTACTTAAGGGCCTTAAGTATTCCTTAGATAAGAAGCCAGACTGTCCTAACTCCTAAGCAATATTTAAATCCTCTTCCTCAGTCAGTCTAATTGTGAATCTTGTGAATGTAGTTTAATCTATAACCTGATTTTATTTACCTATAGAGTGTTTTGATGAAGTTTGTTTCTTTTGGGGATATATGAGAGTATGATTTCGTTTAACTAAATTTTTCAACTTTTGGGACACTGAAGGAATTATGAAATTATATATCTTCTCTTTATGGCCTAATAGGAATGTACAAAATTACAATATGTAAAGGAATCATTTCTGTCACTCTAACGTAATTGTGCCTATAAGAAGCCTTATCAGAATCCTCATGATTGTTCAGGTTTTCTCTGAGGCTTGAACCTATACTTAAGCATAATAATAAAAACCTAGGTTTTTACCTCCATCATTTTTGTGTTGTGGTAAATATATATTTGGCAGAAGTTACCAACCCCATGAACTCAGACAGGAGATATTTCTCCTCTGACAAGGGTAGCTAGTGCTCAAATTGCTCCCGGGATATAAAATATGACACAGGATACTTTGACTTCAGAAATGGTGAGCGATTGTAAGTTCAGGATGTAGTATTGGACCTTATGACTTATGACACAGAGTGAATCCTACCATATGGCATTGCTTCTATATGAAATTGTGTCCTATGTGAATTGATTCTCCTCCATGAAATACTATAAAGAAAAAAGTGAGATTAAAATAAGATCTACAAAAGTAATAATGTACAAAAGAGAAGAGGAAGTCAAAGTTGATATTTCAGAAGCTCTACTTGATCAGAGACATGAAAGACAGAAGAAAAGGAAAGAATATATCCTTTAAATTTGAAAATAGGATTTAGAATCATCTAGAAGGGAAAATATAGGAGGAAAAATCAAAGGAGAATTTCTTGGAATAGAGAGTTGCAAAAAGACGTTACTTAAAATAAGAGGGTGAGGGGTGGGAGATTTTATATCATTCATAGCTAGGTGGGAAAAGAGAAGATAAGCAAGCAAGTAAGAAATATTTATTAAGTGTCCACTAAGTGCCAGGCACTGTGATAGATGCTGGAGACACAAAGACAAAACCAAAACCAAAAACAATAACAACAAACTGGGGCCCTTCTCTGAAGGAGCTTACACACAAAATCCATATATGACATATATGCATGCATATATAAAACAATATTTCATGTAAATATATGTTTATAAGAATAAATATAAAATAAATTGAAGGTAGTTTGGGAGGGCGGGCACTAGAATTTGGAGAGATCAGGGAAAGGTTTGATTTAGAAGGTGGTACTTGAGCTGATTCCTGAAGGGAACAAAGGCTTCTAAAAGGCAGAGGTGAGAAGACAGTACATTCCAGGAATAGATGACAGTCAGGACAGAGGGACAAGTAGTTATAGTAATTATCCAGTACTAGTTAAAAGATAGTGGAAGAGACTTGACAAACTAGATTCAGAAACAATCAAATTGAATAACTCAATGTTCAAAAAATCCAGGAACATAAACTATTTGTGGAAGAAGTGACAAGAACAGCCAGGGATACTAGATGAAAAAAATAAAGTTTTAGACCATGTAACAAAATAAGCTCCAGATGTATACCTTAAAAAATATCATGTCATTTAAAAATGCAATAAAGTCACATCATTTTAAAAAATGAAGTAAAAGACTCAAGGGTGCCTTCCAAAAGGAGATAAGAAAAAGATAATATAGATAACTTTGATTAAGTGAAATTGAAAAGCTTTTACATGTCTGTACACAAATCAGTGCATCTAAAATGAGAAAGAGGATCAAGGAAAAAAACCTTGTGTCAAAAATCTCTGCTAATGATCTGATAGCCAAGTTGTTTGGGAAATTAACACAAATACATAAGATCAAGAGCTATTCTTTTATGGACAAAAAATTTCAGATAATGAATTCTCATAAAAAGAATTTCAAATTATTAACAACCATTTGTAAGATTGTTCCAAATCGCTAGTAAGATAAATACAAACCAAAACTTAAAGTTTTCACCCCACACTCAACAAATTGCCAAAGATGACAGAAGATAGAATTCATTAATCAGTGTTGAAGGAACTTCAAGAAGACAGTCACACCATTATTCTGCTGATGGATCTGAGAATTGGTCCAATAATTCGGAAGTTATTTGTAATTTTCCCCCCTTCTCCCTTCTTTCAGTTGTTCTCCCTTTCATTCAAGTATCTGGGCAAAATCAGCATGATGTCCCTGAAGATGAGAGATGATGAGATTGAAGCTGATCATTTCCATGACAGAGAGGATTAGTGAGGGATTCACCACAGCTGAACCCTGAAGTATAACCTGTGATAATACTTTCATTGCTTGAATCTAGTAATATAATAAAACATTTCCACAATTCTCCATCCAGTCAAGTCAGTAACTGGAAAGATGGAGTATATATGTTAAAGAGCACTATTTACAAAAGACTACTGTTTAATTTCTATATTTTCAGGATATCCTTAACATACGTAAAACTATTCTCATGAATATTTTATAGAGATGAGGTTGTAGGACTGTGGGGTTGTAGTGATCAATGTTCTTTTGAACACTGTTTCTGTTTATTAATATCTATTTTGACTTTTTTTCTATTCTTTTGATATCTTCCCCCCTCTTCCAAGCCGTGGACAGCTTGTAAAATAATCCCTGAAAGTTTTCAAAATTGTATCAGCTCTTGCATAGATTTCCCAATTACATATTTAGTCTGGCCCAGTTATTCGGACTGGCATTCTTTTCATAAGTGCTTTTTCTATTCACCCATTCAGAATTCCTGAAACTAATGTTTCAGAGCTTAAATGAGGTAGTATCATTGTCCCTGACAGTAAAAATAGATCATTATAGAAATAAATACAAATCTCTTTTTTTTCTTCTGTGTATTCTCCTGTCAGTTTCATATATACATATTCTTAGAATGATTTGGCCTAGTTGGACATTATACCAAAATTTCTTTGGACTTCATTTCACTGCTTTTGTTTTTCACTATTTTATGAGTAAATGTAGCTTGTAATATTTGTCACTCTCAGTCAATAAGCATTTATTGAGCTTTTACTGTATACCAAGCATTGCACTAAGTACTGGAGATACAAAAAAAGGCAAAAGATTGTCCCTGTCCTCAAGGAGTTCACACTTTAATGTATGATCATCTTCATCTGGAGAATTTTACAAATAAGTCTGTATCCTAAACCAAATTGCCTTTGCTTGCCCTTTCTCTGCTTGGCAAAGAAATGGAGAATTTGTGGCTTAAGTTAGTTTGGCCTGCTTTGCATGGTTACTGCTTTGTATCAGTTAAACACTATTCATTGTTATAATTCGTTGTTATAATCAAAATCAAATTACATTTTCCTCAATTTTTTTTGTGTTGCATCAGTGTCTTATTTGAATAGGTCAGGTTGAAGCTATCACAATTGTATATGGTGCCTTTTCAGATGCAGCACAGTATACTGGATAGCAAACTGACTTGAGAGTCCTAAGAATCAGAAAGACCTGGATGCAAGTCCTACCTCCAGCACATGCTCACTGTGTAATCTTGGGCAAGCCATTTAACCTCTGAATGCCTCAGACAATTCTCTGAGAATAAGTGTCCATGGCTAGGATGTGCCCCTTGCTCACCTCTGACTTCTAGGATCTTTAGTTTCTTTAAAGACCCAGGTCAAGTACCACCTTTAATATGAAGCCTTTCCTGGTATCTCCAGGTGCTAATACTGGGCTCTGCCCAACACCTCATATCTGTCTCTTTTGCCTATCACTAAGTATGCACATTTTCTCCCCCAGCAGAATAGAGCTCCTTGGGAGTTAGGGCTATTTTCCTTTGTCCTTTGTATTCCTATGACCTAGCATAATGCCTGACTTATGGCAGGTATTTAATCAATTTGTTGATTGATCAGTAATAGAAACATATTGAACAAGAAGAAAATATATGATAAGTTCTAGGTCCCTTTCCTCATTTAGAAGTGAACACTTGGAAATCATAATCCTAACAAATCCTAACAACTTCAAAAGACAATTCCACTATATTGAATTTCCAGATTTAATCACACACATTTATCACTCTAATCACAGTTAGGTTTCCAGTAAACCATGCTCTTTTCCTTTTGCCACTACCTTTTAGTTTCCTAAGATCATAGAAGCATACTATTTAGAGCTTGAAGGGACATAAAATATCAGTTAATTAACAAGCATTTATTAAGTATCTACCATGTGCCCAGCATTGTCCTTCCCATTTGGAATGCAACTGCAAAAGTGAGATAATCCCTGCTCTCAAGGAGTTTACAGGGCTTTTTTTTTTGGCTTTTTTTGGGGGGAAGAATGCATGTTCTTTTGCTGCTGAATGTTCACAAATAAGTAAATATAGTATATATGCAAGTAAAAAAATAATTGGGGGAACAGGTGAATGAATTAGCTCAAGTAGGAGATAGAATTTGATATGAATCTTGAAGGTCCCCAGGGGTTCAAAGGCTGGAAATAAAAAGAGAGCATAGTAGGCATAAGGAATGGCCTCTCAAAAGGACTGGATATAGGAAACAGAATGTAGTTTATAAACTAGAGAATAACAAGTGGTCATTCTATGTGGGATACCATAGAATTCTTCTCTTATTTTACAAATTAGAGGAATGAACTTCAGCAAAGGAGCATAATTGTTCTAAGGACACATTCATTAGCAAGAGACAATAAAACATCTTATTTTCAGAGGTTCATAAATCTAGCTATATTTAATAAAGTGTATTCCTGTCACTGTATAAGGACTTGGTCAAATATTTGAGAAGAATAAAACTCAAGCTAGAACTTGAAAAAAAAATTTTTTTTGTTTTTTTTGGTTCAAGTAGCGAGTTTATTTGTGATGCCAATACAAGCTGGCTGGACTCCTAGTGAGTCTGCACTATTTGTGACACCAATTCAAACAGGTCAGATTTTTTTTTATGGGAAGTTGGTGGCATCATCGATAGGAAAAAGGAAGATAGGAGCAGGAGCAAGTTTAAGAGGAAGATGGAATTTAGTTTTTTTTTTTTAATTTAAATATATTTATTTGGTTCTCAGCATTGATTTTCACAACAGTTTGAATTACAAATTTTCTCCCCATTTCTACCCTCCCCCCCACTCCAAGATGGCATATATTCTGGTTGCCCTGTTCCCCAGTCAGCCCTCCCCTCTATCACCCCCTTCCCCTCTCCTCCCCTTTTCCCTTCCTTTCTTGTAGGGCAAGATAAATTTCTACGCCCCATTGCCTGTGTATCTTATTTTTTAGTTGCATGCAAAAACTTTTTTTTTGTTGTTTTTGAATATCTGTTTTTAAAACTTTGAGTTCCAAATTCTCTTCCCTCTTCCCTTCCCACCCACCCTCCCTAAGAAGTCAAGCAATTCAACCTAGGCCACACGTGTATCATTATGTATAACCCTTCCACAATACTCATGTTGGTGAAAGACAAACTACATTTTGCTCCTTCCCAACCCACTCCGCTTTATTGAATTTTCTCCCTTGACCCTGTCCCCTTTCCAAAGTGTTTTTTTGATTACCTCCACCCCCATCTGCCCTCCCCTCCATCATCTCCCCCTCTTTTATTTTATTTTTTTATCTTCCTCCCTCTTCTTTCCTGTGGGGTAAGATACCCAACTGAGTATGTATGGTATTCCCTCCTCAGGCCAAATCTGATGAGAGCAAGGTTCACTCATTCCCCCCTCACCTGCCCTCTCCCCTCCTCCCACAGAACTTCTTCCTCTTGCCACCTTTATGTGAGATAATCCACCCCATTCTATCTCTCCCTATTTCCCTCTCTCAGTATGTTGCTCTCTCATCCCTTAATTTCATTTTATTTCTTTTAGCTATCTTCCCTTCATCTTCAACTCAGCCTGTGTCTGCTCTCTCTCTTTTACATACATACACACACACACACACACATATATATATATACATACATACACATACATACATATACATATAGATATATACATACATGCACATTCAGTTCTATATACACATAAGCATATATATACATATACATACATACATACATACATATATATACATATATATACATATATATATATATATATATATATATATATATATATATGCATTTTCCCTTCATCTACCCTAATACTGAGGTCTCATGAATCATACACATCATCTTTCCATGTAGGAATGTAAACAAAACAGTTCAACTTTAGTAAGTCCCTTGCAATTTCTGTTTCTTGATTACCTTTTCATGCTTCTCTTGATTCTTGTGTTTGAAAGTCAAATTTTCTATTCAGTTCTGGTCTTTTCACTGAGAAAGCTTGAAAGTCCTCTATTTAATTGAAAATCCATATTTTGCCTTGGAATATGATACTCAGTTTTGCTGGGTAGGTGATTCTAGGTTTTAATCCTAGCTCCATTGACCTCCGGAATATCACATTCCAAGCCCTTCGATCTCTTAATGTAGAAGCTGCCAGATCTTGGATTATTCTGATTATGTTTCCACAATACTCAAATTGTTTCTTTCTGGCTGCTTGCAGTATTTTCTCCTTGATCTGGGAGCTCTGGAATTTGGCGACAATATTCCTAGGAGTTTTCTTTTTGGGATCTTTTTCAGGAGGCGTTCGATGGATTCTTTCAATTTCTATTTTGCCCTGTGGCTCTAGAATCTCAGGGCAGTTCTCCTTGATAATTTCTTGAAAGATGGTATCTAGACTCTTTTTTTGATCATGGCTTTCAGGTAGTCCAATAATTTTTAAATTATCTCTCCTGGATCTATTTTCCAGGTCAGTGGTTTTTCCAAGGAGATATTTGACATTGTCTTCCATTTTTTCATTCCTTTGGTTCTGTTTTATAATATCCTGATTTCTCATAAAGTCACTAGCTTCCACTTGCTCCAATCTAATTTTTAAAGTAGTATTTTCTTCAGTGGTCTTTTGGAGCTCCTTTTCCATTTGGCTAATTCTGCCTTTCAAGGCATTTTTCTCCTCATTGGCTTTTTGTAGCTCTTTTGCCATTTGAGTTCATCTATTTTTTAAGGTGTTGTTTTCTTCAGTGTATTTTTCAGTATTTTTTTGGGTCTCATTTAGCAAGTCATTGACTTGTTTTTCATGGTTTTCTCTCATCCTTCTCATTTCTCTTCCCAATTTTTCCTCTACTTCTCTAACTTGCTTTTCCAAATGCTTTTTGAGCTCTCCCATGGCCTGGGACCAGTTCATGTTTTTCTTGGAGGCTTTTGTTGTAGGCTCTATGACTTTGTTGTCTTCTTTAGGCTGTATGTTTTGGTCTTCTTTGTCACCAAAGAAAGAATCCAAAGTCTGAGACTGAATCTGGGTGTGCTTTCGCTGCCTGGCCATATTCCCAACCAACTAACTTGACCCTTGAGTTTTTCAGTGGGGTATGACTGCTTGTAGACTAACGAGTTCTATGTTCCACGTTTGGGGGGGAGGTGCCAGCTCTGTCACCCCAGCACTCCTCCTTCCCCAAGAACCCCCAGCCCGAACTGGGCTTAGATCTTTAGCAGGCTCTTCACTCCTGCTCTCATCCACCACTTAATTCCTCCAACCAGGTGGGCCTGGGGCCAGAAGCAGCAGCAACTGTAGCTGCCCCGCCTCCGCTGCCCCCGGGGCTGGAAGCCAAACCACAAACTCTGTCCACTCCTGCAGCTTTTCCCACTAACCTTCTGTGCAGTCTTTGGTGTTTGTGGGTTGAGGGGGTCTGGTAACTCCACAGCTCACATATTCAGGGCGCTAGGGGCCCCACCTGCCTGACTCCAAGTTTGGTTGTTCCACACCGCTCAGGCTGGGCTCTGCTCCACTCTGTTCCCAGCTCCCAGCTCCCAGCTCCCAGCTCCGTGTGGAATAGACCTCACCCAGAGACCATCCAGGCTGTCCTGGGCTGGAGCCCTGCTTCCCTCTGCTGTTCTGTGGGTTCTGCTGTTCTAGAATTGGTTCAGAGCCATTTTTATAGGTTTTTGGAGGGACTCGGTATGGAGCTCATTCTAGTCCCTGCTTAGCAGCCGCCATCTTGGCTCCGCCCCCCGAACTTGAAAAATTTTATGGAAGGTTGTGGATGGATTTTATGAGATTTATCCATTTTTCCAGCTATTCTTGAGAATATGAATGCTGAATGAATGAACATGCGAATGAATGAATGAATGAATGAAAAATAGCCAAGGCCTTATTCCGTGCTATGTGGAGAGACTCAAGAATTACACATTCAAAATAGAAACTAGTGATGGAGCAACCATAGTTATAGGTTAATATATAGAAGCATCTAATAAATTGTTTTTCCCACATAAACATTCATTTTGTAATTGGTGAAAAAAGTCACAAATTGTCCCTACATACATGGGTTGGGAAAACACATATTTAGTATTCACAAATGAGGTCAAATACCATACAATAATGATAGCTATAAAGCTTCCACCAGAATTAGTATATAGTAAGACCTCTAATAGTAATTAAATCAACATCACATACACTTTGTGTGCAATTAAGTAACAGTATATTCAATAACACATAACTACAAGCAGTGGTGATTGACAGCAATCAATACCACTGTAGGGAAAAACATACTGATGGTCCCAATGCACAGTGCATTTGGAATCCTAGGGGACATGCTCAGTTGGTCAGAAGAAATAGAATCCTAGTGGGGGAAAACCACACCAGATCCTAATCCGGAAAGAAAATAATTCCAGTAAAGAAAAGAATGGAAGAAAATTTTCGAAAACAAAAGAAAAGAAGTGGGAAAGAACACATCCCAATTATTAGAGAGAGCTCAGACTCTACCTTAAAAAAAAGTTCCTCCATCCTACAGGCTTCTGCCTTCTTTCTCATTCTCTTTGGTCTAGACCCCTGATATTACGAAGTGCCATACCTCCAAGATTTGTATTGCCTTCAAGATGCGTATAGCTTGGGCACAACACATATCTGCTATCACAGCATGTGTTATACTCATATACTTTGCCAGGGAGGTATTTAAAGAAGTAAAAGAAAGAGCAAAAAAAATCATATATAGTGGGAAGTATTCTTACAGGAAAAAATTCCCCAATAGATGGTAGAGATTATTAATATAAAAGTTCAATTAGGGTCTTTGAGAAGTTCAGAAATAACTAATATTATGCAAAATGGGGAACATACAATAAGCTTTCCTAATATAAGAGTAAATCAAAGATGTCCCCTTTCCATTGTTATATGACACCCTAGTGATGATGGTTAATATGTATATAGTGTTTTAAAGTTTGCAAGTGCTTTATAAACATCTCACTTTACTTTCACAACAACCCTGGGAGGGAAGTGCCATAATTATCTGAATTTTTCAGATAGGGAAATTGAGGCAGGAAGAGCTTAAGTGACTTCCTCAGGATCACATAGCTAGTAAGTAGCTGAGTTTGGAATTCAAGTCTTCTTGACTCTAGTTCCAAATGGTCTATTCACTGTGTAACCTGACTGCCTCTAGAAATATTAGCAATGGTAATAACACAAGAGAGGTAAAAGACACAAATATAGACATAGATGAGACAAAACTATCATTATTTGTGGCAACATGACTGTTTACTTAGAAGACCTTAGAGAACCAGTAAAGGAATTAATTGAGACAAACTATTAGCTTCAGGAGTCGCAAAAAAGTAGCAAAAAGCAACAGAATTTCTCTATAGTAAAAACAAAGACCAGGAGCAGGTAATAGAAATGTGTAATTCCAAAGTTACACATCCAAATGGGATTATCAGTGGAAACTAGACTCTTCAGTTTCATATCTCTGATCTTTTGAAGTTCATGTTGAATAACCATATCCTGTTGCAAAATTCCCCTTAATGTCACTGTCAGAAACAGAACCTGGGCTGAATAGACCATGGTTCTCATCTGGTACCATAGCAAATCTTATGTCCTCATGTTTTGCCTTGCACAATTTTTTGCTAAGACCAACTTAGAATGACTATCATACCAGCTTAACTGTCTCAGACCTTACCTGCATGTGGGAAACTGACTGTGTTTCATTCAGTGTGACTTAAGAATTTCCTGCCTGGTACTTGACAATGCAGGTGAATATATAAATGTGAAATAGCAAATAAGAAAGTTTTGAATGTGTGAACATGTCAGGGTCTGCATTTCATATTTAAACCAGCAGGTCATTAGTGTGCCCCAAATTTCTACAGTGGGAAAATTGAAGGCACCCAGAAGAAACCAACTTCTAAATTTATTACCTGAACTGGAAGGAATGGTTCCTAAAGACCATCTAATTTAATTGCCTCTTTTTGCAGGAAACTGTACTTTGTACATAGTAAAAGTATAAATGTTAATAAAGCAAATAAGTATAAATAATAAATGTTTCATCTGTCCATCCATCCATCTATCTGCCTCAGCCCAGAGAGGTTGGAGCTTCTCATAGTTGTTTTAATGATTCTACTCTTAATACTTCCTTGCAACCTCTGAGTGTCAGGATTTTTCCTGTGCTTATATTCATTCTAGTCATATCTCAGGGTCTGAGGTTTATAACTCTTGCATTAGGAAGCTCATTAATGAAGTCAGCATAAAAAAATGAACACAGAAGAAAGAGAGCAAAGTAAGAGAGACAGAATAATGAAAAATTAAAGTCCCCAACCTTTTATAGCCTGAGGGCATGGGAGCTTAAATGTGTCAAATGTAAACCAGCTGCCAAGTTTAACTGTATTTTGCTGCAACACAAACCATATACCATCTTATAAATATTCGATGTTTTGTGCTGCCCTCTTTAAAAAATGTCCAATGAATTATTAGCTGATGCAGTTTGTCACACCATAGAAAAGAAACTAATCTCTTCACTCATTTGCCATAATGGTAATTCACATTTCTATGTACTAAGCTTCTACTCTATAACTTACCTTTAGAAAATACCATTGTGAAGTAAGTAATACAAGTACTTTTACACCTGTTTTACAGATGAAGAAATAGAGAATCTGATAGGTTCTAGAGGTTTCATAGGATTTAGACCTAGAAGGGACCATAGAGATCATAGTCTAATCCCCTCCTTTTATAGATGAGAAAATAAACTCAGAGAGGTTAACTGATTTGCCTGAGATCAAACAATAATAAGTAACAGACTTAAATACAGATGTACTGATTTCAGAAGCAGTACACTACCTGTTATTCAAGGTTACATATCCAGTATATGTTGAAAACTGAATCATGGAGTCTGAATTTGAGTCACTCCAACTTCAAATCATGTTCTTTTCACTATGCAATGCCAGTATCAGATCTAATGTCTGGTCTGCACTCCCAGGGGCTGGATGGAAGGAGAGGAATGTAGAGCTGGCATATAAGGCTGATTAAAGTCTTCAGAGGACCACAAGGTAGAACCCTCCTGGGAAAAAAGGAGAACATACTAAAAGCTAAAAACTATAGCCCCACAATGAGTAAACCAGAGGCTGGACTGGGCTGGGCTAGGCCCAAAGTCTATAGGGAATACAAAATCATATGGGGACTTTGGAGCTGAGAGACAAGAGGAAGAAACAGAATCAGAAGCATCTCTTAAAGGCAGAATTGACATGAAGTCCAAGAGAAAACATTACAGAGGGGAAGCATCAAGGATTGGTGAAGTAATGATTTTTCTTATGCAGGCTCCTTTCTAGGCATTGTTCTCTTATATCATAGACCTGCAGTCTCCTTGATTTGTCACTTTTAAAAAAAATAACCACTCATCTTCACCATACTCCTTTCTGGATTCTCAATGTCCATGTCCTTATGAGCCCAGATACCCTCTTTCCCATGGAATCTCTCCCCAGAACATAAGGCCATGGCTTGGCAGGGCAGCATTGCTGCTGGTGGCAGGATGTTAGTGCTTTCCCAACTTCAGGGAATGACTGGAATCTATATTAGACCCTCTATCTTCTCCATAGGTTCATGACATTGCCTATCACAATAGAATCAGACCTCTTGTTTCTATGAACCTGGGATCTTTGACCTATGTATCTCTCATGTTCATTAAAAAAAATAGCAAGTGTAGCCAAGCATGTGAAGCATACAGTTCAAGATCAAGGTGAATCCATAGCAAAAAAAGTACTGATGAAATATAAGTTAGATGTATGGTAGGAACGGCAATTCTAGCCTGGAAATCACAGTATTCACCACCTAAATGATGAGGTGATCTATCACCCTTGGCTTCCAGATTTTGTAGTGCTTATTGTTACAGAAGTTACTGAAGAATAGCCATGAATTCATTACCTAAACAAACAGATCCACAGAGGAGTGATGGTAATCAGTTTTCTATTAGTTTATCGCTTTGGTTGTTTTTTAGTGTAAACAAGCTCAACCGGGGAGCTTCATTATTCCTTCATTTTGTCTTTAAAGCACAGTACAGTACAGTACAGAAGGTGAATTCAGGGAAGAAATCAAGTCAACAAACATTTATTAAGTGCTTACTATGTGCCAGGTACTGTGCTAAGTGGTGGGGACAAATATAAGCAAAAAGAAAGAAGGTCCATGCTCTCGGTGTCCTTATCTTCTAATGGAGGAGTACCAGCAACACACAAAAGGCATCTACTTATACCAGAGGGTAACTCAACAATAGAAGGAGATGCAGGGGAAGATGGAGAAGGCAGGTTGAAACATGGTGGCAAAAATTTTTTAAAAATTTAAAAAACTGAAGAAAGAAGACATAGTGCACATAAAATGCTATGTTTAAATTATAAAAGCATTAAATCATAAAAGTATTGTGTGGTAGCTGGTTGGAAGAACTCGTCATTGTGATAATGCACTTTTCCAAATTTTCCTGTAGCTTCATTCTCCTTTATGTCTTATCTTCTTCCATTAGAATGTGAGATTCTTAAGAAAAGGGATTGCCTCACTTTTCTATCTACATATGCAGCACTTAGCATATTTTGCATGCAGCCAGGGCTTAATAAACATTTTTTCATTCACTCATTCAGAGATGTAGCAACTGGGATAATAAAGGGTTCAAATCATATATTTTGTTTCTGCATTGGACTGAAGATATGAAGGGTTGAAGTGCCCTTTTCTGCTTCTTATTCAGAGTTAGAGAACAGGGCCCCAGATCTGCTCCTGGTTGGTGTTTAATGAGTTGTTTAACAATGTAGCTACCAATCTGCTGGATATTCTGCAAAATATCCAATAAATAAAAGGGGAAAAATAAGAACTTAAAAGAGAACCAATAGCATATTCATTTCTTTCTGTCCAAGTCCATTCAAAGATGCTGCTTGGAGAAGGCGCAATACTCTCCACATCGATACCGCTAACTGGTGCACATTAATTTGTAAACTTAAATGTTTAATAAATGACATTTATGACAAAAAAAACAAAAAACAAAGATAGAATGAAAAGCAGAAGAAATCCAAGGAGGACCCAGAGCATATTCATTTCTGTCTGCCCAAGTCCATTCAAAGACAGAGTGAGAAACTTGCAGAGACTGGGGAAGGGTTCCAGCCAGAAAAGCCCAGGCCAGGAGAATAGCACATCTAACTCTTCCAGCATGGAGTCGAGAGGTGAGACTCAAATCTAAAGCTATGTACAAGCTGAAACAATATGGGAAGCAAGTATGTGCTAGGACCATCTGGAGCCTGTAGCTTTGTCACTGACCTTGGAGCAGTGTCTAGATCCTACAAATCTCACATCAGAGCAGCAATTCGATGATGCCCTAGCTCAGACTACTTAGGGCACTTAGCTTCTTCATTGTCTGAGCTTCCCTGAAGAAAAGGTTTGAATAATACAGTGTTTAGTACCCAGAGGAAGCAAGGGCAAGACTTCAGAGATTTCATAGCAATAACAAATAAAGTCCTATTACATATTTTGAAAATGTAGAGACTAGTACTCACACAAAGTTGTAATTCAGGATGTAAGCCTGGTTAATGAGTAAATAGAAGATGACATTGATAAAGATGATAAAAAATATTATGACTCTATGGATTCCTAAGACACAATAAGAGACTGGTTCTACAACATTTGTAAGCTAAGCCTTCAGCACAAACATAACTTCGCTACCATATTTACTATAATTTCTAGAAGAAATGAAGAAGGAGCTTTAAAAAGATACTAAAAATGAAATGACAGTGTTAGAGGAAATGAAATGAGAGTTTTAGAGGAGAAAATTGTAAGACAAGATAATATTAATATCTTCTAAGTTCTCACAGTAAATGTAGAAAACAATGCAGTGCTATCCTCTCCCAAGATATTGATTGCCTCTGTACCTCAGATAGGACTGCAACTTCAAGTAATACCTTCTGCCATACTATAGGTTTTTTCCCCCAACAGTGGGCATAGACGAAAGCAGCAGTATAGCAACTGAGGATATGGTGGTAATATTGGATGTTTATATCCATATAATATTTCTATAGCTCTGAGTGAGTGAAAATAGTTTTTGTTGTTTAGTCATTTCTGTCCCATCCAACTCATTGTGAACCCTATTGGTGTTTTCCTGGCAAAGATACTGGAGTGGGTTGCCATTTCCTTCCCTAAATCATTTTACAGTTGAGAAAACTGAGGCAAACAGGGTTAAATGATTTGCTCAGAATTACTCAGCTAGTAAGTGTCTGAGGCTAGATTTGAACTCAGGAAGATGAGTCTTCTTGATTCCAGGCCTGGAACTCTATTTACTACACCACCTAGCTGCCTGAGGATAGTTTAAAAACCTGTAAATATATCTTTTCCCTTCAGCATTCAATGTAATCTGTAAACAAATAAGAGGAAAAAATAAATCCGAAGAGAACCTATAGTGGGAACAGAAGACCCATTTGGTACTTTCTCACAGTTAGATAAAATTATATCATTCCCCTTGGAGGTTCAATTTGATAAATTTTAGTGCCCCTGCTAGGTGCTTTAGCACTTTGGGTTTAGTAGAACCAGTGGCACTGCTTTGAATTTTTATGGCATTCAAGTGTCTATCAACATCCATTCATTCAGACTTATTCATCTCTCTTCTTTAAAAAGTTCTGCTAGTGCTCCACTGGGTATAATTCAGCATTGGATGAGTCCCCTGCACCAGATCTTTCCCGATAAGTTCTAAAGAGCTACAACCAATAGTGTGGTCATCAGGAATCAGTGCTTTTAAAACTAAGAAGATAGATTTAAAGCTGGAATGGACCTTGGAGGCCATCAAATTAAACCACCTCATTTTACAGATAAGGGAACTGAGACCCAAGAAGATTTAAATGACTTTCTTACCATCACAGAACTAGTAAATGACAGGCAAAATTTGAACCCAAGACTTATTGACACTAAATCCAATGTTCTGATTATTTGACTAATCACAGAACCCATGAAATATAATTGTTTTACCTTCACTGAATTAAAAATAATTTAATAGTTTTGATCCTTAGAAGGGAAATTTTGCTAGAGTAAGATAGGGCACAATGGCTAGAGGTAACATAAATCTGTTCCAAGTCATGCCTCCATCAAAGATTTGGATCAAAATGGGTTTGCAAGTATTCTTTTGACTGTCTTAAGGGAAGAATGAGATCTCTGCTGTACTTACTTTGGATAGACAAAATACAGTTCATTTAAGACTCTAAGTTAATTATAGGTGGTGGTTTAGAAGATGGATTTTGAAGGTAAGGTCCATGTAGGCTATGGGATGAACATTAAGGAATGGTTGGCCTGGAAATGAGTAAGAGGATCTGAGTTATTATTAATTTATAATACTAAACTCAGTAAGGGAGTCAGGAAGAGGGAACCAACCTAGAGGGAAGCAGTTTGAGCATACCATGTAGGGGATCAGTCTAAGTGAAATAATGATTTGTCTCATGTAACCAGATTCCTTGACCAAGTTGGCATTCTTTTATCATGACAGGACACTAGTTGTACCTTCCAACCTTCTTCAGAGTCACTGTGGTGGGCCAGTGTTTCCTCTTCTTCTACCATTATCCTGTTGTCAAGATATTGCACACTTAATAGTCATTAAAAAACACTTATTAAGCACCAACTATGTACGAGGCATTGTTCTAGGTACATATCCAAAAATATGGGGAAGGTGGGGGAGGAGAATAAGCATTAAGTTCATACTAGGTGACAGGTACAATGCTAAGTACTTTTACAAATATTATCTTAATTGATCCTCACAAAATGAAATGTTCAACTTTTCAAGAATAAAATATTCTCTGAATTCAATGAGTTTCTATTATGTCAATAGGAGCAACATGTACACATAAGAATATGAAAAATAGATATACAAATTTTAAAAGGTAATTTGGAAGGAGAAACTATACCATCTGGTGACAGGGAAAAAACTTGAAAAACCTTACGTAGGAAGTAGCATTTGAGTTGAGCTTTGAAGGAGACTAAAGAATTTAGGAGTCCAAGAGGTGAATGTGAAGAAACAAGACATCCCAAACATGGTGAAGAGTCTGTGCAGAGTCATAGATGTGAGAGATGTAATATCAATGGGAAACCTTGCAAGGCTGCTTAATTCTACCCTTGGTATCATGGTAGCAAATTATCTAGATCACCCAAGTGAAGCGTAAGTCTAGTAAGTAGGAGCTCTAAGAGACCTCCGAGGTTATTTTTATTTCAGTTCTCTCATTTTATAGGTAAGGAAACTGAGACCCAAAGAAATAAAGTATGTTGAACAAAGTCCCATAGATAGTAAACACTCAGACTTAAACTCATCTTTTGAATCCAAATATAGTGCCCTTTCAAGTACACCACAAAATGAGAATTATTTATTTAATGATGAAGAATTATCTTATTTTGAAGCCCCACACCCCCATGAAGATAATAACTGTGGATTTATAGTTAGCAGGGATCTTAGAAGTCAGATAGTCCAACCTCATCATTTTTTAGATGAGAAAACAGTCACCTGGAGAGCTGGACTGACTTGCTCTCACGCAGGTAGTAAGTGGCAAAGCTAGAGTTTGAACCCAGTTATCTAAAACTGTGTTATTCTGTTATGCCTCACCATGGCCTTCTGCAACTCACTGCAAATTATCTGACCCTCAGTTTCGAACTCAACAATTTGGCTTCACTTGTCTTATATTTATATCCATAAATACATCTTTTTTAACAATATGCAAGAAACTAAAAGCAACTAGTATCAATGTTATTCATGGAAAGATTACCTGGAGAACAGTTTAGATTTTTTAAAAAGCATTTTAATTGAACTCTGTAGCAGGTTAAAATAGGAAAAAATAGCCACAAAATTGCCTCACAAAACAGTAACATCTTCAAAGTCTCTCCTCTGTGTGAAGTAAATCTGATAAAGGAAAACTGTAAGTGCATGAAGATATTTGATGTATTGTTTGCTTTTATCACTTTCCATTCTGTACCCTCATCCTCAGGGTCTGATAGTGGCTTCACAATAGGTTTATAGACTGGAACTTTGGCAGAGCTGTGTATTTTCATTTCCAAAGCAAACACCAACACTCTGTTTGACAGAGAAAAAAATCAACCCAGGTATAGCAGCAAATTTTAAATGGTAGCATTTTGTATTTGCAAGTGTCTCTGGCTACCAATGTGGTCACCTTTCAATTACAGGTTACTGTTGTTTTCCCTCTACCCCAAAATTATCTTGTATTATTTTATATTTGTTTTGAATATTCTTATACGTATATTGGCTACTACCTCTGTTGATATATAGTACTCTCCATTAGAGAATGGAATATTTAATTTTGGGCTTTGGGTTCCTAGCACTTACAATAGTGTCTGGTACCTAGTAGCTGCTTAATAATAGCTTATTTATTTATTATGTGTGTGAGATTTTGACATAGACAACAGTGCAGTAGGAAAAAATAAGGTAGGACAGAGAGTCAAGTGATCTTAATGACCAACAACTACTAGCTCAAAGATTTTATTGAAGGGAATTTATCTCACTGAGTCAATGTTACCTTCTACAGGGGGCTTTCCTGATCTATTCCCTGTCCTTCCCCCCAGTTACTCTTCTCCCCAGGTTTTTTAAGCCCCCAATTATTTGTTCAGTCATATCTAAGTCTTCATGACACCCTTTGGGGTTTTCTTGGCAAAAGTATTTGAGTGGTTTGGCATGTCCTTTTCCAGCTCATTTCAAGATGAGGGCACTGAGGCAAACAGGGTTAAGTGACTTGCCCAGGGTCACACAGTTACTAAGTATCTGAGGCCAGATTTGAAGTCAGGGAGAGGAGTCTCCCTGATTCCCGGTCCAGCACTCTATTCTCTGTGCCACCTAGCTACCCCTGTTTATTTTGTTCATACTTAAATGTGTGTGTATAAATATATATATATATATATATGTGCATGTATATAGACATATATGTATGTGTGTGTATATATACACATACACATACACACACATATACGCCTGTTGTCTCCCTTGATAGAATGTAAACTCAAGAGCTGAAATTATTTTATTTTCATGTTTTGTTTTTGAATTCCTAGCACTTAGTACAGCATCTGGCTTATATGGTTTTTTTGTTGTCATTTTTTCCAGTTGTGTCCAACTCTCTATGACCCATTATTGACTGTTCTCTTCTTTATGATGGATGAATAAATACTTACCTCCTATATTCTGGCATTGGGAATTCAGAGATTTAGCCATTTTCCATTCATATACTTTTCAGATATACTAAGGACCAGATGATTACTAAAGACAATAAATATGATAGAAGATCAGGTGGGGGGGGGGCAAGGAGACCACAATTATTGGGAAGACTTTACATAGGACTTTAGACTGGAGGTTTTGAAGGATGAGTAATATTCAGGTGAAAGAAAAGAATAGGAGAGAATATCCCAGCTGGTTTAAATGGAATGAATACAGGTGCAAAAGTGGAAGGCATGTTGAGAAGACAGTGATGGGACCAGTCTCACGGAAGTAGGAGGTACATGTTGGGTTGGCCTGGGAGATGTTTGGAAAGATGGTTAGGATTAGATTATGAGGGGCTCTGAACCGTGGAAGAAAGTAAGTCTGGTTTATATTCGTGGATCTCTCTGTAACTTGATAGGTAATCTCAAGCAAATCATCTCCCTATATTTGAACCTGTATAATGATAATGTTGAATTTTGTGATTTTTAAAAATGTCTTCCAGTTTTAATAATATATGACTTCTCCGTTTCTCTGATTTAATCCTCAGTTTGATGATCTGCAAAAATGGGTAAGACAGTAGATGCATTACCTACCTCATTTGGCTGATGAGAGCAATGTGTTTGGTAAACCTAAAAGAGTTATATCCATTTGCATTGCTATTATATATGTCATAGGAATATTCTGGAGAAAGGGACTTGAAAGTCTTAACACAATATATGAATACAAGTTATTATTTTATTGCTATTGCTTTGGTTATTGTCGTTATCCCAAAGCTTAATCAGTCTGGGTCATTGACTCAAGCATACATTAGTCTGTTCCTGCTGGCCTAGCTCAATCAGTCAGGAAAATACTGTTTCTTCTCCCCCCTTGCTTCCTTCCCATCCAGAAACATAAGGGCAAACTCAAAACTGTCCTGTCAAGGAGACAAATTCTTAACTCGATAAAGACATTAAGAAAATTAAAACAAACAAACCAACATCATTTCAAATTATTTTTTTTATGGCTCATTGACTTGTGTTTTTCATATTTTTTCCCATCCATTGAGGTAATATATAGACAGTGCTTTCATTTACACCAGGGACAAAATGGCCTATATTCTTCCCTGCTAATGTTACATGTTGAATGGGGGTGGGAAGGGTCTATGTAGAGATCAGGAGATATATAATTTTCAAAGGAAAATACAGAATGGATCAAAAGACCAACATGGTATAATAGTGGATAGAGTCTTGGAGTTGGATTTATGAAGAACTAGTTTTGAATCTTGCCTGAAACACTTACTAGCTGTGTGACCTTGGCAAGTCAGTTCATTTTTTTGGACCTCAGTTTCCTTTTATGTAAAATGAGAGGATTGGACCTCATTTAATAAGTTCTGAGAAACATTCCAGCAATCTATGATCCTATGCCCTTTGGGATAGTTCTATAGGAGTTTGTCTCCTTTTCTATAATCCTTTTTTAAAGAAAGTAAGCCCAACAGTCAACTATATTTCTAGAAGTCAGAAAAGTCTACCTTGTTCACATTTGGCTTCCTGCTAATGTAATAGTGCCAAAACTGAAAGCCAAACTCAAATAAGATAGGCCAAGACAGAAGAATGATTGGTTTTAAAGCTAATTAAACATACCCAGGTGGTCCCCGGTCTGTCTCTTGTGGAGAAAGGACTAAATGAGTCTCTTACATGGTCTAGCTACTGGTTGGCTGAATTTTCTCTATGATCAACAGGGAACACTGGTATAACCCATCCTTCTGTTCTGTCATCAAGTCAGCCAACTCTTTCTGAACTGCATGGAAGTTAATTATCCAGCAATTTTAGTTGTGTGTTCACAAATCTTTAAGTGAAATTCTGCAATATTTTTGAACAGGCACACTACCAAATGTTACCTTCCCTTCTTGTTTATTTATTGATAAGAACTTAAGTGCCTAAGTTTATAAATGTAGGGCTGCAAAGGTCTTCAGAGGCTACCTAGTCCAAACCCTTTGATCAAAATAAGCATTTATTAAACCATCATTACGTACCAAGCAGTATGCTAAGCATTGGAGATATCAAGAAAAAGCAAAACCAGAACTGCCCTCAACAAGCATTCTCCAATTCTAATGAGAGAGACAACATGTAGATAAACAGATATGTACAAGATGAACAGAATAGACACAAGTTAACATAGAGGATAAGACACTAGCAGCTTGAGGAGAACAAGAAAGGTATTCCATCAAAGATGATATTTGAATTGTGTGTTAAAGTTGTGTGATTCTAGGAGGCAGATGTGAAGTGGGAGGACATTCCAGGCAAGCAATATAGCCAGTGCAAAGAAATAGATGTGGGAGAAGAAGCATCATGTGTGAGGGGCAGCAAGTAGGCTGGTATATCTGGATTGGAGAGTATGTGAAAGAGAGAATATAGTGTAGAGAGTGCCATCCCCCTCCCACCCCTTTGGAGTTTGTTCAATTACCATCCCTGGTGGCAATGACAGGGAGAGAGGGCTGTACTTCTGACCTTTATTGACTTGAGCTAGAACTCTGGGTGTGGTGTAAGGGTGGCAGGACCTTTACCTCACCCCTTCTCTTCTGTCTTTGAAGCATTAAGGCAAATCTATGAGTTGTCTAGAGGCTTGAATGAGGGTGCCCTTCTCCCCACTGGGATGCAAAATTTGCACACTTGAGTTACCCAAGCAAGCTGGTGTTGCCTGTCCTTGTGTGTCTTTTTTCCTTTGGCACAGGGCCTTGTGAAGTTCTGAAAGACATGAATGCTTGTATAGAAGAGGCAGCATTTCCCTCTGGCCATGGTATTCCCTTAGGTAGCAAGGAGCATCTTGCAAGGGAGAGAACCTACGTTAGTCAGTTCAAACATTTTCACAAGGAATTATCTAAGAAGTGGCAGGAGCAGACTGGACCCAAGAAAAGAGTTGGCCTAAGAAAGAAAGAGACCACTAGAGAGAAGATCAAGTTTGGAATCTGATTAGACTGTACTCATTAAGGCAATAAGTGAAACAGCTATTTAGGAGCCTTGCAGAAACTTTCAAGTCACAATGAAGCTTGAATACTAGTTGCCTGACAGATTGTACTAGTAGTTAACTCAGAGAAGTAAATGCTGAATATGTGATGAAGTAAACACAAAGTTATTTGATACGGGGAAAGTCATTAACAACTGTGGAAAGCAATAGTCTTTTTGTATGAGGTAACAATTAAACTGAAATTTGAAGTCATATTATATTGACTTAAAATCCCTCTGGGTAAATAAAAATGTAACTACATTCTTTGACAAAGAAAGAATTAATAAACATCAATCAGTTTATTATAATGCTATCATATTCTGTTTCAATCACAAAGTCATAATTAACAGATTTTAGAACTCATGTAGTAGAGTTTATTCAATAAATGAGTCAACTCCATAATATTTCAAATATTTTAAAATAATTTTGGAAATATTTTATTTTTTACATCACCAGACTTTCTTTCCCTCTAACTCATGCAGATAGCCATTTCATATGACAACAATGAAGTTTTTAAGAAAAAAAAGGGGAAGAAAAAAACAGCAAAACTGATGGAAACATTTAAAACCTGAAATGTATGCCTTCTATCACACCCGTGACTTTCTGTATCTGCAAAGGAGTGAGGAGGGAGTGTCTTCTGAAAAGTTTTTCTCAGGTTTGTATTTATTCTTTGTAATTTTGTACTACTCACTTTTGTTTGTTTCATGTTCCATTTGCACTGTTGTAATCATTGTTTATTGTTTTTTGTCTCTGCTTGCCTTACTTTGCACGAAGGTGTGTAAATCTTTCAATGTTTCTCTGCATTCATCATATTCATCATTTCCCTTCCATTCCCTTCATGTACTCACTATTTATGCACCAATGTATGGTAATTTATTTTGTTTAAAATTCTTTGCTATCATAAGATGTGCTGCTATAAATATCAGTGTACCTTGGTACTTTCTATTTATCAATGGGCAACTTGGGGTATAAGCCTAGTGATGAAATCTCTGATTCAAGAAGAATGAACATCATAGACACTTTATTTGAATAATTCCAAATTATTTTCCAAAACAATTGTATTAGCTCACCAAAAATGCATTAGGATGCCTATCCACTTCAAACCTTTCCATATGGACTATTTCCATCTTTTGTCATGAGGCAAATGGCACCCCATTTCATGAATGAGAAACCTGAGTGACTTGCTCAGGACTACACAGGTAGTAAGGTCAAATTTGAACCTAATTCTTACTCTTTGGGTCTTTGAACTGAGCAAGTCATGTTTTTCTTTGGTAGTACTTTGATAATTAGTGGTATTTCCTTTTCTGGGATTAGATTGTTTAATATCTCTATTTGGTCTTCCAGTAGTTTCTGTACTTTACATTTTCAAAGTTATTCCTCTATTTCTTTTGTATTCTCCATTTTGTTCACATATAACATTGCATACTAGATACTGTCAATTGTTTTTATTTCTGATCTTATTATTTTACTTTGTTCATTTGCTATTTTATTGACTGGATTTCCTGCCTTATTCTTTTTAATCAGACTGGCTAAATGTTCATCAATTTTGACAGATTGTTCAAAGGCTCAGCTTTTAGTCTTGTATATCATTTTATAGCCTTTTAATATTTTCTCAAATTTTCTATATTTCCTTTTTAATTCTTATATTTTTATTTATTTAACATATTTAGTTTTCAGCATTGATTTTCACAAGAGTTTGAATTACAAATTTTCTCCCAATTTCTACCCTCCCTCCCACTCCAAGATGGCGTATATTCTGGTTGCCTTGTTCCCCAGTCAACCCTCCCTTCTGTCACCCCACTCCCCTCCCATCCCCTTTTCCCTTCCTTTCTTGTAGGGCAAGATAAATTTCTACACCCCATTGTCTGTGTATCTTATTTTCTAGTTGCATGCAAGAACATTTTTGTTTGTTTTTGAACATCTGTTTTTAAAACTTTGAGTTCCAAATTCTCTCCCCTCTTCCCTTCCCACCCACACTCCCTAAGAAGTCAAGCAATTCAACATAGGCCGCATGTGTATCATTATGTATAACCCTTCCACAATACTCATGTTGTGAAAGACTAACTATATTTTGCTCCTTCCTAACCTATCCCCATTTATTGAGTTTTCTCCCTTGACCCTGTGCCCTTTCCAAAGTGTTTGTTTTTCATTACCTCCACCCCCATCTGCCCTCCCTTCTATCATCCCCCCCTTTTTTAATCTTCTTCCTTCTTTTTTCCTGTGGGGTAAGATACCCAATTGAGTATGTATGATATTCCCTCCTCAGATTAAATCTGATGAGAGCAAGATTCACTCATTCCCCCTCACCTGCCTTCTCTTCTCTTCCTACAAAACTGCTTTTTCTTGCCACTTTTATGCGAGATAATTTACCCCATTCTATCTCTCCCTATTTCCCTCTCTCAATATACTCCTCTCTCATCCCTTATTTGATTTTATTTCTTTTAGGTATCTTCCCTTCATCTTCAACTCACCCTGTGCCCTCTCTCTCTCTCTCTCTCTCTCTCTCTCTCTCCCTCTCTCTCTCTCTCTCTCTTTATATATATATATATATATATATATATATATACACATACACATACATATGTACATACATACACATTCACTTATACATATATATATATACATAAACATATATATGTGTATATATATATATACACATATATATGCATATTCCCTTCAGCTACCCTAATACTGAGGTCTCATGAATCATACATATCATCTTTCCATGTAGGAATGTAAACAAAACAGTTCAACTTTAGTATGTCCCTTGCAATTTCTTTTTCTTTTTCTTGATTACCTTTTCATGCTTCTCTTGATTCTTGTGTTTGAAAGTCAAATTTTCTATTCAGCTCTGGTCTTTTCACTGAGAAAGCTTGAAAGTCCTCTATTTTATTGAAAATCCATATTTTGCCTTGGAGCATGATACTCAGTTTTGCTGGGTAGGTGATTCTTGGTTTTAATCCTAGCTCCATTGACCTCCAGAATATCATATTCCAAGCCCTTCGATCTCTTAATGTAGAAGCTGCCAGATCTTGGATTATTTTGATTGTGTTTCCACAATACTCAAATTGTTTCTTTCTGGCTGCTTGCAGTATTTTCTCCTTGATCTGGGAGCTCTGGAATTTGGCGACAATATTCCTAGGAGATTTCTTTTTGGGATCTATTTGAGGAGGTGATTGGTGGATTCTTTCAATTTCTACTTTGCCCTGTGGCTCTAGAATCTCAGGGCAGTTCTCCTTGATAATTTCTTGAAAGATGATATCTAGGCTCTTTTTTTGATCATGGCTTTCAGGTAGTCCAATAATTTTTAAATTATCTCTCCTGGATCTATTTTCCAGGTCAGTGGTTTTTCCAAGGAGATATTTGACATTGTCTTCCACTTTTTCATTCCTTTGGTTCTGTTTTATAATATCTTGATTTCTCATCAAGTCACTAGCTTCCACTTGCTCCAATCTAATTTTTAAGGTAGTATTTTCTTCAGTGGTCTTTTGGAGCTCCTTTTCCATTTGGCTAATTCTGCCTTTCAAGGCCTTCTTCTCCTCATTGGCTTTTTGGAGCTCTTTTGCCATTTGAGTTAGTCTATTTTTTAAGGTGTTGTTTTCTTCAGTGTATTTTTCAGTATTTTTTTGGGTCTCCTTTAGCAAGTCATTGAAGTGTTTTTCATGGTTTTCTCGCATCCTTCTCATTTCTCTTCCCAATTTTTCCTCTACTTCTCTAACTTGCTTTTCCAAATCCTTTTTGAGCTCTTCCATGGCCTGGGACCAGTTCATGTTTTTCTTGGAGGCTTTTGTTGTAGGCTCTTTGACTTTGTTAACTTCTTCTGTCTGTATGTTTTGGTCTTCTTTGTCACCAAAGAAAGAATCCAAAGTCTGAGACTGAATCTGGGTGTGTTTTCGCTGCCTGGCCGTATTCCCAACCAACTAACTTGACCCTTGAGTTTTTTCAGAGGGGTATGACTGCTTGTAGACTAAAGAGTTCTATGTTCCAAGCTTGGGGGGGGTGCCAATTCTGATATACCAGCACTCCTCCTTCCCAAAGAACCCCAACCCAGACTGGACTTAGATCTTCAGCAGGCTCTGCAGTCCTGCTCTGATCTGCCACTTAATTCCTCCCACCAGGTGGGCCTGGGGCTGGAAGCAACTGCAGCTGTACTTCTGTAGCTGCCCCACCTCTGCTGCCCCCGGTTGGTAGCCAAACTGCGAACTCCTTCCACTCCCGCAGCTTTTCCCACCAACCTTCTCTGTTGTCTTTGGTGTTTGTGTGTTGAGAAGTCTGGTAACTGCTGCAGCTCACTGATTCAGGGCGCTAGGGCACACTTCTCCCAGCTCCTGGTGTGGTTGGTCTGCGCCACTCACGCTGGGCTCTGTTCTGCTCTGCTCCCAGCTCTGTGCAGGATAGACCTCACCCAGAGATCATCCAGGCTGTCCTGGGCTGGAGCCCTGATTCCCTCTGATGTTTTGTGGGTTCTGCAGTTCTAGAATTGGTGCAGAGCCATTTTTTATAGATTTTTGGAGGGACTTGGCTGGGAGCTCAAGCTAGTCCCTGGTTTCCAGCCGCCATCTTGGCTCCGCCCCCATGAAAAGTCCTTATTTTTTTTTAAATACGCTGTACTGTTTTAAATGTATTTCTTTCCCTCATTTTCTTCATTAATTCTCTCCCTTTCTGTCTATTCTAGATTTTTATTTGATTCATGACCCTTATATTTATTGATGCCTTCTTTAGTGTCTATATCTTATAGAATTAAAGCTTTGAAGGCACTTATTTTGAGTTTCCTCTTAGTTTCTGTTATTGCCTTGTGGATCTTTTTCCCTTCCTTTTTTCTGTTGTGCATTACTCTTCAGAGTATCAATTCCCACAAAAGATAGGATAGAATATTGCCCCACTATAGAAAATTTTCCTTTTCCCTGATTTTTTGGTTCATTATCATCCCCCATTTCCCCATGATAATATTCTTCTCATTTTCAATGAAATATCCTCTCTGGGTCCATAGCCTTCTACTTTTTGGGATGCCAATGAAGTCTGATTCCCTTTCTGAATTAGGATGCTGTCCATGGAGGCACAACCCTATCTCTGTTATGCTTCTCTGAGTCCCAAATCAAACTGTAGATTACACCCACTTAAGCTCTGCATCTCCAATTACAGAATCTCCTCTCTGTGGAAGTGTTCCTCCATAAGGCATTTTTCTCTTACTGAATCAAGATTTCTCCCTTTATTTTTTCTGTTTTAATCCCTCCTTTTTGTTACCTTACCCACCTTGCCTTCAAGGGTACAGGAGGTATTTTCCTTTCATTGTTTACCATTTACTTGATTAGGGCACGTAACAATTCCCCTCTATCTTTTTCTTTCCCTCTTGCCTTTTATATGCCTCTGATTTTTCAGTTTAGCCTCACAGAAAGATTGCCACTTTAGAGAATATAAATCCTACTATCATAGTGGTGAACACCTTAGGAGGGCATACCTCTTCCTGTTTCATGCAACATCATCTGATGTTTATTATCAAAGGATCATTGAGCAGGGTTATTTATGTTCCTCTATCTTCCCAAGAATCCCAAATTATTTTGACATGTGTGAATAGGAGACAGCTTGCTGTAAAAAAATAAAATAAAAACCACCACCGCCACCAACAACAAAAATTCATAAAATGTCATTTAGTTCCACTGAATAAAATTCTTTGTAATAATAAAAATAGAATTTAATATTCCCTAAATCTTTCAGTTAATTGTGAAATGGAAAAGATGTGATACTTTAGTGAATGTCATTTGTGGATGCCAAATTGCTCCCTCCTAATGCCCTCATTGAAGATGCCTCTGATTTATGGTTTTCTTTTTTTTTTAATTTTTTTTCTAATTACATCTAAATTTTTTAACAGTTGTTTTTTGAAATTTCAGTCTCAAATTCTCTTCCTCTCTCCCATCCCCCATCATTGAGAAGGCAAACAATTTAATATAGATTATACATGTTCAGTCATGCAAAACATATTTCCATATTAGCCATGTTGAGAAAGAAAATGGACCAAAAAACAAAACAAGAAAATAAAGAAAGTATTTTTTTAAAAAAGTGCATATCGATCTGCATTCAGACTCCATCTTTTCTTTTGCTGGGGGTGGAAAGCATTTTTCATTTTAAATCCTTTGGAATTATCTCAGATCATTGTGTTGCTGAGAATATCTAAGTCATTCACAGTTGATCATCATATAATATTGCTCTTATTGCATACACTTCTGATTCTCCTCACTTCACTTTGCATCAGTTCATGTAAGTCTTTCCAGGTTTTTCTGAAAGCATGGTGCTTATCATTTTTTATAGGATAATAGTATTCCATCACAATAATATATCACAACCCGTACAGCTATTCCCTAATTGATGAGAATCTCTTCAATTTCCAATTTTTTGCCACTACTAAAAGTGCAGCTATAAATATTTTTGTATATACAGGACCTGTTTGTGGGGGAAAGGCAGGGCAATTGGGGTTAAGTGACTTGCTCAAGGTCACACAGCTAGTAAGTCTGTCAAGTGTCTGAGGCCTGATTTGAACTCAGGTCCTCCTGACTCCAAGGCCGGTGCTGTACTCACTGCACCACCTAGCTGCCCCAAATACAGGACTTTTTTTTTTTTAAATGCCATAGCTCTTTGGACTTAGTTCCAAATTTCTCTCCACAATGGTGAGTTCACTACTCCACCAACAATTCTTTAGTGTCACAATTTTCCCATATCCCCTCCAAAATTCGTCGTTTTCCTTTTTTTGTCATTTTAGCCAATCTGATGTGTATGTGTGTGTGTGTGTGTGTGTGTGTGTGTGTGTGTGTGTGTACATCAGAGTCAATCTATATAACTATAGCTAGCTTTGATTTTTTTATTTGAAAATTGCCTGTTCATATCCTTTGAGCATTTATCAATTGGGGAATAATTTGTATTATAGATTTGAATCAGTTTTCTACATATTTGAGAAATGAGGCCTTTATCGCATAAACTTGCTGTGAAATTTTTTCACAATTATGATTACTGTAAATTTATCTCCATCTTGTTTTCCCTCATTTATCCTTCTCTTTTTCTGTCTTTCCTCAAAATAGTTTTCCTTCTGACTACCACCTCCTCCAACCTACCTCCCCTTCTATCTGCTTCTCTTTCTCTTATGCCCCTTCCTTTCTACTTTCCTATAGGGTAAGATAGATTTCTATACCAAATTGAGTGTATGTTATTACCTCTTTGAGCTAATTCCAATGACAATAAGGTTCAAGTGTTGCCTACTACTCTCCATCTTCCCTTCCACTGCAAAAGGTCTTTTGGACCTCTTTTATAAGTGAAATAATTTACCTCCTTCTATCTCTCCCTTCCCTCTTCTCTCAGTGCTCCCCTCTTTATTACCCTATAATTTTATCCCATTCCATCATAGCCAACTCACACCCATGCCCTGTATACTTCTTCTAACAGCCCTAATAATAAGAAAGTTATTAGGAGTTGCAAGTATCATCTTCCAATGTAGGAATGTAAATAGGTTAACATTATTGAATCCCTTATGATTTCTCTTTCCTGTTTACCTTTTTATGCTTCTCTTGAGTCGAGTGTTTCAAAGTCGTATTTTCTATTCAGCTCTGGTCTTTTCATCAGAAATGCTTTAAAGTCCTCTATTTCATTAAAGATCTATTTTGTTCCTTAAAGGATTATACTTAGTTTTTTTTTTTCTGGACAGTTGTACTTGGTTGTAATCCTAACTCCTTTGCCCTTCAGAAGAGCACATTCTAAGTCTTCTGATCCTTTAATGTAGAAATTGCTAAATCTTGTGTTATCCTGACTGTTGCTCCACAATATTTGAATTATTTCTTTCTGGCTACTTGCCATATTTTCTTCTTGGCCTAGGAGCTCTGGAATATGGCTATAATATTCCTCTGAGTTATCATTTTGGGGTCTCTTTCAGGAGGTGATTAGTGGATTCTTTCTATTTCTATTTTACCCTCTGGTTCTAGGATATTAGAACAACTTTCCTTGACAATTTCTTGAAACATTATGTTTGGACTCTTTTTTGATCATAGATTTCAGGCAATCAATAATTCTTAAATTATCTCTCCTTGATCTATTTTCCAGGTCTTTCAATGAGATATTTCACATTTTCTTCTCTTTTCATTCTTTTGATTTTGTTTCATAGTTTTTTGATGTCTCATGGAATTAGTGGCTTTCACTTGCCCATTTCTAATGCTTAAGGGATTATTTTCTTCAGGGAGCTTTTGTACCTCCTTTTCTATTTGACCAATTCTTCTTTTTAAGGAGTTATTTTCTTCAGTGAATTTTTGTACATCTTTTCCCATTCGGTCTAATCCATTTTAAGGTGTTATTCAGTATTTTTGTGCTTCCTTAAACAAGCTATTGACTCTTTTCCCCTGAATTTCTTGTGTCACCAACACCCCTCTCCCCAATTTTTCCTCTTCCTCTATTATTTGATTCTCAAAATAATTTTTAATTTCTTTCAGGAGTTCTTTTTGGGCTTGAGACCAATCATATTTTTCTTTGAAGCTCTGGATGCAGGTGCTTTGAATTGTTATCTTCTTTTGAGTTTGTGTTTTGACCTTCCCTGTCACCACAGGAACTTCTTACAATCAGGTTCTTTTTTGTTGTTGTTGTTTGCTAATTTTTCCAGCCTATTTCTTGACTTTTAACTTTATGTTAAAGTTGAGCTCTACCCATGGAATAGAGGGGATACTGTCCAAAGCTTCAAGTTTTTCGTGCCACTGTTTTCAGAGTTAGTTCTGGAGGTCTATAAGTGTTCAGTTCTTCCAAAGTGGTATGACTTAAGGAGATGTGTGGTTACTACTCTCGTGTCCTGTGCTGTAGTTGATGAGTGACCACAAGCACTCTTTTCTTCCCTGTAACTGTAATCAGGGTCCCCACTCTTCTGTGACTGTAGGTTCTAGTGTGCCCTGTGACTATGACCAGGAACTGTGTATGGGCAATGCAATAGAGTCCACCTCAGTGCTAGCAAAGGTCCCCTGAAATCTCTTTATGACCAGTTGTCTGAACCCCTTACTGTATGTGGGCTGAGGGTTCTGGAAGCTGCAGCTGGTGCAGATTGAGTCACTCCCACAGCCTGATGCTGACCTGCAGGGTGTAGCCTGTGGCGGACTGCACTTCACTCTCACCCCAGTGAGACACAATGCTTTCCTGCCAACCTTATCAATTGTCTTGGGCTAGAAAATTATTTCTCTCTGTCCTTTGGTTGGTTCAGCTATTGCAGAATTCATTTTGAGGCATCATTTTAAAGTTGTTTGGAGACAAATTTGGGAAAACTCAGGTGAGTCCCTGTGTTTACTCCACTGTCTTGGCTCCACCCTGATTTATATTTTTCTCTTAACAGTTTTGGATAGATGGGAGAGTAAGCATATAAATCAACAGTTATTCTGTTTTCTAGGTTGCATTTTTGCTGTTAACAACATCTACTTTTATGTTTTTGGTATCTTTCTTCCTTTAGGTACCTTTTATATACATAAATACTTTCACAATTATGTTGTCACCAGCATTGATATTTTTTATATTCAAGTGATTAAATCTAGGCATTTTTCCTGTTTTTACTTTAGTGTCATTTTAGTCTCCTCTATAATCACATTTTGGAAATTACTATTATTGTACAAAAGTACATTATCATGAATTTTGCCAATATTTTCTATTTTTATTCTATTTGTTGTCCTTCAGCTTTCATCCTTGAATGTCCTTCAGATGACTTTGTTTACTTAGATATCTTGACAAGCTTCCTTTAAACTGGTTTTACCCTCCAATGTTTTTTGTGTATGCTTGATGAGCTGATTCTACTCACAATCGATTATCTTGCAATGAGTTTACATTATACCCAGATATTTTCTTTGGTAGCCATCTCTCTTTGGCAAATAAGTCAGAAGCTTACTAATTAATATACTCCTTTGGTAAACTTATTGTGGCGATTAATGTACGTTGGATAGACATTTAGATCAAGTTGTTAAAGCTGATTTAGAGTTCTAATAGGTTAGGTGCTTTGGTGATCTCAGAACTGTGTGATTCTTATTACTCTCTGCTCCTTTCCCACTACTCTGACATCATGACTGCTGAAGTCGAAAGGGACCACGTAAGACTGAAGGTAATTTTCATTTCTTCCATTATTTCATGGATTGTCATAACAACAACAACAACAACAACAACCTACTTCCCAGGTGTCCTGTGTCCTAGTGATTTACCTTTTCAGAGTTATATTAGATTCTTTGGAAAACACTTAGTATGTTGCTGAACCATATATGAAACCTTTTTCAGCAAGAAACTTTGCAATAATTCATGCTCCTGTGGCATTAACTTCGATAAAGTAGGGTCACCTCTATGACACAATAAGAAGGAAAGCCCCAATATTCCCATTAATATTGGAAACTAGTATTGAACGGAATACAATCTGATCATTACATAGTCACATCTCTCTTCAAACAGGTATTTCATTTCTATAGATTCAGCATTAGCTTTGAACCATCCTAACTTTGGGCTCACATTTGCCTTATAGTCAAATAAAAATAAAATAACCACTTTAAAAAAATAGCTGACTTACTATTAAGCCAGATCAATCCAAATCTGTGTTTGTATCATTATTTTTTGGAAACTCAACTATTATTGAATTGGAATTTGAACCTTAATTTTTATTCTTTCCTGGTAATATTTTTCATTCATTGATGTAACCTGAGATCTTTTAAAGTCTTAATTCTTTCATCAAACATATTAGATACCCTTCTTCATTGCATGTGTTCTGCAAAATTAATAAGCATAGCTTCTATGTCATTATCCAAAGTACTGATAAAAATGTTGAACAAGACAGGACCGAAGACCAAATCCCATAAGTTTCTACCCCAGGGAGACATTAATTAAGCCACTAATTAATGTGATTTGAGCATAGTCATTCAATGAGCTACAAACATAACAAATTGTCTCTCTGTTGTCTGCTAGAATGTAAAGAAATCCTTTATGAAAGTCATTGATGAGAACAAGAGACATTTTATCTATTCCAGGTCTATTATCCACTAATCTATTTAAAATAGGAAATTAAGGTTAGTCTGGAATGACTTATTCTTAATAAACCTATTCTGACTTCTAGTGTTCATTGCTTTCTTTTCTGAATAATCACAAATATTCATTTTCTTTTTCAAGAATATTTTTAGTGATCATGCTCATTTGGGTTGGTGTGACTTACTGATGCCACAATATTATAGCTAATTGTAGGCAATATTTATATAATATGTATTATGTTGTAAGCACTATGATAAGTGCTTTATAATTATGATCTCATTTGATCCTCATAACTACCCTGGCAGGTAGGTATTATTATTACCCCCATTTCACAGATGGGGAAACTGAGGCAATCAGTTATTAGGTGACTTGTCAAAGGTCACACAGTTAGTAAGTTTCTGAGGCTGGCTATGAATTCAGGTTTCCCTGACTCCCGGTCCAGTGCTCTGTGCACTGTGCTGCCTAACTGGTCTTATTATATTCTGTCTTCAATATGTTGCATGCATTTATTATTACTTTTGTAAAGTTAGATCACCTATACATTTCAGAAGAAAGAAAGCTAAATGGTAAAGGAAAGATATTTGGGTCTTTGATTTTAGAGATGGAATTAAGAATTGTTAGGTTCAATGAAATTCCATAATAAATGCCGCCAAAAACTTTATCCAGGGGCTTCAGTGGACAGGAATTATTCAGAGTCCTCATTTATTTGCATAGCCTTTGATTGTTGTGTTCTCAAACTTTTACATATTATCCTTTGTTTCTGCATTTCAAGGGAACATTTTAGGGGTAAATTTCCACTTAACATAATTTCCTAAACTGTTGATCGATTTCCTATAAAACTCAGTGTGTCTGTGGCAACATAGGCAAAACAGAACAAAACAAAAAGTTCAGAAAATAGCAAAACTGGAAAACACAGTGTTTCCAATAAAGGACTAAGATGCAAATATTTAATTTGGAGGAAAATGATATTTAAAGAAATATGTAGTAACTTCTATGAATGTGCAGATGAACTGATAATGCAAAGAAGATAGGAACTAATTTACTCATTAGCAATTGACAAAATAATATGGGACATAATTTGCAGTAGTGAAAGCCTAAAATCAGCAATGAAGAAATGTCAGTGACCCTAAAAGTCAATAAACAAAAGAATTAACTGTGGGAAATTGATAAGAAAACATTGTTTAAAATCCTTGAGGCTACTGTTCATAAATCGTTTTTAGAGACAGTGTAATTAAAATGAAATCAATCTTGCTCTGGTTCCTAAGAGTTCTTCTATCAAAGCTAAAGCTTGCAATCTCCCAATTGCAGTTCTTTTTTCATTTTGCCATTGCAATAGTCCTGAGGGTTCAATTTCACATCGAAGCTACCTCCTGATCCCTCTCATTATGAGCTATGTTCCAGGTATTATTTATGAGCTTTCCCATAATGTATCTATCTTGCCTCACCACACATTTCTTGACACCTATCAAAAGTCTATTTCAATTTAATAGTATTTGTTGACATTTTTGAAACACACTACCACCAACAGTCAGGGAACCTGTCACTTTGAATTCAACTCTCCCCTTTCATGCTATTCTTTGTAAATTTGCCTATTCCAGAGATCCTATATGTGTCTCATCAGCTTCCAATAAAATGGGTATAAACAGAGCCAAAAACCCAATAGACATAAATAACTGCAGAAAGTAAGAACCTTGAGTGAATTTGGTATTGAGAATTTCCCTTTCTAATCCCAATATGGAAGATTATAATTAATCCTAATTTAAGATTCCTTAATTATGAAGGTGAAACTGAAAATATTAGTGGACCCTTGGTCCATGGTACAACATGCCATTTGAAATTCAAACATACCTGTGAACTTAAAAGCATTTTTGTTTATTCATAACTTTAAAAAGAATCAGGTATTTTTTATGTCAGAGATGGTCTGTACTGTAGATGTTAATGTAGAAAGCATAGAAAAGTAGGTTGAGTATGTACTGATCAGAGAACTCACTCTGGAAGTATTCTTGTTTAAAAAATGATTTCTTGTTACGTGCGTGTTTTCATTAAACGTACATTTAAATAATAAAACATTCTTATTCCCCAATAACAAAAATCAAGGAAAAAGACTTTTTAAAAAGCCTAGACATGATTAGTTGACAATTGTAGTATAAGAAGGTCCTTAAGCACTTAATTTGATGTCTGGTCTTTAACTGATACATGTATTAAACCTACCACCTAATAGCATTTTAAGTGAAATTTACTAAAGAAGTACAAAGCATTTTTATTTCACCTGCGTCATTTCTTTTATAGATCCATATCAACATAATTTATCTACTTAAAAATCTAACAATCCAACTATATTTAATAATAATAATAAAAGCTAACATACATGTATGTGTATGTATGTATATATATATATATATATATATATATAGTGCTTACTATGTGTCAGGTACTATGCAAAGTGCTTTCCAGTTATCATTTCATTTGATCCTCACAACAACCCTGAGAAATAGGTGCTGTTATTAATTCCCATTTTACAGATGAGGAAACCGAGGCAAACAGACTGACTAGCTCAGAGAAACCCAGGTAATAAGTGTCTGAGGCTAGATTTGAACTAATGTATTCATGACTCCTGGCCCCATGCTTTATCTACAACCTTCTTTTCACTGTGCCACCTAGCTGCTCCAGAGCTACCCCTTTAGAGTCTTACCAGGAAGTTTTTGACTAATTGATTACTTTATATCAGAAAAAAACACAGCTGCCATGATCATTTGCCCTCATTGCCTTAGAATTCATACAGTCGGAACTCCTTTTTTCATGGGGCCTTCTGGTCTTAGACTCCACGTTGTTTGGAGGCTTCCTAGCAGCTTTTGATCACCCTGCTACATGAATTTAGCTATAGCTAAGGTGATTGTATATCAGTAACTTATCTGGGTTCCTGTACTCCACTCACTCATTTTAAGATGGCTAAAAGGTATCCTGGTTCCCGTGGCCAACACAATCCAATTTCATCCTATCTCATGCTGTCTAACTCACTAGTAATTTAGTGAAATTCTATTTTGTGCAATGCATTATTCTAGGAACTGGGGATAAAAAGACAAACCCAAAACAAATCTGCCCTCAAGGAACTTACATTCTACTTCCAGATCTAAATTAAATGGATATTGCAATGAACCAGAACATCCAAACCCTAAAATTTATGGATTAATCAAAACATAAGCATCTTTAAGTTTCATATCAAGAATAGTAGCTCTAAACCTGGGTACACAGAACCCCATGGCAATGCTGAGTATACTTCAAGATCTGTGAATTTGTCAATTTTTTTTTACATTTTTGTAGTGGTGCTTCAATAGAATTGGTTTCCTTTGTAATTCTATGTATTTTATTATATACATTTGAAAAGAGAATTCTGAGAAAGGGTATATGGGCTTCACCAGACTGCCCAAGGAGTCCATGAAATAAAAAAATTGAAAATTCCTGGTTTGAAGGATGCACAATTTCTTAGCTGTTTTATGCTTAGCATAGTAGCAGAAGGACCATTCTATATTTGTCATTTAAAATAGTTATTCATGACCACTAAAATGGGTAATATATTTTTAGAAACTGCTATGAAAGTGCTACATAAATAATGGCTTTAATTTCACTCAATCCTGTGAAAAACCATCTCAAGAAAAAGAAAAGGTAAATATTTAGATTCTGACCAATTAATATCAAAATGCAATTGCAATGACGTACATCAATTCCACAGTTGAGAAGTCTTTGTGTGGATGAAAAGTTTCATCACTGACCCCTTTTACTATTTGGAGTTTCAGGCTTGTCTGGGGATTTGTTTTTATTTAATAACCTTTTCATTGGGTTTTCTAGACACTTAGGGGTCATCCATAATTGTCATGTCATTTCTGAATCCACAGCTTGGTCATTCCTCACTGAAATACATACAGCATCAATATAATTCCAAATGGTTCTATCGGCAAACAAAATCTGCTGAATGTCACCATAAATCTTGTGCTTGGCACTGTCAAAGGGACCAAGGAATGTTCTAAAATCTGATAAATGAGTTTATTGGAAGAGACTATTCAGTATTTGACCAGTCGTTGGATGAGTGAAGAGAGAAAATAGTGATGTTGAGAGAGGGAAAGAAGATGGCTGATGTCATTTCTTATGCAATTTCTGTCACCCAAAGGACGTTAAAAGAGACTTGCCTACTACTAAGAATGCTAGATTGTTTTGAAAATTGCTAGCAAGCTATGATCAAGATAACCAGGGTGCTTTTAGATGCCTCTTTCTGTCATAGTGACCACAGAGAAGAAATATCAGGGCTACATTTCAGACGTGAAACCAGGTAATTTCTCTGGGGCAAAAATGTGTGGCTGTCGCAACTCCTTAATATTTCCAGATAATATGTCAGATTGTCAGCTGTCACATAATCTAAGTTAAATGCCATCAGGTGCATGCTGGAGGGTAGTTTTTGTTTGTTTTTGTTTTATCTTCTTGTTTTACCTATTTGTTTTGTATCATAAAAATGGGGTTTAAGATGATCAAATTCACAAATATCTAAAAAGAAGTCTGCAATAAAATACGTGGCTTCAGATGTCCACATGCCATTGCGCAAAGTGAAAATAATAACACTACTACTACTAATAACAACACCACCGTGACTTATGTAGCACTTTAAGTTTTTCAAAGTGTTTTATGTAAGTTATCTCATTTCAGTAACAAGCAAGATGAACTAGAAATCCTGATGCGATGAAACAAATTTGAACTCATAGTTATCATTGAGACCTAGTGGGATGAAAACCATGATTACAATATGGGTCTTGAATGATATACTTTATTCAAAAGGAGTATGAAAAGTTTAAAAGATGGACCCAGAATGGTGTAACATATTAAGAAGGTATCCTTATATATGGAAACCTGGGACCTATGGAGGAGGGGGGAAAACATGATAGAGAGGATATGTTCAAAGAGCGACTCAGATAAAAATAGAACAGTATTGTCATTAAAGTATACAACAGAGCAGCTGAGCAGAAAGAGGAAATAAAACAGTTAAGGAATTGGGGAAATACCTCATAAGTCTAGTGAAAGGGCAAAACATAGTGGTGATGAAAGACTTCAGTTATTTAGTTATCAATTGCAAAACCTTCCCTATGCAAAAGGGGAGCAGATAGCAATTTCATAGTGAAAGTACCAATAATGAGAATTTCTATTTTGGATCTTATTCTTACCAACCAGGAGACACTGGTTGCTGAGGTGGAAATTATGGGAAACTTGGAAAGATATTACCATTTCATATTATAATTTATTATAAAAAAAGAAAAAAATAGCCAGATATCACTTGACATAGAATAGACTTCAAAAGACTCAGAGAAAGCATAGCTAGGATCCCATGGCTCAGAATTCTACAGAAGAATGTAGCCCAGAAAGAATGGAAGTATCTCAAGAATGATATGGTAAAGACAAAAAGAATTCAGTGAGGGAAAGGAAGAATGTGTAAAAAGGTAAGTGTGGATGTACAGGGAACTCACAAATCACTTTCTATTTATAATAAACCTACAAATGTAACCCATGGTTGAGGATGGTGGGCCCTCTCTCCCACAAGGTTCTTCAGCTCTAAAAAATCACACAAGGGGCAAGATCATGTCTCAGTGGAAAAAACTAAAGTACATATTCATCTCCATTGCATACTTCATGAGATTGTCTTGCTACTTACAGAAAAGGGGAAGGAAGGATAAGTAATGGAAAGTGGATGCAAAGATATTCTAAAGATGAATCAATGAAATGGGCAGAACATTCAGGAATACAAAACAAACTCAGAAAATTTAGAAAGCAGTTAATCCTATTTCGCAATAATATCAAAGTGAAAACAAAATTTAATATTGGTTATCTTTCTATGTCTGGTTCATATGTGGGGAGAAGAGAAAGACAGAGAAAATGAGAGAGAGAGAGAGAGAGAGAGAGAGAGAGAGAGAGAGAGAGATTTTAGTAGTGCTTTGTATTTTACAGTATTTTATAGAATAGAAATGGCTGAGCTGAAATGTAGTTTCTGACTTACATTCCTACTTCAAAGGGAAAGCCATATTTCTCCCTTGTTCAATTATTGTTGGGTAATGGGAAACTAAAGAGAATAATGGAAAAAAGGGAAGAAATTTCAGGATGCATACTGTTTTACTTGTATCATCTCATTGTTAGCTCCTGGTACTCAGAGTTACACATCAGTACTTGCATAATATTTGATTAGGGAGTCAGCTCTTGGCCCTTGTGGTTTTTCTAGAAGTATTTTTCTTTCCCAAATAATATTTATGCCTAGGTAACTCAGCATAAATGGGCAGTAGTCATTAGTTTTGATGAGACTTTGGAAATTTACTATTTTATTTTGATCATATGCCCCAGGAAGACAACATGTCTCACTGTTGTTTTTAATAGGTCAGCAAATAACTGCCTCAGTATCCCTGAGCAAGGAGTCATCAACTAATACCACTCTTTTTATTATTCTTTAGATACTTCTTGGGTGATCTCTAATCTAATCTAATGCCTATGGTTTTAGTTTGATATTTCTTAGAAGTCAAGGAACTACTCCCTATTCAGACTATCCTACTTCCTCCCTTCAGGAAAGAATCTCAATTTTGATTTTAAACTTCAAGTACATAGCTATTCTTCTTTCTCTCATTCATAGTGTGGCATTATTTTTTTTCCCCTAACTTCCTTCATCAGTCAGTTTTCTTACTCAACACATCTTTCTCCTCCTTCTCCATTCCCCTTTAGCCTTTTTTCCTACTCCCTTCTGCTACACAATCTTCTTTTATTTAGTCTAGTCATGAGAAAGGTTTTAATTTGTTTATTCAGAGATAGCCTCCTATTTCAACAATCTGGCTAGCAGTAGCTGCGGGGGTGAAAAACTGACACAAGCCCAATAACAAGAATGCTGCCAAAGCCCAGGGTCTTTTGATCTGCTTTATTAAGGAAAGCAGTGTTAAGGGGTTAACGAGCTTATTTTAATCCAGCATACAAATATCACTCACTTAGTTCAGGGGAAAAAGCCAGCACCCTGAACTTCAGAGCAAATACAAACAAATTACAAACAGACCAAATACAATTCATAGTTACCAAGAAAACCAAGTCCGGACATCTGGGTAAGCTGGAGGGCTCTTAACTACAGCTGCCTGGAGTCTCCACATCAGCGCACCACCAAGAGTGAGAGCCCTGAGCAAATGGCTCTGTCTTTCTTTTTTTATACAGTTTCAGATGTCATCCAACATCATCTGAGCGACCAGAACTTAGGCTTCTATGATTGGCTCTGGAGTTAGCACCTCCCCTTAGGACCCTGGGAGCTTCACACCCACATAGGCTTAGCACCTAGTATTTAGGGGTTTGGGGCAAACTTAGGAAGAAAGATCTAATCAGGCCTCCCTTAGTTAGCCCCACCTGGGGCCCCATCTTGGTTACCAATTCACACCCACACAGGTTTAGCACCTAACTGGGGTTTGGGCCTGGGGCTTAGCACCTAGTAAGACTCAAAGACACTTAATCATTTTAAAATAGTAAGAAAGTCCCAACTTAATTCATATTATACCTCCATTCTGTTTTGCTTTGTTTACAATATTGTTACATACCATTACTTCATCCAGACACTTTCTGTAAATAATGAGCTACTTGGCTTTATGAAACTTATTCTAAGTTTGGAAACAGTACACAGACCTTAAATCTCAGATACTGACCTTCATTTTCAGCCTGGGATTTACATAAAATTCCAAATAACCTTCCATTTCTTTTTCTACAGTCACTACCATTGTCCATTTATGTCAGAACCATATTTAAAGTATGAAGAATGGGGATGATTCTTTAGTACAGATCTGCACTTTCTCATCTGGAAAGTAACATAAGGTGGTAACTAAAAGATAATGAGCTCATGTGTCAACCATATTGTGTTAGAAAGACATAAGTTTCTTTTATATGTTAAGTTAGTTCCTCATTCCCAATCCTTACCACAAACAAGAGAAAAGGTGAAACTATTCTTCTTTTCACATAAAACCCTCTGGATATCCTGTTGTGATTTCATTCCCATTTCAAGTTTACCCTTATAATTCATGTCTAGCTACTTTCACCAGAATATACAGGTGCATCTTGGGAGTCAGAATGAATTGTAAGATTTGCCTTGGGACCTGACACCCTACCAAGATCAGTCTAGTTTCTTGCTATCTAATCATTCTGTTATTACAATATCCTGGTGATCTCTGTCTCTGATGTTGCCCTATTTTTAGAAAGTGGGTATTGACAATGTCATCTTAAAATAATCTTCTTAGAAGTCAAGTCAGTGCACATGAGTTATATGATTGAAAGACATCTAGGAAAGTGTGTTTCCTAGAGATAGTCAAAATTTCCCATAATCCCATTTAAAGAGTAGTTCTTATACCCTTACTCCAAGAGTTCATTTTCATAACAGGGTCGACTTTTCCCCTATTCAGAACCCCATTGGCATAAGATGCCAGATAGTATAGAATAGAAAGACAGCCAAGGAGCTGAACAACTAGTCTCTTCAGAAAAGCAAAAAAGGTTTAAATGGAAATTCTGAAGGCTGTGATGGAACACAACTTCCACTGCTGAATCATTTGTTTCAGAAATTAGATTAGGTGAAAATTTTCTCTTGCAAGAAAATGTAATTTACAGTGTGCCTCTGTAAGAGCCAATGCTGCAAAAAAGAACCCAACAATATATTCTTGCAGACTCAGGCTTTGTGGTTGTTTGAAATGAGGGTTAAATGTTGTCACAGAATGCCACCAGGGACCTGAGGAACCATAGTGTGTCAGACAGTAAATGTGAATGTAGTTATTTTGACAGGAATAACATTTTAAATTATGCTCTGAAAGCAGGTCAGCTTCTATTCAAGGGGAATATACTTTTATTCCTTCAGGGTTTTTAGGTTTCTCTTTCAATACTAGATACACTCAACACTGAGAAAATGTTTAAGTGTTTCATGGAATTAAGATTAGTTATTTCTTATTAAGAATGCTGAATTCACTTCCCTTGCTCCCTCTCCCAATAGAAAACCACTAACTGAAAGTCCTCAATTTAATGTGAAACATGTTAGGACTTAAGCAGAGAGCACAGAAAAGTATAGATCATTAATTTTCATTTTGCTTTGTGATATGATGATAACTTATTAGAGCACATCGATTCATAGCAGAAATTTGACCATCTCTAGTTCAGTATCTGTCTATCCACCTGGGTATAAATAAATCTTGTAGTTCCTGAGTTTCTACTTGGCTAAAGGCACTGTCCTTGGTACTAATACCTTAAGGTGGCCCTCAGGGCAATGGAGCTCATGGGGAATTCCTCCTCCTTTCTGCAAGTCAGGTTACCAATGGCTTCCACCGTCATTAGAATCTATATCTTCCAAAGAGCTAGCAAAAACTGAGCTGTGTAGATGCATAAATATGGTGACATATATCTTAGTCTGCATTTTCTCTCTCCTTGGTCTAACCTGAATCATCTAGTTTGACTGTGATTTGGCCTTTAGAAAGCTTCCTCTAGCCATTTGTAATATAGGACTCATGGTATTGTCCATATTGTCAAATTTAGTAGGACTTTTTCAATTAATGAGAGATAATATGGTACAGTAAATGGAGGACAGGTCTTGGGGCCAGGAAGATCCAGGTTCAAGTCCTGCCTTTGACACATACCAGTTATGTGACCACAGCCAAGTTATTTAATGCTCCAGTACCCCAAAGCAACTCTGTATGACTAAAGTGATAGACAGGCTACCAATAGGAATCAGTGGAAAAAAAGCCCACATCAGGAGATCTCTGCAATGATAATAACACAGGTTAAGACAAAAAAATCAAATCTGTCACATTGTTAGACATTGAAAGCACATGATTCAGTTCAATGTTTTGTAAGGCAAATCTCTTTTTAAAAGGGATCTTAATGTTTCTGTGGTGGTTGCTTTTTGCCTACCTCCAAACTAAAGGCATCCAGTTAGACTTTATGTCCAAAATTGATAAAGAACAGCAGTGCCAATCCAAGAGTAAAGGGCAAATTTGGCTCAAATTTCATGTTGCATCATGCCAGGCTCAGAGTTCAAATGTTATTTTGTGTGGACATGAATGTAATGAATTTGTTAATAATGAAGCTATTTGTGTAACTAGTTCTTTTTTAAAAAATTAAGCTACCAATTTTTAAGCACAACTCAAATCCTCCTTTGAGGCACAGAGAAACTTTGCCAAAGAACAAAAGTTCTGAAATTTTCTTCTTCCATAAATAATTTTTAGCAGCCAAAAGGATTTATAGTCCTTAACAAAGTCTTAAATAAAGCCAATATTATACATGTTCAATGTGATACATTTCAATGTTGAGCTACTGTTAAAATTTTATTTTATCTCCACTCTGTATGATATCAATCCATTTGATGCACAGTCTTTTAAAAAATCAATTCAACTCAACAAAATAAAAACAAGCCAAACCAGGTGTTTGACGTCACACTTTTAAAAGAAATATTAAAATAGTTGATTTGATTTCAGAGTCTGAGCCTCTTAACTATGAATCGAGAAGCAAAGATCTTAAAAACTGAGAAACTTAAATTAAAAGATCAGACTAATACTTCCCTCATAGTAGACAGAAATAAACATAGTATTATCCAGTTTGCCTTTGTGCATGATGGTAACAAATAGTTCCTCTATCTACAGCCTAGTGTTACAGCCCTACATAGTCCTATGATAGCACCCTACTATAGTGATCACATAATCAAATATCTGTAAAGTTGCTTCAGTAAAATATAGCTCTGGATATCAAAATTGTGTAAATGAGGTCCTGAATCTTTCATAATTCATCCACAGTCAGAGAATGGCTGCCAGGCTAACTGGAATTCTGTGATTCAATTAGGCACACGTCTAGATGGAATAGGAAATTTGAGAATCTGAATAGATTGTGACTTTTCTCCACTCCTTGCTCAGGGAAGAGTGTTATTAGTATCATGTACAAGAAGGGAAGAATAAATTTAAATAAATGAAATCAAATCTGATATGGAGATAAACTGTTGCATAAATCCATTACTTTTCTTTTTATTTTCCATTCTTTTGAATATATACAGGCAAGGTACTTTATTTTTTCATCTATTAATTTTGCTGAAAGATACTCTGGGATCTTTGTTCCTGGCTAAGAAAACTTTCCCTTTTTGTATACTTTTTATGTCTAAAAACTGCACGGTACTCTAAAGAATAAAAAGGTTAAGGAGTTGAGAGAAAAATACACAGAACCATCAAGCATCCTTCCATTTTAATGATGAAACTTCATTTTTTTAAATCAAATTATTTTGTGGAGTAGGTAAGATTATGCGAATCAAGTAGTACTGTATAAAAGAGACACACTAGATAGTGAAATAGTTTGTGAACCCTTTGAGATAAGTCAATATACATGAGAGAAGACCAACAGTTCTCCATGTGGCCTATCCATTTTAATCCAGAATGGTGTAATTAAATCCAGTATGACTTTAAGTCATTTGTAACCCTGACAACTTCTAGGACACTGGGTTGGTTAGAACTCATGTTCAATGGAGGTGAGGAAGGAGGAGGTGGGAAATGGACACAGTGAAGGTAAGAGGAGAAGAGACGTGAGGAAACAGGAAGAGAGATGAAAAGAGAAGGGAGGGGAAAATAGGGAAGAGAGAGTCTAAATTAGAAGTTTACCTTACCTTAGATTCATTTTTACAGAAAATTTCCAGGGAAGAAATGGTTTCCATTGACTGTATGGTATCATGTGCTGTAAATATTACTGTCAGATGGTGGCCTTGACTAATCCTAGAAGGGAATATATTTTTCTGAGATAAAAAGCTTTCTGTGGATTTTTTTTATTAAGCTTGTAAATCCCTCTGGTGTCCTTTGGATGTAGAGATGTAGCAGAAAAAGAACACTGAAAGAGTAGAGATCAGTGTTCATAGAAAATGGCTGTGTAAGACCCTAAACAATGGAATATGGAGAAATAAAACATGAGCCTTATAAAGAATAAGTAAACTTGGGGAAAAGGAGATGTGAAATTTACATATAAGGTTCCAGAAGTATATGCTCTATATCATGAGTTTAGAAGAGCAATCTTTAAAACGCTTACAGCTATATTAACTAAGGGGACATTTTGGGTATCTAAAAAGTGCACATCACTTGATGATGCATGCCAGATGAGTCCATCTGAAAATTAATGCCAAAGGATATGCTGAGGGATTCAAGACTAAGAATGCATATAAAAATATGGTTGGGGAGAAGCTAATCAACACAGAGCAAAATAGAGTATACTTGTATTGTGGAAATAGGGAGTATGCTTTGGGAGAGATATCGAAGGAATATTGTTGTAGATAGGGAGAAGATAACATAGAAGATAAGTAAATATAAAGAAAAAATGACAGAACTTTTTAAAATCATAAAGAAAATCTATGCTATAAATAACATTTATTTGGTCTCAATAGTTAGATTTGTGACATTGAACAAAAGAGACACATGGTCTGTGTTTGAACATCAGCCTGTTTACTGACAAACATGCAGGATTCATTCATTCACAAATAACTGAATTCATATTATATTCATGCCTATGAATGACCATACCCTTCCCACATTTGGAAAACCATTTGACATTTTGAAAAATCAGTCAGGTGTTGAAATAACACACACAAGGCTATTATTTTTATGTGTTTCTTTGAATATATTTTTAAAATATCTTGTTTTTACATTGCCCATATTTTCCTCCTTGTATCCCTCCTCCCTCCCTACAGAGAATTGCCCCTTATAGCAAAGAATTTTTAAAAGGAAGAGAAAGAGAGGAAAGTTAGCAAAAATGATAAATACATTTAAAAATCTGGCATTTTATGCAATGTTACACTCCTGTAGATCTCCTACACTGCAAGGGAGGAGAGGCAGGAGAGGTGTCTTCTCACATCTCAAGAAGAGTATTATTAATCATGCCAATACCAAGTTCCCTGTCACCCAGACCAAGTGGAATAACCAAAGATATGGCTTTATTAGCAGTTACCAGAGACATGCAGGATGTAAGAGCTTTTCTGTGTTGGCTTTGAAAGGCGCACCAAAACTGAGAACTATGCACAGAGAATGTGACAGCTAATGGCTACAAGCAACCTTCTGCATTTGGTAGGATCAGTTTGGACATTCAAATATTGCACAGCAATCTACAAATAAAACTCTTTCCACATAGACCATAATGTGTGCACTTTATGTCAGTGAGTCAATTAAATTTTTATTAGGCACCTAATATTTACCAGGCACAATGCTAATGCAAACAAAGTTTAAAAAAACAGTCAATACTCTCAAAAAACTCAAAGTTGAATTGGGAAGAAAACATACAAATTACTATGGGCAAACAAGCTATATACAGGATAAATTGAAAGTAATCAACAGAGAAAAGGTACTAGAATTAAAAGGAATTGGAAAAGGCTTTCTATAGGTGGTACAATTTTGGCTGTGACTTGAAGGAAGGGAGGGAAGTCAGGAAGTAGAGATGAATAAAAAGAGTATTCCAAGCCTGGAAGATAACTAGGGAAAATACCCAGTCAGTAAATGGAGTGTATTATTCAAGGAACAGTAAGGAGTCATTGCCATTGGATTACAGAGTACCTGGAAGGTGTAAGGTATAAGAAAACTGGAAAGGTATTGTGGTGGGTGGGCAGATTGTGAAGGGCTTTGAATACCAGGGAAATTTGCATTTGATCCTGAAGGTGATAAGGAGTCACTGGAATATATAGAGTAACAGGGGTGATGTGGGCATGTCTTAGCTTTAGGAAGATCATTTTGATAGCTAGGTGGAAAGTTTCCTGCAATGGAAAGAGACTTGTGGTAGACAGACCAATCAGCAGATTATTGCAATAGTCCAGGTGTGAGGTGGTACCTGTATCAGGATGGTAGCATTGTCAGAGGAGAGAAGGGGGAACATTCAAAAGCTGTTACAAAGACAGGCCTTAGCAACAGATTGGATATGGGAATGAAAGAGTGAGGGATTCAGAAGTAGCAAATCTGGGGGACTGGGAAATTGGTGGTTTCCCTAACCATCATAGGGAATTTAAGGAAAAGGGAAGGTTTGGGGGTAAAGGTAATTAATTCAGTCATAAAGATGTTGAATTTAGGATGGCTACAGGACATCCATTTCAAGATGTCTCAGGCAATTGGAGATGCTAAGTCTAAAGTTAAGCAGTGAGGTTAAGGCTGAATGAGAAGATTTGAGAATCATCAGCATAGAAATAGTCATGGTATCTTGGGAATGGGTTAGAGAACCAAGTAAAATAGTACAGAGTAAGAAATGGGCCCATAGCCCAGGGTTCTGTGGTACATCTAAGTTTAGCAGGTATAAGCTAGATGAAAATACAGCAAGGGAGAAGGAGTGATTAGACAGGTAGGAAGAAAAAGACAGATTAATGTCACAAAAAACCTGGAGAGAAGAGATTACCAAGAAGAGGGTTATTGACAATGTCAAAGGCCAAAGACAGGTCAAAATTGAAGAATGAGAAAAGACCATTAGCTTTGGCAATTAAGAAAACATTAATAACTTTGGTAAGAGCAATTTCATTTGGATGATGAGGTCAGTAGTCAGAAAGTTATAAAAGTGAGAGGAAATAAAATGGAGGCATTGAATCTAGACTGCATTCTCGAGAAAGCTGGCAATAATTCTGCATCAATAAATGCAGTTCTCCTATAAGAATGTTTAATTCTTGGTAAAGGTACCACCAACTATTGAGAAAAATATGTATTCCTTTATATTTCCATTCAATTTTCCTCAAATATCTATCATATCTAGCTTATCTAAAATTCTATTTACTTCCTTAGCTTCTTTCTTATTTATCTTTGGGTTAGATTTATCTAGTTCTATGAAGGGAAGATTAAAGTCCCTTACTATTATAGTGCTACTATCTATCTCCAACTGGAATTCATTTAATTTTTTTTTTTAAATTTAGATGTTATAGTATTTGGTACACATAAGTTCAGTACTGACATTCCTTTATTGTTTGTGGTACCTTTTATCAAAATTCAGTTACCCTATTTATCTCTTTTAATTAAATCTATTTAGCCATAACTTTGTCTGAGTTTATAATTGTTACCCCTGCCTTTTTTGCATCAGCTGACGCATAATAACTTATACTCCAACTCTCCATTTTAGCTGTGTGTATCTCTCATTCTTAAATGTGTTTCTTGTAAAGAATATATTGTTGGATTCTGATTTTTAATCTATTCTGTTATCCATTTCCATTTTATAGGCTAGTTCATCCCATTCACATTCAAACTTATAATTGCTATTTGTGAATTTCTCTTCATACTATTGTCCTCAACCTCTCTTTTTACCCCATCTCTGTTACCTTATCTTCTCTCCATACCCTCTCATTCCTTATTCTACCCCCTTCTAAAAGTCCTTCCCTTATCCTCTACCCCACCCACCTAAATCCTTATATATCCTTCTAAAAGTCCCTCTCCAACCCTGCCACCCAGTTCTCTCACCTCTCTATAAGTCCAGAAGACCCCTACACCCCTCCAGATGTACATGCTGTTCCCTCTTCAACTCAGATCTGATGGAAGTGAAGTTCCAACATTACTAGTCCTCCATACCCACCTGCATTCTCTGTAGCAATTCTTTCTTTCACATTCCATTTTAATGAGATAATTGCTCCTTTTAACCTTTCCCTACCCAATTTTGTTTTTTAGAATCATCCTATCATATACAACTCAACCCCAATCTTCTTCCAAAGTACACTAATAATAATGAGAGTTTTAAGAAAACAGATAATGTTTTCATGTATAAGAAGTAAACAGTTTGACCTTAAGGAATCCCTTATAATTAGTCTTTAATGTTTTCCTTATATTTCTCCTGGATCTGTTATTTAGAATTTTCCATTAGGTTCTGCTCTTTTTGTTATGAATACATGAAAGTCCTTTAGTTCATCAAATGCCCTTTTTTTCATTCAAGATTATATGAAACTTTGCTGAGTAAGTTATTCTTGGTCACAACCCTAGCTCTTTTGCTCTTCAAAAAAAGATCAAAATGCAATACAAATTATATTTAATAAGGAACCATAGAAACATCGATTAAAACTTAATTGGAGATTAAACAACCTAATCTTAAAGAATGAGAGGGTTAAAGAACAAATCATAGAAATAATCAATAATTTCATTGATGAGAATGACAATAATAAGACAGTATATCAAAACCTATGACGTGCAGCAAAAATAGTGATCAGAGGAAAACTTATATTTCTAAATGTTTACATCAATAAAATAGAGAAAGAGGAGACCAATAAGTTGGGTCTATAATTAAAACAACTAGAAATGGAACAAAAATTAAAATCCCCAATTCCAGACTAAATTGGAAACCCTAAAATTTAAAAGTGAGATTAATAAAATTCAGCATAAAAACACTGAATTAATAAATAAAGCTAAGAGATAGTTTTATGAAAGAACCAATAAAATAGCTAAACCACTGGTTAATTTGATTTTTTTAAAATGGAGAAAAAAACCAAATCACTAGTTTTAAAAATGAAAAGAGTAAATACACCACTAATGAAGATAAAAGTAAAGCAATTATAAGGAACTATTTTGCCCAATTACATGCCAATAATATTAACAATTTAAGTGAAATGGAAGAATATTTACAAAAATATAAATTGTCAAGATTAGCAGAAGAGGAAATAGAGTATCTAAATAGAACTATTTTTGAAAAAGAAATTGAACAGGCCATAAACAAACTTTCTAAGAAAAAAGAACAAGGACCAGACAGATTTACAAGTGAATTCTATTAAACATTTAAAGATCAACTAATTCTAATGTTAAATAATTTACTTCGAATAATAGGCAAAGGGACCCTACCAAACTCCTTTTATGAAACAAACATGACACTGATAACAAAACCAGGAAGAGTAAAAACAAAGAAAGAAAAATTATAGACCATTTCATTATTGACTATGGATATAAAAATCCTAAATAAAAGACCAGCTAAAAGATTACAATGACATATTGCAAAGAGTATACATTATGACCAAGTGAGATTTATACCAGAAATGCAAGAATGATTTAACATAAGGAAAACTATTAACATACTTGATTGTAGCATTAACAAGTTAAAAAAACATATGATTATATCAATAAGTACAGGGGAAAAAAGCTTTTCATAATGTTCGACAAGCATTTCTATTAAAAAAAACTTGAAAGTATTGGTATAAATGGATTTTTCCTTAAATTGGTGAAAAAGATTCATCTAAAACTATCAGCAAGCATTATTTGCATTGGGGATAAGCTAGAAGCCTTCCTGATAAGATCAGGTGTGAAACAAGGATGCCCACTGTCACCATTTTTATTAAATATTGTATTGGAAATCCTAGCAATCGTAATAAGAGAAGAAAAAGAAATAGAAGGGAGTAGAATAAGGAATGAGATAATAAAAGTATCACTTTTTGCAGAAATATGATGATATACTTGGAAAATCCCAAGGACTCAACTAAAAAGTTAGTTGAAACAATGCTTTTAGCAAAGTAGCAGGATATAAAGTAAAGACACATAAATCATCAGCATTCCTACATATCACAAACAAAAACCTGCAAGAAGAGATTAGTAAGACATACGCCATTTAAAATAACTCTGGACAGTATAAAATGCCTGGGAGTACACTTGCCAAAACAAACCCAGGAACTATATAAACAAAATAATTTTTAAAAATCCCTTTTATACAAATAAAATCTGATTTAAATAATTGGAGAAATATTAATTATCCATGGGCTGGAAGGGCCAATATAATAAGAATGACAATTTTACCCAAACTAATTTATATATTCAACACTGCCCCAATTAAATTACCAAAAATTATTTTAATGAATTATAAAAAAATGATATTATTTTGGAAGAACAAAAAGTCAAGAATATCAAAAGAAATAATGAAAAATGCAAAGGAAGGAGGTTTAGCAGTACCAGACCTTAAACTATATTATAAGGCAGGAATCATCAGAACTATTTGGTACTGCTAAGAAACAACAGTAAATCAATGGAACAGAGTAGATGTACAATTTACAGCAGCAAATAAATATAGTAATCTTGTATTTGACAAAAGTAAAGATTTGGGGATAAGAATTCATTATTTGGTAAAAAAAAAAATTGGGAATGGGGAAAATTGGAAAGCTGCATGGCAGAAATTGGGCATGAACTAATATCTCATGCCATTGACCAATATAAAGTCAAAATGGATATATGACCTAGACATAAAGAGAGAGAGTACAAGAAAATTTGAAAAAAAATGGAACTTATTTCTTTCAGACTTATGGCTAAGCAAACAACTTATGAATAAATGAGAGACAGACAGTAGAGTGAGGTGTAAAATTTTGATTTACTTAAATTAAAAAGGTTCTGTACAAATAAACCAAATGTAGCCAAGAAAAGAAGGAAAGTAGAAAGCTGGGGAAAAATTATGGCCAATTTTTCAGATAAAGTTCTCATATCTCAAATATATAAAGAACTTTGTCAAATCTGTAAGAATACAAGTCATCCTCCAATTGATAAATGGTAAAGGATATGAACAGGTAGTTTTCCCATGAAGAAATCAAAACAGTTTATACTCATGTAAAAAAAATTCTCTAAATCATTATTGATTAGAGAAATGCAAATTAAAACACTCTTGAGATATCATTTTACACCTCTCAGGTGGGCTAAAATGATTGAGGGGGAAAGGGACAAATGTTGGTGGGGCTGTGGAAAAATTGGGATACTAATTAATTGTTGGTGGAATTGTGAACTGACCCAACCATTTTGGAGAGTAATCAGGAATTATGCTAAAGGAGTTATGAAACTATTTAAACCTTCTGATCCAGCAATACCACTACTAAGTCAATTTTCAAAGATGACTAGAAGAAAAGAAAAAGAACACATATGTTCTAAGATATTTATAGCAGCTCTTTGTCATGGCAAAGAACTAGAAATCATGGGGAATGGCTGAACAAATTGTGGTTTATGACTATGATGGAATATTACTGTGCTATAAGAAATGATGAGCCTGATGATCCTAGAAAAACATCGACTTGCACAAAATAATGAAGACTAAAATGAACAGAAACAAGAAAATGTTGTATGTAGTAACAGCAATTCTGTTTAAGAACAACTTTGAGTGAATAAACCATTTTGACTAATATAAATACTCAAATTAGCTACAGAGGACATATGAAGGAAGATGCTATCTGTATCCAGAGAAAAAACTGATAAACAGATGTATAGAATGGTTTTTACATATATATGCATATTGTATATATATATGCATATAGAATATGCATATTTGTTTCTAATGGTAGCCATATCTAGGGTGGGGGGAAAGAAAAAAAGAAATTTATGTGATAACTTTATGATATAATTAAAAGGAATAGCAAATTGTACATAACAGATTTGCAGTTTCATGTTTAATCATCTTATTATACTATTTTAAGGAAGCACTTGTTTTATTCCATAAACTAAAAATAAAATAAATAAAAATTTTTAAAAAAGAATGATTAATTCTTTTCTGCTATTACAATTCTTTCCTGAGCCTTCTGGGATAAGAACGTCTAGAGTCTAGAGACTCCTTATAGGACTGAAATCAGCTTCCATATAATCATCCAGGAGTGAAGCATTCACCCTAAAAAAAACTCAAGAAATCAATTAACAAGCATTTATTAAGTGCCTACTATATGCCAAGCACTAATTTCCTGTTGAAGCTTACCTAGTAGTACTATACCCTGGGCATCAGAGATGGTCTATATGCTGTGAATTAAGGGGCATCAGGAAAAGTTCAAATGCTCCCCCCAAATACTTCCCTCACCCATGAATCTGTTGCCTAAAATGAGGTTACTAAAGCTCAATGCTGTCACTTTACAGATTTAATCCTTGTGGAAGTACAGTTATACTTTCACTGTACCTGTTTCCCTAAATTCTAGGCTCATATAATGAGGAATTAGCAAGATATCATCTGTGCCTATATATAGCCAAACATCCAGGTGAAATGTAAAATAAGACAAAATAAAAAAGACACTTCTCCTGATGATTCCAAATAGCCAGCAAGACCCTTATTCAACCAATTAATCAACAAACACTTTGTAAAGACTCGTATGTTAGGCATTGTGCTTGGTTTTGGGGCTACAAAGATAGAAATGAAACAGCTCCTGTACTCAAAAAGACTAAATTCTGTCAGAGGAAGCAACATGTGTATGTGTATGTGTGTGTATGTATATTTATATACATGTATATATATATATATATGTGTATATGTGTGTATTGTGTAAATGTACATATGTGAGATAAATATAGAGATACATCATATGCTTACGTATGTAGGGATTTACACTGTGTATATATGTACATGTGTTTATGCGTATCTATATCTGTATATTGCCTATATGGCTATACATGTGTACATATATACCCATATGTATATGCACACGAAGTCGCTACAGTTCATAAATTTATTCTGCGCACATACGGATACACATACACCCGTGTAGCTATATGGATATTTTGTGTATACAGACATTCATACACACATTCACACACATATTCACACATGAGATTAATACAAGGAAATACAAGATAGTGCCAGAAAGGGATGGCACAAGCAGCTGAAGGGGCCAGTAAAGGTCATGTTAAAGGCCACCATGTTAAAGGTAGCTCTTGACTTGATCTTTGAAGGAAACTAAAAATTCTAGAAATAGAGGAGAAGAGAGAATGCATTCTAAGATTTGGGAACCATCTGAGCAAAAAACATGGTGATAGGAGACAGGCTATCATGCATGAGGAAGAACAAGAAAACCAAAAAAAACTGTATTTTAGGATACACAATATGAGTCAGCTACGCCTTAGAATAAAAGAAGTACAGCTTAAGTTTTTGATAGGGGACAGAAAATGGATAGCATGAGAGCACTGTGAACCGGACAGAGTGGAAGTAAGGTCCACTGACAGTGACGAAGAGAATGATTCAGACTGGAATGGAAAGGCCAAAAACAAGCTTCCTTTATTTCAAAATTACATTGATGGGATAGAGCAACTTTGTTTTGGAGGGGGGGAAGGCAGGGCAATTGGGGTTAAGTGACTTGCCCAAGGTCACACAGCTAGTAAGTGTGTAAGTGTCTGAGGCCACATTTGAACTCGGGTCCTCCTGACTCCAGGGCTGGTGCTCTACTCACTGCACCACCTAGCTGCCCCCGATAAAACAACTTTGCATGGCAGGCATCCTTATTAAAAGAACTAGAGGCAGACCTCAGCATCTAGGCTCAGCCTTCTGTGAAATAGCATTGACAAGAAGTCCACAGGATAAGAAGGTATTTATAAACTAGGATCTATCCTGGTACCCACACTGATGGTATGTAAGACCTTGTTCCTGCCTCAGGCTATAGGAAAAAGATCATGTCTCCATGCCAAGACAAAAGATTCAATTGGAAGTTGAAAATTTTAGCAAATTGTTCAAATGTCTAGGTCATTATCCAGCTATTTGCAAACATCTGGACAATTGTCTGCTGTTTGTTTTGTTTCACTTTTTACTTGTATGTTTTGCAAACATGAGGATAATTAAGATCTTATTGGTTCCTATTACATGGGGCTGTAACATAAATCAATTGAGGCACAGGGAAAGGTACTAACCGCTGATCCTCTCAACAGAATATGCGTATCCTTAAAATGTCTAAATTTTTGTCATGTGATTTCTTTTCAAGCCCATCATCAATCTACAGACAAATAAAGATTAATTTGCATTTATTGGGCATCTTGGGGATGTGATGGTCTGTTGATCCTATGCACTCATACATAGCCTCCCCATGTTTGCTCAGGGTGACAGGAAGGTCCCAAGAATGCTCGTAGGCTACTCTGTAGATTCTCCTGGAACTTTTCCATTATATTCTAAAAAGGGCAGTTGTGTATTCTCATTTTGGGTTCCATGGGTATGTATTATAGAAATGTTCCTGAGAATAGCGACTGCATATGGCTATCATCTATATCACCAATGCAATACCCACAGCGGCTGCTACGAATCTGCAGATGAATTCCCAGGTTTGAATCGCTAGATATAAGAGACTGTCTTCATTGAAGATGGAACCAAAACATTTATTCAAACACCAGAAAGCCAGATCCATCATAGCAATAAAGAAATCTATACACATTTTCAATGCAGGGAACACCACCATCCCCAAACCGTTCCCCACAAACTCCTTCTCACTCACACTAGCTCCTCTGTTCTCTCTTTCTGCTTCTTCTCTCTCCAAGTTCCAGTTCCCTCTGTCTCTTTCCCAACTGTGAATCACTCCAACTTCCTGCTTCACCTGTTCAGTAAGCTCCTCCAACCACAGGCTCATGGGACTCAGACTCATGTGACTCAGGCAGGTCACATGGGCCTATTAATGGACGGGAAAGATCTTCCCATTTCCATTAACAATATACTATCATATGACAAAGACATCTGAGGCTCTGGAAAAAATCAGAAAAGTCACTGAAGGGATTCACTTCAATGAGCCTGTGACAAGGCAAAAGTTTGCTCTTTATTTAGTCTGAATTCCTTTATTGCTTTACTGGCTCCACCTACCTGCTTCCTATCTTTTCCTGTCTGCTCAGCAATGCTGTGTCCCAGTGTGTGATTTCCTTTTGATCACCATGACTAGCTGGGGACATTATCTCTGATCAAAACCATAACTTGGGTGGGGTAATCAGGGCTTTTCCCCATGGCACTAAAATTTAAGACTTTAACCTCACTTGCCCTCCTTTAATAGCATATAAACTACTGAGCAAGAACAATTAGTTAAGGTAGGAAGCTATTAGAGGGTGTACTCCCCACTCCTTGTGACTTTACTACAGGTATCTCCCTGGCCTAGTCCCACGGTGCTCTTCATTCTACTCAGATTCTAATTGGAAACCGCCTTCTCAGAAGTGACTTGTCAATAACTTGGGATCTTTCTTACTCCCAAGTAAATTGGGCTTTAAAGGTTGACTTTAGGGAATGTTTCATGCTGCTTGCCCTTTGTTCAAAAATTGTTAGGCTATGATACAAACATGAGAGCAGTGTCAATGACAGCAATGACAGATCAGTATAGTAGAATGGGACCTTGGAAAACATGTAGTCCCATCCTCTCTTTTTTATATATGAGGAAAATGGGCTCAGAAAGATGAAACAACTTGCTTAAGATCACATAGCGTGTTAGTAAAAGAACTGGAATTATGTTCAACTCACAGTTTTGAACTGAACCAAGGACGACTTTTCCTTCCTTGAACCATATACACTGCATATTGTTTTCATGTTTCTAATGCAATTACCTTGTTCTATTTTGTATTTTAGTTATGTGTGTATTCTAGGTAGTAAATTACAAATTGCTTAAGGGCGTGAATTATTGGTCTTTGAATCTTTCCTAGCCTTTAGCACAGTTCTCTTAACCTCAATATTTGAACAGATGAATGATCTCAGGGAGGCAGGTAATTCCTCCATAGGAAGATATAGTAATCAGTTCATACCTGTGTGTGTGATTTTTGTTCATTTGTTGTTGTTCACTCTTTCAGTTGAGTTCAAGTTTTCATGACCCTATTTTTGAGAGAGGGAATTTGCTATTTCCTTCTCCAATTCATTTTACAGATGAGGAACTGAGGTAAACAGGATTAAGCAACTTGCCCAGGGTCACGCAGCTGTGTCTTAGACCAGATTTGAACTCACAAAGATGAGTCTCCCTGACTCCAGGCCCGACACTCTATCTGCCAGGCCACCTAGCTGCTCCTTCTTATCCATATCCTCCCATAAATTTTGCATAAATCCTCCAATGTACTGGAGAAATACTATGTCAGTAGGCGGTATTTGAGAAATATACCATAGGTCTATATCCAGCATAAGTCTAGTGCAGCATTTGGACTTTCCATCCCTTCTTCTTACGGGAATAACCCACCTCCTTTTCTGATGCCGCATTTTCTGAATGGTATTTCTTATGCTACTTTCTTCCTACAGAACATAATTAGCTATGTATTGCACTCTACATAAACCAATTATATATGTCTCAATTTTCCTTTGGGCAGTCCACAGATCTTCAGGACATAATACATATTGTTGGCATAAGTCTTTGCTACATCAAGTTGAATAGCAGTTAGGTGATACAAGGGGCAGAGTACTGGACATGGAGTCAGGAAGACCTGAGGACAAATACGACCTCAGTCACCTAACCTCTGGTTGCTTGTTTCTTTATTTGTAAAATAAGAGTAATAATACTGCCTATCCTCCATGGTTCTTGGAGGAAAGAGGGAGCTAATATTTCTTTTTTGGGGGGGAGGGAAGAAGGCAGTGCAATTGGGGTTAAGTGACTCACCCAAGGTCACACAGCTAGTGAGTGTGTCAAGCATCTGAGGCCAGATTTGATCTCAGGTCCTCCTGACTCCAGGTCTGGCTCTGTACTCACTGTGCCACCTAGCTGCCCCCAAGCTAATATTTCTAAAGTGCTTTGTAAACGTTAAAACTCTATACAAATGTTAGTTATCATCATCATCATCATCATCATCATCATTATTATTATTACTTAATTATTACCCAACTATTAGTGCTAAAGCCAGATATTATCAGAAAGCCTACTCTGGGGTTGTTATCACTATTATTACTTTCTGTTTATTAAGCGCTTTTTCTTCCAAGAGCTCCAAATGTGTAATCATTTATCACCTTCCCAACAAACTCTGGACCACTTCCAGCAACCAAGGAAAAAAGAAAACCACAACAAAAACACCATGTTGATTTTATTCAGAGATAAGCTGAATATCATGGCAAGGGACCAAGACACTCAAGGGCTGAGGGTAGAAGCATTCATATTTCTAGCTTAGCTCCTTTGCTTTGAGGAAGAAAAATTAAACTGAGCATTGATCCAGCAGGATGGGCGCCAATTCCTTGGCTGCACGGAAAATCACTCTGACTCATCAAAAGAATGATTTCTTCATAAACCCAAAGAAAGAGAGAATTACATTTGGGATAGGATATAGCTACACAGAAAACTGCGTTTGAGGCTAGGATTGAGGCAATATTGAGAAACTTCAGGAGATGTCATTATGACATTCCACAAATAGCATTAACTCCCCAAAGGCAAGAGTCGCAAGGAATGGAATAAAAACATAAAACTGAAGTCCTTTTCTAACATTTTTCTCTGACATTTTTTTTCCATTTGGCAAAAAAATTGTTATGTTTGGTAGAGATACCTCTTCTAAACTTTTTAATATTTACACAACTTTCTATGAGGCCTATGTGGGTGGGTATACAATAGAAGGAAATTTGAGCTAAACAGAAAATGATTTTTAAGCTAGAGAAAGTCTAATAATAAATGTATCTAGAACATGTTGATATTTGCATCAGCATTCTGTACCCAAGAAACGAACTATAGGGTTTCAGCCTGAGAAGACTTAGATTTGGAAGAAACCTTAGGAATCATCTAATCCAATCCCCTAATTTCAGTCCTCTGCAAACTGAGAGCCAAAAGGCTCAACTAATTTTCAGTCATTAGGGTAGAAAGAAGCAGAATTCAAATATTGAGAGGTTACATATCGGTTAATTATTTAGTTGGTTTTAATGGATGCTAAATGGGGCAGTGGAAGGAGAGCTGAATTCAAAATCAGAGAATCTGCATTTGAATCCCAGATCTTTTATTTACTGTTTGTGTCATCTTGAGCAAGTTTTCCTATGGACCTAAGTTTTCCCATCTGTAATACAAAGGTGTTAAATTCCCATGTAGCCCTAAACTTGTGATTTCACAATTCTTTGAACTTTCTGAAGTGCTGATTTGAAGTCCTTGTTCAATTTTTTTTTTTGTAATATCCCGATAGGCCATTTACAAGAAAAATAAAGGATCTTTCTAAAGAAATATCCAATGAGTTTTAATCTGGGGGAATTTTGAAGCTATATTTTGGATGTATGAGAACAAAACTGCTCATAATGCTTTCTTTATATATGCTCTCCTCTGGCAATCTCAGGCCCATGTGGCAAAAGGAGATCAGTGGATGATTTGGGACATCAAGTGCCTTTCCTTTCTCAGATCAAACCAGAGCAGTATCCAGCAGAACTAGCTTTTTCGCTTATTTGACTAACAAGGAGCAGATCTTCCTCTTTCTGTTCTCCCACAAGCTTTAGAGATCAGCTTTTGTACACCTGTGGCCAAGGATTTGTCATATGTTATGATGTCTGATGGAGCAAAAAGAGAACTGAGAGAGAAGCTTCCAATCACTTTCCAAAGCTAGACATCTTAAAGTCAGAGTCACCCAGCTTATCAGCTGCAGGCACCCACTAGAAATGCATTTACTTTTTTAGGTTATTCAGCATGGCACGAAAGAAAATTGAGGTGTGAAGAAGCACTATGTGGTGTATAGGTGCCCTAAAAGAACCAATACAATTTTGGCAAGTGACTGAGGCTATCAGAGAGAGAGGTTGTATGGAGAAGAATTTAGGCCTTCAATTTTTAGTCCAACTCTGAATACCAGGTAGATCTATTATTACTCATGGGATCACAGTGTCATAGATAGAGACCTGGGAAAGGCACTTTGAGGTTTTCTGTTCTGACTTCATTATTTTGTAGATGAGATAATTGAGGACATGAAAGGTAAAGTAATTTACCCAAGGTTGCACAGCTATTAAGGGACAGAGTCAAGATTTTAATGAAGTCCTTTTAATCCGTATGTAGCACTCTTTCCACTTCAACGCAATGAAGTGCTCACCTCCTTTCCCCAATTGAAGAATATTGTATTTGTAAAGAGGCCTTGCTTTGTGTATAAAGAAAACACCTAATATGGAGGTACCTATGTGGGAGATGCCAGTGACCTACTTTTGGGAAAAGACATTCTGTGTTTCACTACCACATAAGTGAGAACAGATTCTTTCCATTGGCTTCAGAGCCAGAACAGATTCCATCTTCAAAACTATCAGACTGGGACATTTTCACTCTCTTTCTTTCTGGTGGCATCCAGTGGGTATTATTCACCCACAGAATGAGCTCTATTAACTGAGGACTACCTTTCTTACTCACTAGGCCACATGATCCAGAGAAACAAGCTTGGGGTCTTGTTCTGATTTGTTTGTACTTTGCAGTTCTAGACCCAGGTAGTGGAATTCCTGGACCCGGTCTGGAGCTGTGGTGATCTTGGAGTCAGGATTCCAGGCTTGTTGTAGTAAGCCCAGCAGGGAAGCCCTAAGAAGCCAGGATGCCCAGGATACCACTTGGTGAATTAAGCTATGAACGTAATTCCTCTCCCCTCCCCAGAGATTAAGGTAGTATAGGGAAAGGATTCTGTCTACCATATATTGGAGAGATGATATGTGTATGTTTATTGTTATAGATTTAAAGTAAATATTCCTTTGTAAAAGATAATCTCATTTTAAGTAGTTAAATGGAACTGAAATACAGGGGATTCCTAAAATTTAAGGAACCCAGTTGGTTTAGTCTAGTTGCAGTGGCAGAAAGAATAGACACCCATAGAGATTGATGTTATCTAAAGTGTGCTGGAGAACCTTAGGGGAGGGGTGAAATGTAACATACCTGGTCTTTAGGTAGTGGGGAACAGAGTAGTCCCTGTTATACATATCTTGGTGTAAGCTATAGTTATCTATTCAAACATCCATGAATATTGGTGTTATAGTCACTCCTTCCATCAATACACATGATAACGTCCTGAATTACTGTGGCCAACCTCTCTTACCCCATCCCTGGTGGGTAGAGGCAACCTTCTGGGATGAGCTTCTCTAAGTTTAGCTGGACTATTCCATGGCACATAGTCCGTTTATAAGCCACAAGAGGATCTTTTTGAGCTTAGCAGGATGTGCCAGGGCTTCTGTTTCCCTAACATGGACTTTTGCGGTTGTTCTTTGTCATAATAAGGCATTTGGGTAGAGCTCTAATGCAGAAGTCTGTATTCAAATGTCAGGATGATATTATGCAAATAAATCATATAAATGTAAAGCCGTTACACGACAGAATGCTTGACTTGGAGTCAAGGAGACCTGGGTTAGAATCTTGCCTCACATCTTTACTACCTGTGTGACAGTGAGCAAATAACTAAACCTCTCCCAGTCTTAGCTTGAAGATTGCAAAAGCGCCTACAATATTGTGGGGATCAAATGAACATAGGCACACACATACAGTGCTACCAAGGCTCAAAACACTATATGATGTTAAATATTTTTAAGAGAAGCTACTATTCTAGCACTAGGATGATAATTTTTGTAAAGGCCTGAAGTGAATATAACTGGAAGGTGCCAACTAAAGAGCTACAAGAAGAAAAAGAAGAAAAATAAAGATGGAAGAAAAAGGCTAGGGGATGAGATGACAGGGAATATTTGAGATACTAGAGATTCCAATGGTTTTTGGGTCAAGGTGATTCCTTTAGGAGTAAGACAGAACAACAATTCATGTTAAGGGAGATATTTGATAGGACTTTAAATATGAAACTGCTCTTGGATATAATATGGGACAATGACATTAATACATGTTTACTGAACTTAGTTGAAATGTCAATTGGATAATTTTAATTGATGAAAAAAGATGGTGGTACCTGATTGGACTATTTGCTGCTTGAGAGCAGGGATTGCCTTTGATTTTGTATTTGTATCCTTAGCACTTTGTACAGTGCTTGGCATGCCATAAAAAAACTTAATAAATGTTATTTTTTAAAATTCATTTGTATTTCCTATGTGGCATAACCTTGATATTACCTTAATTTATAGTACAATTAGAGAGTTGCTGTGGGGCACTGAGAAATTAAGCACCTCACCCAAAGTCTCACAGCCAATAACTACTGCTGATCTGCATTGAGAGAGGAAATTTATTTACTGGTAACACTGATGAAGTCACAGGTCTAGACAAGGAAAAAATAAAGTAAAATTGAGTATGTACCAATTCCCATGCCTGTGTGCGTTGGAATATCCTGAATGAGATCAAGGAAAAGAAGGGACCAAATTGTCCTGGACCAAACTGTCAATAGGCAGAGCTTGACTTCAACTCCTTTCCATCTCTCTTTGGGACACTACAATGTGCCTTTTAGCACCTTCCCCCATTATAGGTCTCCCATTGCTCCTCAGCGTGATGCTTCATTAGGCTTCGGTTTAGTGTTCCATGCTGTAGACTAAGATGCCATTATGATTCATTCTATAACTCTCAGCCATGTTGGGTATTTCTGTTTTCTTTTTCACTGATTATATTTCCATGATTATGTCTCCTTCATGTCACATTCTCTTGTCTTGTAAAGAAGTTTCAACTTTAAATCTCTAGCCACTAAAGTGTCTTTTAGTTCCAGACCCTATGATCACTTAAAGAAAAAGTCAGTCAACTAGCATTTATTAAGTACTACTCTGTACTAGGCACTGTGCTAAACACTGGGGATACAAAGAAAGGCAAAAACCACAAGCAAACAACAACAACAAAAAAAAACAGTCCCTGCTCTCAAGACACTCACAGTCGGTTGAGGGATAAAACAGGCAGTTATATATAAAAAAGATATATACAGGATAAATTAAGGTAGTGTCAGAGGGAAAGCATTAAGATTAAGGAGATCTAGTGGAAAAGAGACTGAGAATAAATGGTAGGAATAGAAGAAAAAAATGACCAGCCACTGCGGGGTCATTTTGGTCAGAAGGATTTTTAGTAACCCTCCAATCACATTTGTGTTTACTGTTAATGGGAATTTCTATCCCAAAGAAGAAATACCAAACTGTGTTTCAAATAGAATAGGAGCTATTCAAAGGAAAATCAAACAACCTGTCATTGGTCTGGTGGCCAGTGATATAACTAGGACTTTTTGTGTTTTAGCAGGGGTTTCAGAGACTAGCAGTAGTTTGTCTGCCCTTGGAAACATCGTCTGTCAGCTTGGCACCATGGGAATTCTCCGGAAATCCCTTACAGATGTAGATTAGTCTTGTCATTTACCTTCCAGGGCCATTTTTCATATAGTAAAATACTTTGTTACTTTTAAGTAACAGATTTTAGGTTGTCAATGGGACGGAGGAAGGCTCTCCATATAACCCAGCTTGAAACACCTCCCTCCAATAAATACCGCCCTAAAACTTGTGATAAAAATGTTGCTTAATTAATATTGCTCACAAGAGTCTCTGAGAAGCTTGTGTTCCTACTGGCTGCACTTTGGCTAAATTGATTTTATCTATTATTATAAGCCAAGTTGGCATCAAAGAGAGTAGGAATAAAAGAACCCACCCTGGAGGGGCAGAAATTAAAGTTACAGATAGATAGATAGTCATTGATATTTATCCATATAGTAATCAGAAATTAGTGAAAAAAATGTTTTCTGGAACTAAAGTTCAAAGAAAGTATGATGCTTGCTGTCATGTCTTCACTTTGTATTTGCAGTTTGAATATTGTGACAGCAGGTTTATACACCTTTACATATAAGGCATATGTTTTGACAAAATCTTTATTGAAGACTCCCTGAGTTATAAGTATTATTTTTCACTGACTACTTTAGTGTAAAATACAAATCTTTACTGAAATGGAATATTAAATTGAAGAGTAAATAATTCTAGTACAGCATACGTTCTAAAGATGTCAAAACCTATTAGGTACATTTTCATACCTTTCTAACTAATCCTTTAAGTGCCATCACCTTACCGTTATCCTAATCTTATTCACAGAATTTGAATATAATGTTCTTTTTATCTTAGTTTAAAGCAGCAGTGCTACATATTCATGGATATATTTCAAGATGTATTTCTAGTCCATGATATTTTTTATGGGAAAATATGGCTTTATTTTCATTAACCACTAACTGAACTTTGGCATTTTCTCCTCATATGTAGCATTATGCATTCAACAAATTATAAGAATATTAGCAGTGCCTGTGACTTTGACATCAACATAAATCACTGATATTTTCACATGATGTTACAGTTGAAATTATTTGGATGTGCAATATGACATGCATATATTCTTTTCAAAGACCACCCACACAATTTTAATTTTCTTACATAAGCTAAGCAACTATTGCCTTCACATCTATATGGCTTTCAAAATAAAACATATAGTCTTTAATGTGTCCACAAAGAAATACACCACACTATCATATATTTTCAAAAGTATGTTTGATATCTGTATTTCAGTGTAATTGATTTCCTTTGTAATCCTATGTATTTTATTTTATGCACTTGAGAACTATTCTGTGAAGGAGACAATAAACTTCACTAGATTGCCAAAGGAATCTATGATATAGAAAGAATACAGAACCCCTGGTTTAGAGTAAAGAAAAAGTTTATAGGGCTCATAAATGACTTCAGAGCTTCAAATTGTTCTGTCATCCATTTGTCTTTTGGACTTCTCTCTTCTGCCAAAAATTGTAATTTCTCTAGTGGGAACCCTGTTTATAACTACTTCTTGCTTACCACAGGGAAGTTTTAGTTTACTTTTTCAAACAATCTGTTCTTCAAGCTTCTGCTTCCTATTATTTTGCTCCTACAAGAAGTGGCATTTACTAAGTGCCAAGGATACAATGATATAAGTAATATTGAACCCCTTTCTTCAAGAAGCATATATTCTAGCAGTCAAATAAGATACACACCTAAATAATTATACATTTGAATGTGAAAAGTTTAAGTTGTGTGAGAGGCTTAGGTTGGAAGCAATAACTTCTGGATGAAGAAATAAAGGAAGGTTCTATGAAGGAAGAGCCACTGAGGTTATCTATGCTTTGAAGGAAAAGAATGACTTATAGGTAGAGATGTGGAAGAGGTCTGGTCCAGATGAGAACAGTGTGTATAAATGCAGGGGGAGAGGAGTGGGAGGCATCTAGATGAAATTGGAGAACTATCTGGCTAGCATGTAGAATACATTTAAACAGTAGGGTATAAAAAGGCTGAAGACTATGTTAGACAAAGGCATTCATCTTTTATTTGATAAGGAGCTATTGAAAGTTTTTGAATAGGCAATTGATGTTTCCAGACTAGTGTATTAAAGAGACTACTTTAGTAACCTGATAGGCAAAAACCTAGTGGTGAGGAGATCCCCTCCTCATGTGTTTTTTGGTGAGTTGCTCACATATCTCTTTTAGGGAATAGCATGATGGGATAACATCAACAGCAGAATGATCATGGTCAGCTAGGATCTCCATCCTGATGTCACCTGAGTCATCAGGCTTGGCTGAGGATTCACTGAATCAGTGCTTCATTTATTCCTTTTTAGATTATTGCTAAGTCCTTGCCAACTGCTGAATGCAGCAGCAAAAATGTTATATGAGATATTTATTTCTCTAGGCTTATCACATAGGCTGGTGGTTTCTAAAGCAGGGGCAATGGTCTGACTCCAAGGGTCATGTGATCAACCAACTGAAGGGGAAAGATATGTCACACTCCATTCTATATTTTACCCAGTCAGGGGGCTTATATACAGCAAAATTACAGTACCCTCTTCACCCATTATAGTTAAATATGCTTTCACTCTACCTCCTTCCACTGGGATCAGTAGTCAATCCCTCAGGATGGGGATATTCTAAGCAAGACCCAGATATATAGTAGCTACAGAGGCAAAATTTCCTCCCCAGTCCTCCAGCATTCCAGTACTTTGTTCCTGTATTCCCCTTAGCCACCCTTTTGCATGTAAGTTGTAGACTCTGGGGGATTCAGTAAGATTCCTATCCACACCCCCACCACTCCAAACTCACAGAGATATACTCTAATATTTTAGTGGGAAAGAGAAAATAGGGTTGGGTAAGGATGGGTCATGATCTCCATTTCAGATCTTATTATATAACCTTCCCCCCCAAGCCCAAACTTCCTCTTCCAAATTTCCTTATATCAAAGGCAGCACCATTGTTCCATTCTTCCAACCTTGGTCATCCTTGATTCCATTCTCTCTCTATGTGTCTGTGTCTGTGTTTCTCTCCTCTCTTCTCTCTTCTCTCTCTCTCTCTCCCCCCCAGTCCCCCCCTCTCTTTTTCTCTCCTTCCTGTCTCTGTCCTTCCTCTCTCTCTCCCTCTTTCCTCTTTCTACTCTCTTATGCTTTGTCATATCTATCCTCCACATAGTGACAAAAATGATGCTCCTAAACTACATGTCATTTCCGTATCACTTTGCTTTATTACTCAATAAACTCGAGTAACTCCCTATTGACTCTAATATTTTATATATGTATATGTGTATATTATCTTATTTATTAGTTTTTCATATGTTTTAAAATGTATTTATATTATCATTTTATATTTATTTTATTTATATTTTTATTAATTTCATAATGTACATTATTATTAGCACAATAGTCCATATTATACATATATTTTATTTGGATGGGGAAGTATGATTAGAAAAATGGAGACCACTGACTTAAATAACAGTTTAGGTAAGAGTTAATGAGGACTTCAATTAGGGTAGGATCAGGGGAGGAAAGCCAAAGACCATCTAATCCATGCCAGCCCCCATTTTACAGATGAGAAAACTAAGACACAGTGAGGTTAAGCAACTTGCCCATGGTCACACTGATTGTAAGTATCAGAGATTGGATTTGAACCCAGGGCCATTTACTCCAGAGTTTAACAGATGAGGAAACTAGCTTCACCCCTGGGTGGCTGGAAGGATGGTAGTGCCTTTAATAGATGCAAGAAAGTTAGGAGAATAGGCTGGCTTGAGGGCAGGGCTGGGGGGAGGGGGGAGTGATGAGTTCTGTTTCAGAGTTCATTTAGTTTGAAATTTGGACTGTTTAGTAGAGTTTGACATGTCAGCAGGCCACTCAGGTAGAGGTGTAGCACTAGAGCTCTAGGGAATCATTGTACTGTAGATGTAGATTTTGGAGTCATGTGTATGGAGAAGCTAAAAGAAGCTATGGAAAGGGGATATAAAACATAAAAAAAGAGAAAATGAGGCCAAGAGAAAAGGGCGAGATGGATATATTATGCAAGTACACTTAGAACAGATTAGGGGATAACTTGCCACTTCAGAAAGGAAAGCAACTCTTCTCTCTTCTCTTTTAGGGCTAATTGGCATTCAATATCCAAAAGTGGCACAGTGGGTAGAGTGCTGGGCATGGAGTCAAGAAGATCTGAGTTCAAATTTCACCTCAGATACTTACTAGCTGCATAACCCTGGAATAATCACTTAACCTCTTTTACCTCAGTTTCCTCATTTGTAAAATGAGCTAGGAAAGGAAATGGCAAACCACTTCATTATTTTTCCCAAGAAAACCCCAAATGGGGTTGTGAAGAGTTGGGCATGACTGAACTGAACAACAAAATCCACTTCATTGCATTGTCTCCTGTAAGAACACTAGCTTGCAATTCTTAAAAAAGTTCTAGTAAAGGAATTCTCCAGGAAATACATGCTTTTTGAATGAGCCTCTATCTCTTTCTCAGAATAAAACCATCTGAACAATGTTTTAAACTGTAATTCAAAGTACTTTTATGAATTAGTATGTTCCCTCCATGACAGGATGGCCACAACAGAGATCAAAATTGGACATCAGGAATAGATACATTTAGAAGATGGGTGGGTTAGAGGGAGTTCATAAGTTCATGTTGAGTTTGGAATGTCCCTTGGCCATCTAACTTGAAATCAGCAACAGGGAGTTATTGATACTTTACTGAAGGTTAGGTAAGAGCCAGGAGCTGAATATATAGGTCTGTGAGTCATCTGCATAGAGATAATAATTAAACCCGTAGTATTTGATGATGTCACTGAGAGAAATTATATAGAATGAAGAGTACAAGGCCCTACACATATCCTTGGGGAACACATATGATTAAGGAGTATCATATGGTTGATCAGCCAGCAAAAGAGACTGAGGAGAGGTCAGACAGAAGAACCAAGGGAGAATAGTGCCATGGAAACCCAAAAAGAAGATATTAATGAAAAGAAGATAGCTAACAATATCAAATACAGCAGAGGCCACAAGAGGGATAAGGACTGAGAAAAGATCATTAAATTTGGAATAGTAAGTCTTGATAATGCAAATGTAGATGCCATAAGATTTTACTTTCCAGTGTGTTTTTTCCTAAAAATATCATTTTACAGATACCAATAATTAATTATTTAACTGTACAAAGTAGTAATATTCATTTGATTCTGGTCCTTCCATTACTTGCTACACTGTACAGCAACTTCTGCCAAACTATATAATAGATACAGCATTTGGGGTTAAATGTTTTTTCCTAATATCAACACAAATTCTATGTTTCACATTTATTCCAACTTGTCATACTCACTGTTATTATTTGGTCACGTCTGACTCTTCATGACCCCATTTGGGGTTTTCTTGGCAGAGATACCAGCGTGGTTTGTCAATTCCTTCTCTAGCGCATTTTACAGATGAGGAAACTGAGGCAAGCAGTTATTTGTCCAGGGTCACACAGCTAGCAAGTATCTGAGGCAAGATTTGAACTGAGATTTTCCTGACTCCAGGCCTAGTGCTCTATCCATGATGCCACCTAGCTGCTTGTTCCAACTAGGTCTCTCAGTTTCTAGTTCTGGCTTTTTTGCCGCCAGCAGTGTGACAATAAGCAAGATACATTATCTGTCTTTGTCATTGTAATAGCAATTTGGCTAGTAGCAGCTGTTGAGGTGTAAGGCCCAACAAGACTAGTAACAAGAGCTGCCAGCATAGATTCTTTGATCAGCTTTTCTAAGGAAAGCAACTGTAAGGGGTTAACGATCTCACTTAAATCACACATACATATATCATTCACTTAGTTCAGGGGAAAAAGCCAGCACCCTGAACTTCAGAGCAAATATAAACAAATTACAAACATACATTATATAAACAGAGCAAAGAAACATGAATCAATAGACGGGTCTCTTATCTGCCTGACCAAATCACAAAAGTTACCAGAGAAGAACCAATGGGTCTGAGTTAGCAAACCTGGGGGCAGTTACAGCAGCTTGCCCAGAGTCTCAACCCTCCTTCCATGAGTGAACCCCAAAGGCAAAACGCCAGCCTCTGAGTTTATATACCCTGTTCAGCATCAAAAGGCATCACAACATGGATATAAACCCACGTGACATAAAAGCTTCTGGCGTCACAAACATGAAACTTAAACCCGTGTAAACTAGGCTTTCCCTTGAGGTAAGCAGGTCATCAAAGACTCCTAATTTAATAATAATAAAAAAACAAAAACAAAACAAAGGCTGGACTCCTCAAGGGCATTTGATTACATAAGTGCTCCAAAAGAGAAAACAGTAAAAAAAAAGTCTCACCTTAATTACTGTAACAGTCATAGATTCCTCTTCTATAAAATGAAGGCTTACTAGATGAACACTAATGCTCCTTCAGTCATTTAGCATCTATAACTTGGTGATTTCTGTGCTTCTTGCTAGTTGTGTACTTATAGGCAAGTCACTTAATATTATTGAGCTTTATCCATAAAATTAATATCTTGAGTCAGATAATCTATGAGTTCCATTTAGCTTGAAATCCTATGATCCTATGAAGCTTCATGAAGAAATTCTCTTATGGATTCACTCCCTATAATCAGGACAGCTCCTCTTTTAAAACAAACATCATGTTTTATGCACATTATACCCATTGGATGTTTAATAATTATTTGTTGGATTGAATCAACATGAAGGTTTCTAATTCAACTCAGTAAGTATTTATTCACTTGGTATTCATTTACAACCAGCCTCTCTTCTTGGATTTGACTCCACTGCCATCATCATGCCCCATTACCCCCAGGATTAGTTAATCACCAGGAAATTCATCATCATAGAGATGTCATCTCTCTTAATGGAGATTGTACACATATCTCATCAATACCCTCTGTTGCTTCTGCCCCAAAGATGGGAGGTGGAGCAAAAAAGCTCATTCCAGAACCTTTCTTTATAGAGGGCTCAAAATCTTCATTTTCCACCACATGCACTTTTTGGTTTCAACTCCACCATCATCAACATGTCCCTTCAGTGTTTTACTACTCTCTGTTGTGCCCCCTCTTTCAGGTTACTTTTGGGTATTGTCTTTCCCCATCAGATTATAAACTTCTTGAGGGCAAGGATTGTCTTTCTTTTTTAAAGAATTTGTATCCCCATCACTTAGCATAGTTCCCTCCACATAAACAGTACTTAATAAATGTCTATTGTATTTGTTAATATCTACTATATGCAAGTCAATGTGCTAGGAACTGGGATCAGAGAGGCAAAAACTTAAACAATCACTGCCATCAGGGAGCTTTTTTTACTATTTTACTAAGGTGATTTGGTAGAAGCCATAATCTCAAATCAACAACACATTTATATATAGTTCTTCTAAATGATGAAATTACTTTTTTCCCATTAAACATCTAATAATAATTTATGTATGAAGGTTACAACTTTTTACCCATTGTTTTCATTTTTTTTTCTTCTGGAATGGACATTTACTACTGTTGAATCATTCACTTTTTTTTGCTCAGTTTTCCTAGAGATCGATGGGTTGTACTGACAAGATGTTAGGCCAGAGTTAGGGGTAAAGTCTGATTTTGTAGTAGCAGAGAATAACAAAATGAACTATTGAGATTGGTCTTATGATTTAAATTTCATTAATATAATATTATATCCAACTGAACTAAGCAGCCATGTAATGCATGAAACATTTCTTTATATATTCTTCAAGTTAATTTAATTAACTGCGCAAACATTTATTAAGTGGCTCTACCATGGAAAAAGCGTTGTGCTATGCCCAGAAGAATATACAAAGATAGATACAACACCTTCCCTCACAGATATAATTGGAGAGAAGAGAAAGCTGTACATGGAGTGAGCATAGTATTAGATTTGGAGTCAGAATACCTTGAATATAGATTCCTGCTCAAACATATATCTGTGTGATTTCAGATATGTTACTTGGCTGGTCATGTTCATCTCTAAAATAAGGGGGTTGGATTAGATGATCTCTCTGGTCCCTTCCAGGTCTAAATATATGATATCATGAGCTCCACGTGAAAATATGGTGAGGTGCAGTGGGACAGGTCCAGGCAAAATGCTATGAAGAGCTGGAAGTGAGGGTGCCCCATTTCGGGAAAAGTTTCTGCATTCCTGAGCTGGATCTTGAGAAAAGGAAAGAAAGGACTTTAATAGGTAGAGAGTTAGGTGAGGGTGGATGGGGTAGTGTCTCTTTCAGGGATAGAGGTCTATGTTCAAAGACATGGAGGAATAAGAGTATAGGATGAGACTGGGAAATAGTTCATTTGACTTGTTGAAGTTGACTTGATTGTGACATCAGGGAGGTGATGCCATGACATGCAAGTGAATTGGATTTAAGTGAGCAAAAGCTGTGCAAAGTCACCAGCCTCACTTTCTCCTCCAGAGGCATCTGGGTTCAGTGGTGAGATATAGATCAGGATGACTGGAGATGTTTCTAAATGCAGTGAGGACTTTGGCTATTTTTAAGCTAAGGTCTCTAACAGGTCTCAGTTTGACTGAGGCAATGCTTCATTCAGTGTAAGGTTAGGTAAGAAATGAGGCAGAGAATGGTCTCTTTACCTAGTTTAAAAAATTGATCTGGGAGGAGAACCTCAGGGTTTCTGGCCAAAACAGGAAGAATTGTTATTTGCATTCACTCTGAGCCAATCAAGGCCTAAATGATGACCAAGTAGGTCTTGGCTTGGGACCTATTGTTGGCCAATCTAAGAGAACCAGAGTGATTTGGGTTTTTGACTAGAATGTAGATGAAGGGGGAGTTATGTCAAATAAAGCTAGAAAAGGAGACTAGAGTCAAATTAAGAAGAGATTTGATAAAGGGTAAAGAGTTATATTTTCTGCTAGAGGCTGAGGCACTAATGAAGATTTTTAAGGATAGGAAATGGTAATCAAAGCAGTGCATTGGAAAAATGAAAAATAACCAGACATTCAGAAGATAAGAAAAAGGAATGGGCCAAGGGGTGACACTGTTATGATTTCTAGAGCCTGATTTTTCTATTTCCAAGATTATTTCAAAATATATAGTCAAAGGACATCAGTACTTCTCTGAAGGAAGAGATTGTTTTGCTTTTCGAAAATGGCATTAAAGCTATCTGGGGACATAGTTCTTATAACCAGAGCTGCCAGCTGAGTTGTCACTTTAGAACCCTCTAATTGAGAGAGAGCTGACTCACTGAATCTCTTATGCCAACTTTCAATTTAGGGAAGCTGACTTTAACCAGTCAACCATTTATCCTTTCAATGGGCATTTTTTTGGCTCAGATAAGGATTTTCTTAAGAGGCAGAAAGAGGAGGCTTAATCTTTTCTTTGCTGGTAATGATTTTCTTGTTAAGTTCACTATGGTTGGAGAGTAATTGGATGTGTTTGCTCATTTAATTTAACTAATCCACTTATCCACCCCCTCATTAGCATAATGGAGTTCTCTTAGCTCTCCCTAAGAATGGAACTAAGTCAGGGGTTCCCTGTAAGGAAAGATGCTAGCATTTTTAGTAGATAACAGGAGAGACAATGGATTTTAAATGACTAGGAAATTTTAAAAGCTGATTGAATTACCTTTTCTTAAAAAAGAAAATGCAAAAAGTAAACAAACAGTCAGCAATAGATCCCTGATTCTACACAAGAATTGTTGAAGTCCTCTGAGATAGTAACTATATGTCTGAAAAGGCAATATAAGATAAAAAAGAAATAAATGTTCCCTGAGAGTTCAGAAGAACAAAGTAAAGAACAATTTGTGAGGCTTGTTCTGGCAATTTTGAAATTCATAACATTTTATTTGTTAAGAAGGGGATTTAATTTTAGTTGTGAGATTGCAGTACAGTATCATGTAAAATGTATTGACTTGGGAGACAGAAAATCCAGGCTTTAGTCTCAAATTTTCTACTTCTGTGACCTTGTTAAAAAAAAAAATCTCTTCACTTGTTTAAGCCTATTTCTTCATATGTAAATGAGAAGTTGGACCAGCTGCTTCCTACATTCTTTCAATTGGTCTCTGATTCTATGTTGAGGAAAGCTTCAAACATTTGGCCTCTCTGAGTGACTAATATGATTCCCAGAATAACAAATTGTAGAGAGAAGTTTGCATTAAATCTGTATATTAAAGCTGGAGTGACTTTAAAAGCTAAGCCACTATTTTACTGAGGAGGAAAGCGAGAGAGGATATTTTGGAAAATATAATCACCAACCAATCAGCAAGCACTTATTAACTGCTCACTGTGTGCCAAAAACATCAGCTTCCATTTCTGTTATGCTTTGAGGTTTATGAGGTGCTTTCTTCATCATAAGATCATAAGTATATGAGGTAGACAGTTCAAGTTCATATAGCCTTATTTTGCACAAAGCAGCTGAAACTCAACTAAAATAATTAAATTCACAGAATCATCAAATTTTAGAATTGGAAGTGACCTCAAAGGTCATCATGACATACCTAAAAAAAGAAATCTCAATAGTACCCACTGAAATAGTAAGGCAATAAACACAACATCAGTGATAAGCGTAAATATGCCTATGTAGTTCTGTATTGCAAAGTATGAGAGACTCTCCACATAGAAGGTAGAAGAAATAAATCATTTATTCAGACACCAGAGAACCACATCCCATAACCAAATTCTCAGCTCCCACAGCCAGTCATTCCACTTCATTATAACAGCAAGGAACCCAAAACATTCAATACAGAATACCACAACATCCCAAAACCTCTCCAACACTCTGCTGGGGTCTTCCCCAAAACAAACTTACAGTACAGCTAAGTCAGCCTGTTCAGTTCTAACAATCATGAGGCCGGCCACTAGAAGCCACCAGCAGCCATAACATCTCTCTCTCTCTCTCTCTCTCTCAGCATTTCCTGTGTCATAACTTCCTTTTCCTGTCAGGAAGCTCCTCCCAACATGTAACTTAGGCTTCCTGTGACATAAGCAGGCCTCATGGCCTATTAATGGGTGGGAAAGATCTTCACATCAAAATTTCTACTATACCCACCTGGCAAGAGCTCATTCGGTTTTTGCTTCAAGGCCACTAGTGAGGGAGAATGGACTCTTAAGGCAGTTCATTGCACTTTTCCACGGATCTAATTGTTAGAAATTTTTTTCTGATGCCATGTCTAAATTTATTTCTTTGTCACTTCTTTATGCTGTTCCTAGTTTGTCTCATCTGGGGCCAAGCAGAACAAGATGCTCTCTTCCAATGACATTTCTTCAAATACTTGTTGATAACTACCCTGTGCTCCTGAGATTTCTCTTCTCTGTAGTTCTTTCCACTGATCCCAATATGATTTGAACTTAAGGTCCTTCACTGCATGGTTGCCTTCTTTTGGATGTCCTTTAGCTTACCAATGTTGTCTCTTAAAATGTAGTTACCAGAAAAGAACATGATAGTTTCAGATTAACACAAAGTACAGCAGTAGTGTTATGTCCCAATGAATTATGCTTCTTTTAATGCAGCCTAAGATCACATTAGCTTTTTGGGTTTCAATGTCTCATTGTTAACTCATTTTGCATTTGTAGTCTTCCACAAGTAATCCCAGATAATTTTCAGATGAATTAAATGAATAACTGAATAAATCATTTGTTAAACATTTACAGTATACAGAGAACTGTGCTAAGCACTGGGGATAAAAATAGAAAAGTAAGACAGTCCCTGATCTCAAGGAGTTCACATTCTGATTAGGTAGACAACACAAATGGAAGGCTTCAGCTGCAGTCACATGGAAAGATCCTTAGAGTGCATCTGTAAAGCAGATGGGAATACCCCTTTAACGTCATTTCCATCATAAGATCCTATCTGTTTCAGATGTTAAACCATTCAACATTGCCAAGGACTTTTGTAGCAAGAACTTCCTTTCCTGCATCTTTAACAGATGTGGCTACAGCATCTACTAGAGCAATTTCCAAGCTGCATTTCCACAGGAATTGCTCCTGAGAATTGTAGCTAGAGGCAGAGAACTGAAAGCATTGTTTTTTGCAAAGACTCTTGGATTTAGGTTCACAGTTTTATCCATCAAGATCTGAGAGAGAAGGTAATCAATGTGGTAGTGATGGTTTAACTTTCATGATATATGCTACCTCCTGTTATCCAAACGTATTTTTCTCATCTTGAACTTAGGAAATTTATTTCTTGAAAACAAATTGAAAAATTTACATTGATCCTTATTTAATTTCATTTAATTAGATACATTCTAATTTTTTAGCCTATCTTTTAGATTATATTATCTGTTCTTCCTGGCTCTAAGTCATTTGAAAAAAATTATAATGGTGTCAACTATTCTGTTATCTAAATTATTGCTTGGAATAGGGACCAAATCTTTTATTTTACTGTATAAGAAAATCCTAGCAGGGAAAACTCTCCAGCCCCATGCAAACTGGCACCTTCTCTATAAGATGCCATCTTTCTAAGGCCTTAGGTAGTTGCTTAGAACACTGAGAGGTTACGAAATTTACCTAGAGTCACACAGCCAGTATTCATCAGAAATGGGACTTGAAACCATCTTCTTTATCTTTGAGGCTGTTTCTTTATACACTCCACCACACTACCTCTCATTTTATCAGTTGTGGATAAAAAAATTAAGCAACACAGGGCCAGGCCCAGCTCCTTGGGGCAATACACTGAAAATTTCCTTTCAAGCTGACACTGAACCATCAATGACTATCTATCAAGGATCGCACTGACTTCAGTGGTAGTGCATCCTCTGCTTCAT